>NC_035165.2:32756815-33356815 GCF_001659605.2 Manihot esculenta | reverse complement strand
CCCAAGGGTATAACCAAAGCCAAATCAAGATATTCTCAGGGAAGCCATACCCATGTCCCAAGTCCTTCAGCTTGGAAGAATTCAACTACCCTTCAATCACAGTTCCTAATCTCAATGGTCATGTAACAGTGACTCGAAGAGTGAGGAATGTTGGACCTCCTGGAGAATACTTGGCTTATGTGAAGTCACCGCCAGGAGTTACAGTTCTGGTTCAACCTAAGAGCTTGAAGTTTAAGAGAATTGGTGAAGAGAAGACATTTAAGGTTACACTGAAAAATGTTACAGAAAATGAGCCCAGAGATTATGTATTTGGAACATTGGTATGGACGGATCGAAAGCACTATGTGAGAAGTGCTCTGGTGGTGAGGAATTACTAGCTAGATTTGTTCATTTTAAGTTCTATTTTAGTTACTACAGCACTCAATTTGAGTGCACAAATCAAATGCAGCATTTGTTGGATGATCATCTTAATTCTTTTTAATGAAAATCTAAGATGTATTTTTTTTTTTAGAAACACAAAGTAATTCATTTAATCATCAAGTTACATTAGATGCAAATATAAAGGATAAAGACATTGAAAGGTCCTCTACGCAAACCTGAATGTCCTCAAACAAATGACCATAGTTATAAGAGTATGAACCACCTCTTTCCCTAACCTATGGACAAAGGACCATGCACAAGAGGGAAATATAGAAGCAGCAAGAAGACAATTCCAAATTATAAAACCAAGCGTAGTGAGAGGATACTTAGTATGCGACAAATTATAAAGAGGCAGGTAATCTGAAACACTGTATATCATAAGTTGGAATATTTGTTTGAAAGCGTCCTATCATCATGAGAAGCCCTAATATAGAGCATGATGCGACCAAACCCCAGCATCCTAGATGACTGCTACTGAAATTTATGCTTACTTTGTCAGATTTCAGGGCCTGTCAAAGAGAAAATCCTACAGGTGTTGAATTTTAAACAGGGGATGCTGCCTTATTACTTATTTGGGTGTTCCTCTAGTCTCTACAGCTGCGAAGAAGGATCACTTAGGAGGTTGATTAAAAGAATTAGAGCTAGAATAACAAGTTGGGCTTCTAGAGATCTATCCTGTTCTGGTAGGCTTCAACTCATTAACTCTGTTCTTAAGAGCTTGCATGTAAGTTGGTACTGCATATTCATGCTTCCTAGAAAGAAATAGATAAAAGATGCAGGAATATTTTGTGGATAGAAACTACTGGAAGGGGAAGAAAAGGGGCTGTTGCTTGGGACAAAGTATGAAACAGCGAGGTCCAAGCTGCCCAAATAACTTTTGAACTCATTTTTCACTTGATCTAAAATGTGTAATCTAAATTATTTAATAGTTTCGTACTACCTATTATATACAATTCAATGTTTAATCCAAGTTATTTAATAGTTTCGTACTACCTATTATATACAATTCGGAATTGCCGTAAATTTTCCATGTGGGACGAAAATCAAATAGGCAGCTCAAGCTAGTAGCTGATTCTTACACTCTTCGCTGTTAAATTTGCAACGTTCTCGTCGCAACTGAATAGAATACAATTGCTAATCAGGACCGGACTCTTGGGTATTGTGGTTCGCTAGTACCTCGAACGGCTCCACCTCGTCTCTCACGGATAGCCCATCGAATACAATTGTTAATCAGGACCAGACCCTTGGGTATTATGGTTCGCTAGTATCTCGGGCGGCTCCACCTCATCTCTCATGTCGCAACTGAATCGAATACAATTGCTAACCAGGACCGAACCCTTGGGTATTATTCGTTTCTCACGGATAGCCCATCGAATACAATTGCTAACCAGGACCGGACCCTTGAGTATTGTGATTCGCTAGTACCTTGGACGGCTTCACCTCGTTTCTCAAGGGTAGCCCATTCTTCGCAGGCCCGGACCCTTGACTATTGTGGTTTGCTAGTATCTTGGGCGGCTCCGTCTCATTTCTCATGGGTAGCCCTTTTCTCGCAGGGCCGAACCCCTGAGTATTGTGGTTCGCTAGTACCTCGGGCGGCTCCACCTCGTCTCTCACGGGTAACCCTTTTCTCGCAGGCCCAGTAGCTCCGCATAATTTGTCTGACCCAGGATGGCTCTGATACCACTTAAAATAGCGGGTCCAAATTGGCCCAAATAACTTTTGGACCCACTTTTCACTTGACTCAAAATGGTTAACCCAAGTTATTTAGTAGTTTCGTGCTAGTTATTATATACAATTCGGAATTGCCGTAATTTCTCGATGTAGGATGGAAATCAAACAGACAGCTCAAGCTGACAGCTAATTCTTATACTCTCCCCGCTAAATTTGCGACGTCCTCGTTGAAACCGGATGGATACAATTGCTAACAAGGACCGGACCCTTGAGTATTTTGGTTCGCTAGTACCTCGGGCGGCTCCACCTCGTCTCTCACGTCGCAACTGAATCGAATATAATTGCTAACCAGGACCGGATCCTTGGGTATTGTGGTTCGCTAGTACCTCGGGCGGCTCCACCTCGTCTCTCATGAGTAACCTTTTTCTCGCAGACCCACTAGTTCCGCACAATTTGTCTGACCCAGGGTGGTTCTGATACCAATAGAAACAGTTCGGTCCAAACTGCCCAAATAACTTTTGAACCCACTTTCCACTTGGCTCAAAATGGTTAACCCGTAATTATTTAGTAGTTTCGTGCTAATTATTATATAAAATTTAATTTTTTTCAAATTTATCGATGTGGAACAGAACAGTTGTCTGCGAAAGACCAAGAACGAGGGTTACTTGAGAATCAAGGAGGTTATGTCTTGGACTAAAACAATTATAGGGAAATAAGTTTAGGATTTTGGTAGCTATTAAATGATCACTGTGGGCCTCTTGGATGAAAAATATAAGTTCAGGGAATGTTAGTTTTTGGGAAATAGCTAAACCCTTAGAAGTTAGTTGGTCTTGAGGCTCTTAATGAATTAAGAGATATGCTTAAAAGCAACTATTCTTGCAAATTAGGGGTAAGGAAAATGTTCCTTATGGTGTAATCAACGGGAAGAGTGTGAAAATTTGTTTACAATTAATTAATATACAGGATGCTAATGTGCCTAAAACTGCAAAGTCAAGGATTGGTATAAGGAGGGGCAACAGAGGTTGCCAGGCTTGCAAAATTGTGCAACTGAGGTAAGCTAGGTTTGAGATAAAAACAAAAAAACTATGAAGTAAAGAAAGATGAAGGTGATGAGATTGTTTGGAAACTGAGCACTACAAGAAATACACTACTGCTAGTGGTTGGAAACATTTTAGAAGGGGTGGAGACAAAGTAGTTTGGTGGAAATTGATAGTGGCAATTGAAAAACTTTAACAAAAGTTTATTAGGCATATATAATAACAATAACAACGGAATTCAAAATTTATATATTTAATAAATGACAAACTTATCAAGAAACATTTATAAAAAATAAATTACGTACAACACAGCCAATAATATTAAAATTATATCTGTATTTAGTATTTCCTATGAAATTCTCTCTTATTTGCTTTATATCCAATTTTTTAAGTAAAGGATTTTTGCCATACTACTAAAATCATATACTTGAGTTAAAAGAAATGATAAACCTACCAAGAAACATCTATTGTCCCAAAACAGCTGCATCCAAATTACATTTTAGATGCTTCTCATTAGGCGGTGACCACCTTCCCAAACATTCAAAAATGAGATAACTGCTGTAATAAATTGCCAAACTGCCTATTATACAAGGCCACCCCAAAGTAATTCCAGGATCCATGCACATCTTCTTCCTGTCTATCACAACCACCACAGGAAAATCAAAATATTAAAATATAAAAAATTTTGCTAATAAAATTTTAGGATATGATTAAGAAAATATAAAATATTAAAATATGTTTTAAATTATATTAGTAAAACAAAATATACTATTTAAAAAATATAAATTTATCATGACATTCATCTTTTTCATAATTTTATTTTATATAACCATTATATATTCAAATAGTGATGATATTTAATATTAATAATAACAAGCATAATAAAAGAAATTGTGTAAAGCTAGAGTTTTAAAAATTTAACAAATTTAGATTTAAATATTAAAATATGGAAATGTTTTTTTTTTCTTTTTTTAAATATAATCAGGCCTTTTACCAATAAGCCCTCTTATTTATTAATCAAATCTCACGATATTTTTTCTTTCCTCTTCAACTCATTTTATTTTTAAAATAAATTTCAAGGTGTTTCTAAATCATGTTTGAAATCACAATGATCAAAACTTTAAATGAATTGAATTTTTTCAAATGATTTTAATGAATTAATTTTTCCAATTAAAATCAAAAATGAAAGAAAAAGAATCCTTATATAGTTTATAAAAATAAAAAAGGGATTCTGAGCTGCTATAGAATTACGTAAATAAGATTATTACCAATTTAATGAGATGAACAAATAATAATTAGTTGTTATAGTACCCATCAATTCAATTATTAGATTTCTTTTTTTACCAAATGCCTCTAAAGAATAGTGACTATAAAATCAGGGAAAGAAAGAGTTTTTGTAAGAAGAAATGTTGAATGCAAAATTGAAGATTTCATTTCTTTTCACTATTCTTCTCAGAGCTTTTTTTCAAATCATACCTAAATAAAATTTATTTTTTCAAATCATGCAGGATCCGAAAATATTTTCGGATCCTGTGTGTCAAACCTGAGTGTTCGGCAGTCATACTGCCGAACACTCTTGTTCGACACCTTTGATGTCGAACTGAGTGGAGTTCGACACCATTAGTGTCGAACAGCCACGCGGAGCCATTGTTCGACACTAATGGTGTCGAACAACGGCTTCTCCTGCCACGGGAGCAGTTTTTATGCTCCCGTGGCGCACTAGGCGTGTTCGGCACCATTGGTGTCGAACACGCCTGACATGTTCCTCGCATTCATGCCCCCTTCTGTAGGGCTACTTACTTGCATATTCATTTTTTTTTTATTTTATTTCATCTCTCATTACTCTCTCAAAATCGTTCCCTCCAAATACGTCGGAGACTGGCGAGGCACTTGAGCTCCAAACAAACATGTGGAGCTCCTTAGCGTCATGGTTTGCTTTGGAATTCTGTTGCTGAGGCTGCTGCTGTTGCTCCTGTTGCTGCTGCTGAAGATTCTTGGTGTTTTTTGTGGAAACCGTTGAAGAAAATTCCGGATTTGGTGCTGGATAAGATGTTGGCACCGTTTGCGCCGGATAAAACCCGAATCTTGGAGAAGAATTTGTAGCCATTGGAGCACAGTTTTCTTCAAAGTTTGAGGGCCGAGGTGTTGGACCTCTTGAAGATTGTACAGAGTACAAGTCCGCCGGACCAAAATTTGAGAGTCTTCCACCGGGGAATCCCTGCACACCCATCATATTATAGAAGTCGGAAGTGTTAAAATTAGATCCTCTTGGGGTTGGATTTCTTGATGAACTCAAGCTATAAATCTCAGCTCCAGTAAGATTCGAGGGATGAGGAGTCAATCCAGAGAAAGAACCAGGCCCCAAAGATCGCCGCGAAGCATTGGATTTCCTCACCGTCACATGCAGCTTCCCATCATCACCAATCTCAGCATCTGTTTCCAAGAAATCTCTACCGTCTAAAGGCTCCCGTACCGCGCTGTGCATGCACAGCGCCACGCGGGGCGTGGCAGAGAAGGGTTCGGCACTATAAGTGCCGAACTCTTCTTTTTGCGTGACTGCAGACCCGTCAGGCGTGGAGTGCAAAACACGCCTCCCTCCTGTGCCACGGGTGCAGTTGGTGTTCGACACCATTGATGTCGAACACCAGTGTCCGCGTGGCAGTTCGACACCAATGGTGTCGAACAACGGCTCCGCGTGGCTGTTCGACACCAATGGTGTCGAACTCCACTCTGTTCGACACTAAAGGTGTCGAACAAGAGTGTTCGGCAGTATGACTGCCGAACACTCAGGTTTGACACACAGGATCTGAAAATATTTTCGGATCCTGCATGATTTGAAAAAATAAATTTTATTTAGGTATGATTTGAAAAAAAGCTCATTCTTCTCATCCCTTCTCATGCTGCCAAACAGGCAAGTTTATATACATACATACATACATACATACATACATACATGATTATTGTACTAATATAGTTTTCGTGCAGTCCTACGTAGTATACTTGGGACAACATTCCTTTCTTCAAGAGAATACAGCTTTCTATGATCAGAAAGTATCACAATCACACTATGACTTGTTGGCCTCATTATATAGGTTCAAAAAATTTATTTATTTTTTTTGATTTGATGATATTTAAAAAAAGTTGAAAGTTGTATTATTTTCTCTTATGCAGTGGGAAGCAGGACCAACCTGAAATTTTTTACTCTTTCACAAGATGTATTAATGGTTTTGCTGCAATGCTTGACGAACAAGCAGCAGAACAACTTAAAAGTTGTTGGTTTTTTTATTGTTTTATTTAATTTGTATTAGTTCTAAACAATTTTAATTATTTTTATTGCTTAATTAATCGAGTTTAAATCAATTGTTGCAGATAATCCGAATGTTCAATCAATTCACTTGAACATAAAATATGAACTACATACGACACATTCATGGAAATTTCTTGGATTAGAGAACGATAATGGAGTTGTTACTCAAAACTCAATTTGGAAAAAGGCAAAATATGGTCAAGATATCATTATTGCAAATTTTGACACGGGTGAGTATGCTATCCTTTAGCAAGTATTGGGTTGAACCAGGACGGACGCAACATATACAATACTATATCTATATATATGTAACTATCCTGGAAAAACTTAGGTGCCAACTAAAAACACCTTGAAAGTCTAAAGAAAAAAAGAAAAAACTAGGGAACAAACTCCATACAAAAGGACTCCAAACTAACCAAACCTAACAGTCAAGTTAACGAGCCAAGAATAGAGAAGAGAATGCAGAAGATAATAACAGCTCAATATGTATCACATAAAACACTGCAGCATGCAAAACAGAGCATCGCTGAAAAGAGCATGTATCCCTGACTGAATATAAAGTTTACAAGCTAATATATTTACTTATGATTGTCATGATGCAAGGTGTTTGGCCTGAATCAAAAATCCTTTCCATTGGAGCCTTAAATGCAGTGAGCAGAGGGATTACTGTAGTTGCCTCAGCTGGGAATGATGGACCAGATGAATTTACTGCAACCAATGTTGCTCCATGGATTTTCACCATTGGTGCAGGCACAACGGATCGAGATTTCACTAACACTGTTTTGCTTGGCAACTATAAGCGTTTGAAGGTACGAAATATGATGCCTATGAGAATTATGAGAAATAAAATCCAAGAGTATTCTCGTAATATTTTGATTTGTAGGGAATAAGTCTTTCGGACAAAAGCTTGCCTGCTGGAAAGTCTTATCCATTGATATCTGGTGCTGAAGCAAGTCCTGAAACAGGAGAGTGAGTTGTGACTCAATTTTGAAATTTTTATTTAGCATTCGATTTTAGTTAGCCTGGAAAGTTATATTTTTCTGCCTGAGATTAGTTTAATAGGTCAAGTTTATATCTGAGATTAGAAGGATGAAAATTAAAATGACTATTTGAGACAAAATTGAAATGGAGAGATTTCATTATAATAAATTGAAGGTGAATGTCTGAAATGAAACAACCAGAACTAACCATAACTGAAGTATTTAGAACTAACCTTAAGGATTTCTGGATCAATAAAATTAGGTCCCCTGGATGAGAATGCTGCCACCTTTGGAGCTGGTTTGATTCCCAGTTCCGTCGTTACAGGAGAAATTGATGCGGTGGCGTTTCTACATAAATGAGTTAATCCATGAGAATCAATCCTGAAATCAACAAAATGGATCAATGAAATAGAGTTTAAAATTTACTTGGTTGAATTCAAGTAGGCAAGAACCGCCAACCCATCAGCGTAATTGATCTCTATAGCCGGAAGAATTTGAGAATCAGCTATTATATCATTCCCCTCAACTTGATCATTTGCCTATATCATCCCAATAGCACCTGCACTTGCAGCTTCAAATCCCTTTGTTAGTTTTCCAACACCACCACCTTGGACGCAGAATATGATCTTCCCTGAAACCTTCTGCCGATCAAGTGATCCAGGAAGACATTGATTGCTGCATTGACAGGTAATTTTTCTATTAAACCCTGACATTACTGCACCTGGAGTTAATGTGCTTGCTGCTTACTCCGAGGCAACTTCGCCATCTGATTCTGAAGATGATAAGCGTCGGGTTTCTTTTAATATAATATCTGGCACTTCAATGTCATGCCCTCACGTTGCTGGTATTGTTGGCCTTCTCAAATCGTTACATCCAGATTGGAGTCCTGCTGCTATCAAATCTGCCATCATGACTACTGGTATAACCATCATTTCTTTATTCCATTTATTTAAATAAAAGATAAAAGGATAATATTATAACTGAAATTATTATCAAAGGTTATCATTTTATTTATTTAGTAGACCATATAATAAAGACTGAAAGGTAAAAGTTTATATAGTGATGATTAAATCATAAAAGATTAATGATTTTTCATTGATTGACTTGTATTTCTCATTCAATATTTGTGTTTTAACGTTAATAACCAAATTAAACTATTATAACTGCAGCAACAAGAACAGCCAACAATGGGAAGCATATACTTGATGCAGCTGGGCCAAATGCCACACCATTTGCATATGGAGCTGGTCATGTACGGCCAAACCTTGCAGCGGATCCTGGCTTAGTTTATGATTTAACTATTAATGACTACCTAAACATTTTGTGTCATCATAACTACAACATTTCCTTTATCCGATCATTTGGAAATGCTTCTTTTACATGTCCTCATAATTTTAGTATTGCTGAATTCAACTACCCTTCAATCATAGTTCTAAATCTCACAGACTCGACCACTGCGACTCGTAGAGTCAAGAATGTAGGCACTCCAGGGACATATAAGGTTAATGTCCTGCCACCTCCTGGAATTTCCGTTGTGGTTGAACCTAAAAGGTTGCCATTTGCAAAACTTGGAGAAGAGAAGGTGTATAATGTTACTTTTAAACCTTCTGTGAATGGCACCAAGAGAACAGATTATGTTTATGGGGAGCTAATATGGTCAGATAAGAAGCATAAGGTCAAGACTCTTCTTGTGGTTAAACTTCAGTAGATCATTTGGTTGTTCCTCTTGCCATATATATTTATCACCAATACGATGAAGTTGTACTATGTGTTCTATCAATTTAATAAATTCTTGGAAATTTGATATTGTATTAATGCACTGGACGTGTCTTTATAAGATCACCCAAGTTGGCTTTATAAAGATTTCTAAAGTAATCGGCTTGATAAAGTAGTCTATCCAATCTCCTTCATCATTTTGTAGCATCTCAATTTTGTTCTTTTTTCTTCTTGCAATGGTTTTGGCATGAAAATAGATAGTATTCTTATCCCCTGATAACTGCTGGGCCTCCTACACCTAAGGGTAAGGCCGGGCCTTAAATGAGAAGGCTTTTCTCAGAGTGAGTCAGCCTCACGTTGCGCGTCTCATGATAAGGAAAATCAAGCCGAATAAATCTCATACGCAGATCCATCCGAAAAAAGTATAGTCCAGTGACGTGAAAAGAGAAAAGAGGGTAGGTCAAATCACCTCACAGCCCTGCCCATATGAGGAAATTAGATGGCCGCCTGGCGTGGAGAAGGGCTCTGACACATCAGTCCGTACAGACCTGAATGATAGAGACAGATAGTACTATAGCAAAGAAGAGATTAGATGTCACTAATAGACAAAAGAAAAAGAGATAAAATGGAAGAAACTTATTCTTCTCTATCCAAGTTTACACAAAATATTGTAAATTCTATTTTCTAAATATCAAAATATCACCCCATTTAATCCAATTCACTCTAGATTTTTGGCACTAAATTACTTCTTCTTTTTGTAGAATTCCAGCTCTTTCCTCTGTTGTAACTCAAGGTTTTGTAGATAGCTAGAAAAAACGCTTGTCCAAAGAATCCTGGATACCCTTGATGCATGCCAAGAGTCTTCTTTTTTTTTTTTTTTTTTTTTTTTTTTTGTTGAAAAACATTACCAAAGACGTGCTTATTCTAGTCTTTAAGATTGTCTGTTAAAGTGAGCAAAGTGTCCATAATAGAGAGATAAGAATCCCACACTTCTTAAAAAAAGGTTCAAAGCTAGTATGAGAAAGTCAAACTGCTTGAAATTTAAAAAGGAGGAGGAGGTTGATTGCTATGAAGATTAATAAGAAGGGGCATGTGGTCCAATTGAATGCAAGCTAGGTGGAAGAAAGTTGCCTTAGGAAACTTGGACTTCCAAACATCAATACAGAGTGCTCTATCGAGTCACTAAAAAAAATTTCCTTTCTGCCAAGTGAAAATATGACCCTTGAAGCAAAGGTCGAAAACTCAAGATTACAATAACCAATTTAAGAAATCTTGCGACACTCTTGATCTGTATAAAAACCCACCACTCTTTCATCTGTTGAAAGTATAGAGTTAAAATCGCTTGCCAAAAGCCAACCGTCTTTCGATTGTATATTGAAGGAAAGTAATTTACTCTATAAGCTCCTCTTGCAAAGAGCAATAGGACTACCATAGACAACATTAAGAAGACATAACAAGGTTACCATTATCAGAAATAAGAGTATGAGCAAACTGTTTATCATTAACCAAAACCTGGACGTCCCAATTAGAGTTCCACAAGGGCCAAATGCCTCATGAGAAGCCATTAGCCTCTATACGATGTGCTCTAGTAAATTTCATTTTCTTAATGAAATTATCAACTTTCTTACCACTTATACGGGGTTCAAGGAGAACAATGAGGTCTAGATGGTGTTTCTCCAAAATTAACTTGAAAGTATTAATTCATAAAATCGTACTACCCACTGTTTGATAATTCCAAATGAAAATAAACATATCCATAAAAAGGAAGAAAAATAAGAGCGACAACACCTTAGTCTTGAAGATAAGGATCCCCAAAGATTCCTCCTCAAAAATACTGTCATCATCCGTGTCATTATACTCATCCTCGCATCTTTTCCTACTCTAAAATCATATTCTTAATAAGAACAGGGTGTGACAGATTCAGATTGCACTTACTATTCATACCAGCAATGTTTGGGAAAGTTGACAAATTCTAAATATGAGAATCGGAGCAAACCGGAGATTTGATCACATCTGGAGATCTACTATGGATGTTTGGTATAAGATTCAAACTAAGGGTCCCTCCAGTACCTTCACAAGGGGAAGATGCAATAGTCTCGAGTGTTTGAGGCGGACCAACACATATCATCGTGTGAGCATTAGCATTCAAAGAGGATTTCATGTGGGTAACTTCTGCTTGGGCATGTTGCATGGCAACGTTACTACGTGAGGCAGAAGTATCCCCAACATGATAACAAAAAATTATTCCCTTTATGAGTGCTTATATTCAACTCACGATTTTCTTGCTTCTTTTGATTCGATCGCTGCAAGTCAGAGCCGGTAGATGGGCAGATTTCTTTCCTTTTTGCCATAGGAGCCGTTGAAACCTTGAGGATACGAGCATCAGAAAATTTAGGGATGTTGGCGTGAGTTGTCTTATTAACTTCAATCCTACCTTCCATGTCTAAATTCTTACCCAAAATAACTTTGACCCACTATTGCCTCCTTGATTAGTGCACTCAATAGCACTTCTAGACTGGTTCCTTCTTTCCCAACTCGCCACCACCATCCAATCGTCGCAGGTGGTGTCTGGCTAAATCAGGGCACTTTGAGTAGCCTCCATTTTTGAAGCTTCGTAAGAGACTGAGGAATGACCAACACTGCAAGTAAAGCAGATACTCGACACATTTTCGTACTCAATCAATTATACTCGACCTCTAATATCGACTTTTGAAATGAGAGGCTTTTTAAGATTAACTAAGGCTGAGATGTAAGCATACTTACCGCGTAAAGTTACCTATGCAGTCTTGTCAACTTTCACCAGCCTTCTAATTGAGTTTACCTGCGAGATGTAAGGATATGAATTCACTCTAATTTATTAAATGAGTAATAAAAAATAAGGGTGAAATTTAAATCATTTTTAATATGAATTAAACCAAATTAAATTTTTATAGGAATCAATCTTCAAATAATTTATAAATAATTTAATTCGATTAGAATGATTTAGTGAGATTTGATTGAAATAAATGTGTAATTAATTTAGATCAGTTTCCATATTCCATCTCCAATGATTCGTTGAGAATTCTATTTTTCTTAATAATCTCTTGCCTTTTATCATTTAGAGTTTTTGCACTCTCCTTTTGATGTTTCGTGTTAAATTTAAATTAGATTTAACTCATTTTAAAAATTAGGAGTGTTAACACTAATACTAAATTGCTTTAACTCAAACCAATATGAAATTTAATAATTCGATGGAAAATAACTCTAGATTTGGGCAGTCTCTTTGCACAATCCGGAAGCCATCTTTTGCAATATTTGGTTCTAGTTCTTTTAGGCTAGCTATAAAAATAAGTCGAAATTTTTTCAAATTTTAGGAATATAATTTTAAATTTTGATATGATTTAATTGAATTTTTCAAAATTATAAAGATTTTATCTAATTTTTATTAATAGATCTCAAATTCCATTTTCAAATTATACTTACAACTACCATTGAAAATCTAACTAACTATATTTTCTTTCCTTTTTAACTCATTTTTTAATATAAATTTTATTAAATTCCTTGATGTTTCTAAAATCATATTTAAAATTAAATTTAAACAATGTTACAACTTCAAATGTTAATTATAATTGATTTTTAATTTTTTTTTATCTTTCTATATGTTTAATGAATTAATTTTTTCAATTGAAAGCAAATAAAGAAAAGAGAATAATCTTAAAAAGTTTTATAATTAAATGAAATTTGACATACTTACGTAATAAAATTATTAAATACTATTCCAAATTAATCAAATGAACAAGAAAATATGAGTTGTAACACTAAAATTACACTAACCCATCAATTTAATTAATACCATTTTGTGTTTTTAAAAAATAAACAAAATAATGGAAACAATTTTTTTTAAATAAGATAATTATCGTGTTTAGTTAAATTATAGAAATGAAAATATACAATATATATATATATATATATATATATATATATATATATATATATATATATATATATATAACAAATTTCATGAAACACAATTTTTAAAGAAATTGCTTAATTAACATTTTTTTTGACGATGTTATACAACATGTACGTAGTTGCAAATTTTTTTATATTATATTATTTCATAATATTTTTAGGAAAATTTACATTAATTTAGTAATTTCTTTAAAAATTATACTTCATTAAATTTAGTTAATTACATATATAATTATAATTTAAATTAATTTTAAAAAAGATATTCCTTAATGATAAAATTTCAATTCAAATGAGATATTATTCTAATCATTTCAAAATTAAATTTAAATTTTTTTTGTTTTATTATTTAACCAATCAAAATAAAGTTTAATATGTTATTATCATTTTCAAGTAAGGTACTTACTTGTAATCATATTTAGAATCATAATTTAAACAATGATATACAGCTTCAAATGTTAATTATAATTTATTTTTGAGATTTTTTTATCTTTTTATATGATTTAAAGAATTAAACTTTTTTTCCATTGAAAGCAAATAAAGAAAAGAGAATAAAACATAGAAAGTTTAATAATTAAAAGAATTTTTGAGTTGTCACAGAATTACGTAATAAAATTTTAGTAAACTTATTAAAGATTATTCCAAATTAATAAAATGGACAAGGAAATATGAGTTGTCACACTAAAGTTACGCTAACCCATCAATTTAATTAATAGAATTTTACAAATTTCCACTAAAAATAGCAAAATAATGTGATTACAAAAACAGGGAAAGAAAGAGCTTTTCATCACAGCACATAGAAGACATGTTGAAAGCAAAATTGAAGATTTCAGTTCTTTTCTCTTCATTTCTTTTCACTCTTCTGCATTTTCCTTCTCATGCTGCCAAACAGGCAAGTATATACGTAAGAGAATTCATGTTTCAATACTGCATAAGTGCATACTTGATTAATGTACTAAGCCAGTTATGTTTGGTGCAGGCTTATATAGTATACCTGGGACAGAATTCATTTCCTCAAGAGAATACAGTTTTTGATGATCAGAAAGTGTCACAATCACATTCTGCCTTGTTGGCCTCGTTACATAGGTTTCAAATTTTCTTTTTTTGAAAAGTTCATTATGTAATTATTTTTTGATAATGTAAAAAGAATTGAAAAGATTTACAATCTTCTCTCTAATGCAGTGGAAAGCAGGACCAACCTGAAATTTTTTACTCTTACACAAGATGTGTGAATGGTTTTGCTGCAATGCTTGATGAACAACAAGCAGAACAACTTAAAAGTAATTTTCAGTTCCTATTAATTTTAAACCAGTTCAATTTTTTTATAGCTTAATTAATCAAGTTTAAATGGATGCAGATAATCCAAATGTCCAATCAGTTTTCTTGAATAGAAAGTATGAACTATACACAACCCATTCATGGGAATTTCTTGGATTAGAGAACAATAATGGAGCTGCTACTAAAAACTCCATTTGGAAAAAGGCAAAATATGGTCAAGATGTGATTATTGCAAACTTAGACACAGGTGAGTATGCTATTCTTTAGCAAGTATTGGGTTGATAACTCTTATTTTCTTAACTTTATGAAGCTCATATATTTATGGGTACCATGTCACAAGGTGTTTGGCCTGAGTCAAAGAGCTTTAACGATGAGGGGATGGGACCTGTGCCATCAAGATGGAAAGGATTTTGTCAGACTGAAGGTGGAGTTCGCTGTAACAGGTCCATTCTTTCTCTCTTTTGCTAATATTTTAATTGTAATGCACTGAAGATCCACTGAGATCCTAAAGAAAAAAAAAACACAATTTTGTTATATGCCCAGAAAGCTCATAGGAGCAAGGTACTTCTACAAAGGCCTTAGTGCAGAAGTTGGCCCCAACACAACTGAACTATCTGCGAGGGACACTGATGGACATGGCACACACACCTTATCCACAGCTGGTGGCAACTTTGTCCCTGGAGCAAGTATCTTTGGTTATGGCAATGGAACAGCTAAAGGTGGATCGCCCAAAGCTCGAGTGGCAGCTTACAAAGTCTGCTGGGCCGATGGCTGCTTTTCTGCAGATATCTTGGCTGGAATTGATGCAGCCATAAGTGATGGAGTGGATGTGCTCTCATTATCATTAGGTGGAGCTGGTGCGATAGATTATAATATAGACGTAATAGCCATTGGAGCCTTAGCTGCAGTGAGTAGAGGGATGAGTGTAGTTGCTTCGGCTGGGAATGATGGACCAGATGAATTTACTTCATCTAATGTTGCACCATGGGTTTTCACCATTGGTGCAAGTACAATGGATCGCGATTTCACTAACTTTGTTATACTTGGCAACGATAAGAGTCTAAAGGTATGAACTTGTGTGATCTGTATCCATTATCATCATCCATAAGCAGAAAGTAAATGTTCAAGGAAAACTTTTGTTATTTTGATGTCCAGGGAACAAGTCTTTCGGACAAAGCCTTGCCTGCTGGAAAGTCTTATCCGTTGATATCTGCTGCGGACGCAAAAGCTTCTAACTCCACAGTTGAAAATGCGTGAGTGGTTAATTTGAAAACTTCAGTTTTATCCGTAGGGAGCTTTATTGGTTTAAAGTTACTTAAAATGTGACCGATGCAGTACACTATGCGGACCTGGAACACTTGATCCTCACAAGGCAGCAGGGAAGATCATAGTCTGCCTTCGAGGTGGTGATATTGGAAGACCAGAGAAGGGAATTGAAGCTGCTCGAGCAGGTGCTATTGGGATGATAATAGCAAATGATCAATCAACTGGGAATGAAATTATAGCTGATCCTCATATCTTGCCAGCCTCACATATCAATTACACAGATGGTTTAGTGGCTCTTGCTTACTTGAATTCCACCAAGTATATTTCGAATGCTATTTCATTGATGAATTTGAACAATTTGAAGATTAATTCTTACATATTAACTCATTTATGGTTTTATGTCGTTCAAACAGAAATGCCACGGCATCAATCTCTTCGGTAAAGACAGAATTGGGGATCAATGTTCTAGCTCCAGAGATGGCAGCATTCTCATCTAGGGGACCTAATTCACTTGATCCAGAGATCCTTAAGGTTAGTTTAGTGGTTTATTCGATTTGTTAAATACTTGGCCTATTAAATCTGCCCAAGTTAGAAAAATACTCTTTTTTATGCAAATAAATCATTTTATAGCTAATGTTTAATTTGAAGTATATTGTATCAGCCTGACATCACTGCACCTGGAGTTAATGTACTAGCTGCATATTCCGAAGCAGTATCGCCATCTGACTCTATATCTGATGAGCGTCGCAGTCCTTTTAACATAATATCTGGCACTTCAATGTCGTGCCCTCACGTCGCCGGTATTGTTGGTCTTCTCAAATCACTTCATCCAGATTGGAGTTCTGCTGCTATCAAATCCGCCATTATGACTACCGGTCTAATCATCTAATCTTTCTCTTTTTTTCCGACCCTGAAATATTACTGGTTTAGCTAGAGCTAACGAAATCAACCTATTACACCTGCAGCAACTACAAAAGCCGACAATGGGAAGCATATACTTGATGCAGATGGGAAAAATGCAACACCATTTGCATACGGTGCTGGTCACGTACAGCCAAACCGTGCAGCAGATCCTGGCCTAGTTTATGACTTAATCATGAATGATTATCTAAACCTTCTTTGTCACCATAAGTACAACATATCCTTTATCCGAACATTCGGGAATAATTCTTTTACATGTCCTAAGCATTTCAGTGTATCTGCATTCAACTACCCTTCGATCACAGTTCCAAATCTAAAAGGCTCGACCACCATATCTCGTAGAGTCAAGAATGTAGGCTCTCCTGGGACCTATAATGTCCATGTCCTTGCACCCCCTGGAATTTCAATTGAAGTTGAACCTGAAAGTCTTACATTTTCAAAAGCTGGTGAAGAGAAGATCTATAAGGTTACTCTTAAGCCTATTGTCAATAGCAGCAAGCACGAGGGCTATGTCTATGGCGAGCTATTATGGTCCGATAAGAAGCATAAGGTCAAGACCCCTCTTGTGATTAAAATTAAGTAGATAATTAATTGAGAGTTTTATTGTTGTACTTACTACTAATCTTCATTCCTAAATTATGTTATCTTTCCTGTCGATGTAATAAAACCTTTTGAATTTTAAATTGTATTAATGTATACCATGTAACTTTTTTGAACTGCTATCTTCTTTTTATTGGTCTTGAGAGGAAAGTTTAATGATAAATTCATGTAGTTTGTATTGATTTGCTATAATAATATTATAATTTTATACTTTTGAATTTGAATGATAATAAAAAAGTAGTTCTGATCAAAACGATCTAACTTTATGAATTTTTATATTTATAATCTACATTTTTAATTTTGAATCAAAAAATTCAATTTTTAAATTTATTATAATTATAACAAATTTTCTAAATTAATTTAAATCAGATTTAAATTAGCTCACGTGATACACTATATGGCATTATTTTTATCATATAATTAATTTGATTAATTTGAATTGAACTTGGATTAAGACTTTTCTTTTTAACTCGATTTTGATTAAGATTTTAAACCCCTAATTATCTAAAATCTTTAATTAATATTCTTAATTAATTATAAGATAATTAAATATTTCAATTATATAATTAAGAAATTTCGTGTAATTAAAAGTTTAAGATTTTAATTGAGATTTAATTTCAGTTAATCAAATTACACATGTAATAAAAATAATTATATAGATCATACCGTGTAAATTAATTTAAATTTGATTAAAATTAATTTAAAAATTATTATATAATTACAACAAATTCAAAAATTAAAATTTTTTATCAAAAATTAAAAATTTAAGCTATAAATATAAAAATTTATAAAATTTGGATCGAGCCAGTAAACTTTAAAAGAAAAATGATTTTTCAAGTTTTTGTTACTGTGCTTGGCAAATTGTTTAAGCTTCTTATTCATTAATCAACTCCAGCATACTTATGTTGCTTATAGTTCAATAATTTTTCAAAATTTATATTTTTTTCTCCCTTTTTAACTATTTAAATCATATTTAAAATTAGCAAACAACTGTTAATTTTTTTTTCTAGTTGACGAATTGAATTTTGGTTTTTGCTTTTTCATATTCTTGTAATTAATTAATTAATTAAAATGCAAAAAAGTGAACTTCTGCATTGTTGTTTCAGACTCTTATATGGGTTCAGGTATTTGATTTTTCCCTTGGGTTTTATGTCTGAGTGTGTTGCTGCTTCCATTGGCAATTATGTTGGTGAGTATGTGGCCTCTAATCCATCAAACTTCAATTGTTATTAGAGTCCGTATATGCACATCAGGGCAAGTTGGATGTTTGCGTTCCATTAAAACGCCGAATGAAAATTAAGAAAGATGGTGGTGACTGGATTTGGATCTCTTTCAAAAATGAGCGATTACAAATTTTTTGTTTTATTTGTGGTAAACTCGGTCATTCAGAGCGTTTATGTGCTTCTCTATTTGATCTGAATTCGTTGCCATTGCAACGTTCTTATGGTATATGGTTATGGGATGCTGGTCGGTGTTCATCTCAGGCGATTGGGGACTATTGGTTGAGGGAGGAGGCATTGGTGGCAGTTACTGCTAATCAGGATACAATAACTGTGCCAAAAAATAACTGTCCTGGACGTGGCTTGCATGGCCACCTTATTGGAATGGAACCGACTTCTACTTTCGGTGTTAATCATGATATGGATCTAGCTGTTGATTTAATATCAACTTCTAATCCTACGCATGTGACTTTACCAATTTACCTGATGGGGTTGTAATTGTTGATTCTAAGCAACGTCGTAAAGAAGATGGCATTTCTAAAGTCCACTCTATTGTACCAATTGTAGCTATGTCTGAAGCTTCAACTCAGGCAAAAAATGATGTAACGGCGGGAATCGTGGGACAGGTCTGCCGAGAGCCATGATGACCTTGAGCTGGAACTGCGGTGGTTTGGGCAATCCACGGGCAATTCTGTTTTTGCATGAATTTGTAAGAGATACGCAGCCTATATATATATATATATATATATATATATATATATATATATATATATATTCTTTTATTGAGAATCTATCTTCTCGGATAGATTAGAATCTCTTCGTGTTTCTCTGGGTTATGAAAGTGTGTTTTCCGTTAATTGTAGGGGCCGTAGTGGAGGGTTGGCATTGTTTTGGAAAAAGGATGCATGGTTATCCTTAGCTTCTTTGCTCATCATATTTGTTTCAGTGTCTGTTGTGAATATGGGTTCTTGGAGATTGGCGGGTTTTTATGGTCATCCAAACCGTACACAGCGAAGGCTTTCTTGGGAGCTTTTACGTAATCTTGTCTCTTGCATCTTCTCAAGCGTGGTGCTGTGTGGGAGATTTCAATGATATTTTATCTGTAAATGAGAAGAGAGGGGATGCACCTCAATCTTGTTGGCTTATAGATGGTTTTCGCCATGCATTTGTTGATACTGTTTTAATTGATTTGCCATTGTAAGATAACGAATTTACTTGGGAGCGTGGCTGAGGTTCTACCACATTGGGTTGAAGAAAGGCTTGATAGAACTTTGGTAAAAATTGTTTGGCATTCTCAGTTTTCGAATGTTTGTTTGTCTTCTTTATCTTATTCATCCTCATATCATTTGCCAATTGTTTTGGAGCCACTATTATCACCCATCCGGTCTTGTGTATCACATTTCAGATTTGAAAATTCTTGGATTAGTGAGTCTAATTATAGAACAGTTGTATAGCACAGTTGGAATCTCTTGGGTGGTTCTTCTATTTTGGATAAGATCAAATTGTATAGTCGAGAGTTATCTGGTTGAAATAGGAAAAATAAAGGAAACTGACGGACAATGATTTTAGTCTGGAAGGGACAAATTAGAAGTCTTCATCGGTCTAGGGATGCAACTGATATTGAAACTTTCTTTCATATTAAGAGGCAGCTCCAACAAGCTTTGCTCCAACAAGAGATTTACTGAAAGCAAAGCAGTAAGCAGTGTTGGTTACATTTTGGTGATGAAAATACTCGATTTTTCATAATAAAGCGTCATCAAGAATAGATAGAAATCAAGTTGTTAAGTTGTGAGATTCCTCGAGTACTTGGTATGAAGGAATAAATGCTTTTGGGGATCATATGCTTGACTATTTTAATACTTTGTTCTGTGGTCAGAGGGTGAATGTTGTAGGTGTGGTGAATTGTCTATCCAATCGTGTTACTGCTGATCACAATTCTCGTTTGATCGGTCAGTTTCATGCTGATGAAGTTAAGGCAACTATTTTTTCTATGCACTCGGACAAATCCCCTGCTCCAGATGGTTTGAACCCGAATTTCTCTCAACACTTTTGGGATATAATTGGGCAATATTTTACTGATACTTGTCTAAGTATTTTAGGGCTTTTTACAAAATTAGGGGTGGGGGAAAACTTATTTTCCATTTTGGGGTTGGGGAAAACTTATTTCCCATTTTGGTGTTCGCCCGCCACGTGGCGGGCAAAAAGTGAGTCTGGCGCTTCTTTGAGAAGCGCCAGACGCTGGCGCCTCTTTGAGAGGCGCCAGACTCACTCTTGGCGCCTCTCAAAGAGGCGCCAGTGTGAAGTTCGGCCCCTGGCGCCTCTTTGAGAGGCGCCAGGCATGCTTGGCGCCTCTCAAAGAGGCGCCAAGCGTGGCTTATTTTTAAAACATATTATAATAAAATATTTAAAAAAAATAATATATATTATTTTTTGAATATATTATAATTAGAAAATTAATATTATGGTATTTATATATACTTAAACTAATAATATACTTAAAGAAATAGAAAATATTAAAACTAATAATATAATACTTAAAGAAATAAGAAGTATTAATTAACAATTAAAATTTAATTATACATAAATTAATTCACAATATTCGCAAATATTTCTAATGATAACCATGTAAATGACCGCCGGTGCCACAATGTCGTGGTCTCCTCTCATTTGATCGTCTTGTGTTGTATCGACACCCGTCAAATGATGGCTCCTGTTCAGCTTCTTGAGAATTTCCAACATCATCGTCAGCCATAGATATATTTAAATTAGGAGGTTGAGATCGAGGTCTTGAACTCTCCCCAATAACTGGATCCTGAGTTGGAAAGCCGAAATCCCCTGAATAAGGGGTTGAAGAAAATAACTCAGGAAAATCCGAAGAAATCAAGGTAAGTCGGCTTGAGGGATCATCCAGTGATTGTCGAGGGAATGCCGGAAAAACAGAGTCTGATGGAGTATGTGGTTGCGCAGGGGAGAAGAAGTCGAACGACGTGCTAGCCATGCCTTCCCCTCCAGTCTGATCGTAATTGGGAGGAGTTGGAGTAAATGACTGAAAAGGCATAGGAGAAGGCCCCGGTGTCCATCCTGTATACTGACTTTGAAAATTGTCTCCATAAGTGGGCATTTGTGAAGATTGGCCCAATTCTGTGTATGAGCCGTATGGATGGAATGCAACCGGTGATGGTATCTGCATTACACCAGGGTTTGGCGTAGGGCGTGGAATCTCCGTCTCCCTTGATGGCCTGGTAGTGTGGCGAGGATGTCGTGGAGGATTCCTGGAGGACGAGGGTGCGTCGTCGTCTACATCATGTGGAAGCGGTTGGGATGGTGGCGCCGGCTGTGGAGGCGGTATTTGGGAAATGCGATCGAACAAACGAAGTGCATGAAACATTGAATTGACCGCATTTCCAATCTTGTCTACTGTTGGATGATGAACTTGACTCGCCCATAAGCGGCAGTTCTCTAGACCATCCTCCTGTAAAATGTATTTGTTAATATATCTATCCCCTAAAGTTAAGTAATGTAAATATTTATATAATTAATACATAAATCACAAAGACACGCCCATTACCACAGCCCCGATTGATGCACCCCTTTGAGACACCCACCGACGTGCAATCATTCTGTACCATTCCATGTACTGTGAATGATAATGTAATGGCTGGGTCAGAGTATTGCTGGCAAAAATCCGTCGGTGCCTTGATTCCCAGAGAGAAATCCAATGTTGGTTCTCAGTCATCCAGTTCGTAGTTGAAGAAGTTAATTTTATTGAATGCATATCAACTGTTTGACGGGGTTGTTGTGGAATGGGCTGAGAAAATCCAAACTGCCTCAGCACCCTGTCAGGTTGATGCCACTCCACAATATGAAAACATATCAGTGGGACAACCGATCTCCATATTTGTCTTCCCTGTAGACAATAATCTGGCATACCGTCCACCACAACATCAGAGTATGGCTCCCATATAAACTGTGTACATACGATAATATAAAAGGTTAGAATTGTGATATTAATTACTATTATGTAATTTAAAGGTATAGAGTGATGACCTCTTCGGCTTCCATGCGATCAAGTTGGTACCGAAGTTGCACAAGCACATGCGTTGTAACATCAGTAATAGTTCTAGCATTACTCCACCTAAACAATTTATAGTTTGGAATTAGTAACCAGATGTTTTGGATAGTATAGTACAGAATTTATAGCACATACCGACTGCCAATCGGTGTATCTGGAAGGGGATTTATCTGGGAGATGGTAGGGGCAATTGTTTTTATTCTGTCCCATGCCCAAATCTGTAAAATATGCAGTGGCCCGCCAATTTGCTGCACTCGTGGTGATGTTGCCCTGCAAAGCTCTTTATAAAGCCAAGCAAGACAGGCTGCACCCCAGCTATATTGACCACAGGTGTTGAAATTAGCGAGTAGTGGCAAAAACATTAGATTGACCCTATGAGCAGACCGATCAACAAATAGGGATCCACCTATTAGCCGTAGAATGAAAGCGCGAGCATGCCTCTGAATAGTAACATCATCAGCGTACTCTGGAATCTGGTCAAAATTATCTCTCAACCAGGTGAGTGCAAGAGTATTTCCTTTCATAACTTCACGATCCGGGACTAAACCAAGCAAATCTTCACATAGTAATTGCCATGACTGTCCCGTTGTCCCAGTAACAGCATTGCCATCAACAGGCAATCCAAAAATCAGTCCCATATCTTGGAGTGTAACTGTACACTCTCCATGGGGTAACATGAAAGTATGCGTTTCTGGTCTCCATCTCTCAACCAAAGCAGTTACGAGGTGGTGATCTAAATGGAAGAACCCTAATCGAACAGCTCCGTAAAATCCACTAGCACGGAGATAAGGGATAAGCCTGTCATCAATATCATGACCGTGTAATACACTAGATGATCGTCGGCATGTGATAACACCGGCCCCTTGTGGATCATCCCACACGGCTTGGGACCTATGAGATGCTTGCAGATATAGCAATGAAGTATCACGTGGTCCTGGATTAATAAATAATCTACTGTCATTTGAGCTGTCCATTCCTGCAAAGGGTTATTACCACTGTCAATTCCTTATGTCAATAATTTTCATTGGTAGACATGAGTATAACATAACATAAGTAAAAGAATAATATGAGTTCACAATGCAATTAACCATATGCACAATTTGATCATCTAATAACCATCTTTAACCTGTTGCTCAGAAAATGAATAACATACAATTGTCAAAATGTTAACAGCATTTAGGTAGACAATGTGGCAAATATTTTGTAAAATCGCCACAATCATCGTCACTATAATCAGACAGGTAATTATTGTGTACGTTGAAATTGTTGGAACATGACAACTGACTATCGTCGTATACACTTGGAAATTCACTTCGTTCAGCATGATATTTATCTAGCCTCATCTCCATAACCCTAATTTCCTTAAGTAGTTGATCCTTGAATTTCTTAACTTCTTCACATGTGTTGCGAGCCATGTCTGCCGATGTAGCTTTTGGAATAGGCAAGTCATGGTAGCCACAATAAGCTTCCAATTCGCATCGAATCTCCCACAAACGATCCCAATCATGTTGACGAGTGATTGTCGCATTTCCAAAATCAGAAATTTTTTTGGAATGAAATCCGACAAATATATGGTTAGCAAAACCTTGTTCCAAACAAGCATTGATTGGTTGATTTGAAAAACATCGCTTGTGACCATACCAGAAACAATTGTTTGGATCAATATATTTGTCTATTAGAGTGTTATGACTACTATATTTCCTCTTTCCTCTGCTTGGTTGGCATGCTGATGACTCGCGTAAATCTTTCGAGGATGACATTGACTTGATGTAACATGCATAAAATGTCAACAGGATAACTATCAGAAACAAATAAGGAATCTCAAAAAATTTTAGCTCTTTTCATAAAATAGGCATGTGAAAATCATAAATGTTTGTTCACAGTACATGTCTTTTTATTATGTCCTAATTGGCCACATATAGAACAATGATTTTTTCCAGGAATACTAACTTTTGCACCCCTCCAATCCATTTCATTCTGAATTCTCGATGACTTCGGTCGCCCTTTTTTCCTTATTCGGTTCTTGTTTGGAATTAGTGGTAATTCGTAATCCGCAGGCCAATAGTCTGAATTACCTAATGGGTTGAACATGTCTCCATAACATTTAATTGACCTTTCGAGAGTGTAGTAGCTATCAACGAATTGCTCATAATCCACAGACCTCGACATGCAGGCTGCTATGGCATGTGAACATGGGATACGCATCTCTTGAAATTTTCCACAAGTACAGGTACCTTCTATAAGCTTAACAACTTGTTTTTGGCCAGATTTTGAACTTCTAACTTCAACAACCAAATCATCACGATTGAATGTCGTAACACGATGACCATTTGCTGACTGTGCATTTTTTTGTATTATTTCACCAGTTGACTGGGTGAATCGATAACCATCTTGTTGCTGCCGAAGAAATTGACTCCTTCTTGTATCGAAGTAATGCGCACATTGATAAAATATTTTTTCGACCATTGCTGTAATAGGCAAAGCCCGAAAGCCTTTCAACATTCAATTGACAGACTCAATGGTGTTAGTCGTCATTGATCCATATCGCTTCCCATCATCGTGGGAACGAGTCCACTTCTCCAAAGGTATCTTCACAGCCCATTCAAAGGTCTCGAGATTGACTTCCTTAATTTTATTCATTGCGTCATAGAATTTTCTCTTTTGGTTATGATTGGCTGTTACGGTAAAAATATATCATTAAATATCAATACGTAGCATACAATAAAAAAATGAAATTTAAATTTAGAACCAGGATTGAAGTTTTACCAGCCTTTCGCAAACATTCTTTCATTGTTGCATTCTTGAATTTTGTGTTGTAATTGCTCAAAATGTGCCGTATGCAGTATCGATGGTGTCCACTTGGTGGTTGCCACCAATCTTGTTCCATAGATTTCTTAATTCCAATGTGACGATCAGAAATGACACATAAACCTTCGCGTTCTGTGACATAAGCTCTCAAACAAGACATGAACCATCCCCAATTATCTGAATCCTCCCTCTCGACAATAGCAAAAGCTAATGGAAATATCTGATTATTTCCATCAAGCCCTGTTGCACACAATATACACCCACTATATTTACCGTATAGGAATGTCCCGTCAACAAAAATTACTGGTCGACAATGCTTGAATCCTTCAATAGATTGACGATAAGCCCAAAACATACGATCAAATACACGAGAAGTACGATCCAAACGATCATTTATGTAATGGGGATCATCTTCAATTATGAAGATCGAACCAGGATTGAAGTGGCACACTGCATTCATGTACTTACGAAGCCTTCCATACGATTCATCCCATCCGCCAAAAATTTTCCTAATTGCAAATTGTTTTGCCTTCCACGTTTTTGAATATGAAGGTTCATATCCAATTTTATCTCTAACTTCAGCCTGAAGTGTTTTTATTTTAATTTGTGGTTGTTCTTCTATCATAGGCATAATAAATTGACATAAAAATTTATTATCCAATTGAGGATGGTCTTTTTCAACCATTGCATTTGAACAAGTATGCGGCCCATTATACGATACAATTTTCCAAACCTCAGATCCCTCCTTCATTGAAGCACGCATATGCCATTTACAGTTATGTTTTTTATTCTTGCATATAATACTATATGTTTTTCTCTTTGTCTCATAAGAACAAAACTGATGATGTCTACGCAAATGATATTCCTTAGCTGCTGCCATGACAGCATCTCTGTTTGGAAAAATCATCCCAACAGAAAACTCCATATTCGGACTCCAAAACATATCAGTCGGTGGCTTTGCATAAGGGTCCACACGCATTAATTCAAAATCTATTTCTGAAAATGGCGGTGGATGAACTAGTGGCAAAATAGGATTAGTATACTGAGCAATAACATTATCATCACCTGATAATAATTCGTCGTCCTCAATCCAACCACTTTCGTACTCGTTAATGTCAGAATCAGAAAATCTCTCTGAATCAACATATTCATCAACTTCATCCACAACTTCATTAACAACACTATCAACAGCATTAAAGTTTAAGTCTTCAGTACAAAACGGACTAATTGGACTGACTATAATTTCGTCTTGCTCATCAATATTCGAATGCAAAATACAGTGTGACCTCGTCTTCGGATCAGTATAAGAGGGACCAGCACAATCATCGTTCTCATTTCTATGAATATCTCTAACGACATCGACATAAAAGACTATGCTTTCAGACCCTAGACTACTGACGTAATCGAACATCATCTCTACATCGGCATCGTTCAGCAGCTTAACTAGTTCAAATTTGTAATCGTTATCATTAATAATTGGTTTTCTATATTCAATCTTGCATATAAATTCGTTGTGGTCTAACAAATTTGTAGAACGAACTATTTTCATAAAAAGATCCTCATAATTCAACCTTCGATTAATACGGAAAAAAATGTGCTGGCCACCAACATAGTCGTAACCTAATTCGGTTCTAATAACATTACCATCCCAGTGTACAATTCCATATGTCGGAAAACTCATTTTTGTCAAATCTATTATAGGCATTTCAAACAAAACAAAGATTAAGTAAGTATTTAATTAACATTGAAAAATAAGTACAATATATTTAAGTGCAATATAATTACTCATACCTGTTTGTTTTGAATAATTTGATCTTATAGCCTTACAATGAAAATTGAACCCCAAACTGCAATATCAACAGTTAAATCAAGATTAATTTAAAAATTTTGAAATAATAATTAATTTTTTTTTAACTTACAATTCTAATAATTTTACTGCCATTAAATTTTGTTTTGAATAATAATTAAAAAATATATATATATTATTCATAGTTGTTAAGGTCAATTTTCTGAAAAAATAAGGATAATTTTATCCTAAATTTTCTAAAAAATTTAATATACGCATCATAAAAATATTATTTTTGAAATAATATTAAATATTTTTTACCACAGCAGATTTCTAAATAAACACAAATTTAAAAAAACTATTTTTTTTATTATTTATTTTACATTTTATTCTAAGACATATTTTAACTTTCATGTTTCTCTTTCCCATATAGAGATCTAAAATCTTATTTTATAATATACAAAAAAATTAAATAACCTAAAATTATTGCAGCAACCATAAAAAAAAATTAAATATGAAGATAAGTCTAATTTTTCCTAATCAATGGTTCTTATGTATTAATTAAACAAAATTAAAAGTAACATCAATTGAAATAAATATATTATGTAATAAAAATTAGTGCATACTAATAATTTTAGTATACTATACAAAGTATTAAATAAATATAACTAACCTTTATAAATTCTTTAAAATTGTAACGAGGGTTTTTGAGTAATGGAGGAGAGTAAATGTGAGGAGAGTTTGTGAGGAGAGTTTCTGATCTTACGTGAGATGAAGGAGGGCATATAAATGGAAATCTGGCGCCACTTATAGTGGCGCCAGGTTTCTCGGGAGCATCCTGGCGCCACTTAAAGTAGCGCCAGGATGCTGTGTATCAGTCCCGAGGCGTCCAGCCTTGGGACAGCATTCTGGCGCCACTTTAAGTGGCGCCAGCATGCTTGCTATCAGTCCCGAGGCGTCAAGACGCCTCGGGACAGCATTCTGGCGCCACTTATACTGGCGCCAGAATGCTTTATATCGGCCCCCCTCTTCATGGCAGAGAATCTCTGCCATGAAAAGAAAGAAGAGA
Organism: Manihot esculenta; assembly: GCF_001659605.2. Taxonomy (NCBI): domain Eukaryota; kingdom Viridiplantae; phylum Streptophyta; class Magnoliopsida; order Malpighiales; family Euphorbiaceae; genus Manihot; species Manihot esculenta. Next base: position 33,328,716 of record NC_035165.2, on the reverse strand, counting down.
AGTTGGGCGCCATTTTAAGTGGCGCCACAACTCTTCTATCTCATCATGCAGAGATTCTCTGCCATGAAGAGAAGTCTCTTCATGGCAGATTCTCTGCCATGAAGAGAATTCATGGCAGAGGCGTGATGCCATGAACAGTTCTTGGCGCCACTTAAAGTGGCGCCAGAAACTGTTCTTGGCATTACGGCAGGACGTTGGCCATGCATATTTGCATGGCCAACTTTTTTTTTTTTTTTTTACGTTTTTACTTCTAAATTAATTAATAAACGACATGTTTACAAATTATAATTTTTTTTATTTATTGGTTATAATACTTCATATAAAAATTTTAAAATACTTGATATAAAAATTAATTCATTAATAAACGACATATTGATTATAATACTTCATGTAAAAATTTTAAAATGAATCAAAAAATTAATTATCATTAATTAATTATCAAAATTAATTTTTTTTCTCATTAATTATATAGTAATGTGCAATATACTATAATTTTTCAATGCATTTATAATTAATTACAATTAAATTAAATATATATTATTTGATTTTAAACCTTATTATTTAATATTAATTACTTTCATATTATATTTTATACTTTTCATTATAAAGCCAGTTTTTAAGTTAGTATTAAACCAAATCGTAACAAAAAAATTTGAAATAAAAATATTAATATTAAATATATATAACACAACAAAATATACATTTTAAAATAAAAAAGATAATACAAATTTAAACTACTAACTCATTACATATATTTTCATTTTTCTATTTATTTTTACATTTTCCAAATTTGCGACCTTCGCTTGAACGTTTAGCGGATTTAAATATTCTTCCCCTTCTTTGTTCCAAGTAATCATACATATTCGCTTTATAACTGGTACGTTCATCTCCTCCTGAAATTAATAAGTCAGTCAATATAAAGTTAAAAATATACATTACATTAATTATTAAATTTAAATAAATACGTACCTCTTAATCTCCTATTCTCTCTTTTACAGAATTCTTTTTGCGAAATAGGAATACTATGTTGCAGACGTATCCAAGGTGCATAATCTAATTTTTCATAAATACGAAAATAATAATTAACTATATCAGAATAATTTTTAATTTCAGATTTTGACCAAATACAATTTATAATTTTAAAATAACATAACGGAACTGTTTCGATCAAAACATTAATCATTTCTATATTCTGCATATTATAACCAGAGCAAATTATTTCTTGCAAATAATAATTAAGCCATAAAACATGTTGAAAAAAATTATTTTCAGAATCCATTCTTAATTTATATATTTCTCTCCACATTTTTTTGACTCTATTTTTAGCTAATTTACCTCGTAAAACTTTGGAACAACATAAATATAAGCCATAAATTAATTAAAACAGAAAAAAAAGATAATAAAAAAGTGTGAAAATAAATTATCAGAAAATAAATAAGTAAAAGCAGAGGAAAAATATGAAAAAGGGGAGAAGGAAATCAGAGTCAAAGGGGAGGTAAATACGAAGGAGAGTAAAAGGAGAGAGGAAGCTGAAAATCAAAACCGTGATGGAGGGGGTGGTGGAGGGGGTATTTATGGGGTTGGGGAAGGGGGGGTTGGCGCCTCTTTAAGAGGCGCCAGGTATATGTCCCGAGGCGCCTCGGGAAGCCTCAGGCGAAACTTCCCGAGGCGCCAGATCAGGCTGGCGCTTCTTAAAGAAGCGCCAGCGTGACCTGAAGCGGCAGGCTTCGCTTCCCGAAGCGTCCAGCCACGCTGGCGCCTCTTTGAGAGGCGCCAAGACTCAGTCTGGCGCCTCTTTGAGAGGCGCCAGCGTCTGGCGCCTCTCAAAGAGGCGCCAGACTCACTTTTTGCCCGCCACGTGGCAGGCGAACACCAAAATGGGAAATAAGTTTTCCCCAACCCCAAAATGGGAAATAAGTTTTCCCCCACCCCTAATTTTGTAAAAAGGCCAGTATTTTAACTACAGGTCAATTTCCTAGGGGATTGAATGATACTCTAATTGTGCTCATTACTACAATGAGTAATTTTCGACCTATCTCATTGTGTAATGTCCTTTATAAGATAGTGGCTAAGATTTAGCTAATAGTCTTAAGAGTATTCTTGCTGATGTTATAGGTCCTTATCAAAGTGCTTTTGTTCCAGACGAAGTATTGTAGATCATTTTCTTATTGGCTTTGAATTCTTCATTACTTGAAGCGTCGTACTCAAGGGAGGCTTGGTTACGCATCTCTTAAGCTTGATATGTCGAAAGCATATGATCCATTAGAATGGTCCTATCTTTAAATGATCGGAGAGGTTGGGTTTCCATCAGCAATTTATTTCCTTGATTATGTTATACATTACCATAGTGAGATATACTATTCTACATAATGGTGTAGATGTTGGTCCAGTTGTTCCTACTCGTGGTCTTCGATAGGGATGCCCATTGTCTCCATACACGTCCATTCTATGTGCTGAAGGCTTGTCTACAATTCTACAATTATTCAAAATACTGAAAACCAAGGACATATTCATGGTTATCGTGTCGCTCGAGGAGCTCCTAGCATTAGCCATTTGTTTTTTGCTGATGATAGCTTGCTGTTCTTTAGGGCAACATCAGTAGAAGACTAGAAGCTACGTGCATAAAAGATTTACTTATGTCCTATAAGTTAGCTTCTGGACAATCCATCAATCTAAATAAATCCCAGCTGATGTTTAGTGCTTCGGTTTCTTCTGCTGAAAAAGTGCAAATCTCCTCAATACTCGGAGTGGGTGCTTCACTGAATCTGGGTAAATATTTAGGCCTGCCATCAATGATTGATCGATCGAAGAAAGAGGTTTTTGCTTTCATTAAAAATCGAGTTTGGAACCGACTGCACGCTTGGAACCAAAAGTTCCTTTGACGCGCGGGCAAGGAAATTTTACTTAAGACAGTGGCTCAAGCGCTTCTCAATTATAAGATGGGTGATTTCTTCCCATTTCTCTCTATGCTGAATTGGAAAGGATGATGAATATTTTTTTTGGGGGGCTCGCGTAGAAGTGGTGCTCGTGGTATTAATTGGATGTCTTGGAGGAGGTTATGTCAAGCTAAAAATTCAGGGGGTTTGGGTTTTAAAAGTTTTGTGTTCTTTCAATATTGCTATGCTTGGTAAGCAATTATTTTGTTGTGTTCCCTGGCTCCTTAGTGGCTAAAGTTTTGAAGGCACGTTATTATCCCCGTTGTTCTATTATGGAAGCCTCTCTTGGGTGTAATTCAAGCTATACTTGCACAGCTTATGGTCATCTCAGAATGTATTACAGCAAGGAAGTTACTGGTGTGTGGGTGCTGGTACTGATATATGTAATGAGCATGCTCTTCTTCTCACTACTTGTTGGAGTTTGTGGTTTCATTGAAATAAAAAGATTTGGGATTCGGTTGTTTCTTCACCTTTCAACATTGCACAGTTTGCAGTCCAATATTTAGAATCTTGGAGACTGGCTAAACAAGTGTTGAATGATCCGGTGTGTGTACATGTTAATCCACTTATGTGTTGATTGTGTCTGCCCGTAGGGAAGATAAAGATTAATGTGATATTACTACTACTGTTCATGGTACTCACACATGTATTGGTATGGTGACTGGTGCTCATTATGGAGCTTTTCAGCTTAGTCTTTCACGGTCCTTGGCATATTTTTATATAATATTGCTGAAGCCATTGGCGTGTGGGAAGCTTTGTATTGGATTAGGAATTGTGGATGGCAGAATATTATCCTTGAGTCTGACACATCTTGCTTGGTTTTTGTCCTTTCAGTCATCAAATTTTGATGACTCTTTTGGATTAATTATTAATGATTGTACAAGAGATTTATTGTTTCTTTTCGGTATGTTTGTCTATCTGCAAATGTGGTTATTTATATATTAGTACAAATTATCCGTTCTGTGTATTAAACATTGAAATTCTTTTTTATTGATATTTGATATTTAAATTTATAATAATAAATTTCTTCGCTTAAAAAAAAAAACTTAAAAACTAACCGCATTACACCGGCTAATAATTATAAACCTTTAAAAACTTTAGATACATTTTAATTTACTTTTTCAAACTATTAAATAGTAATTTTAAAAAAATTAATATAAATTCATGGGCAGGATTTTTTCGCCAAAAAAAAAAATCATCCGCAGAAACACTGTAGTTTGGATCAACGGGTTTCATCCAAAAGAAAAACCCTAACCTCTCGTTCTTTCTCATAGCCTTTCGTCACAACCCTTTGTTGCAGTCTCAGAAGCCTGCTCACCCAACGCGCGCTGTTGTTTGCCTTTCTCTATCTCAGACGACCGTCGACCGCCCACCTTGTCTAAGCCATCTCCTTTGAAGCTCTCTCTTTCACTCTTCTGCAGGCGGGAAACCGCTCAATTGCTTATTTTCGCCCGTGTCCTCGTCTCTGCCGCTTTCAACTTTGTTCTTTTTAAGGTAAGCAATTGAGATGATTGAAATTTTTTCCTTTTTCTTTTTCAATAATAATGTTTTGAATGTTGAAATTATGTTGTTGATTAATTATAAAAATCGTACCTCATTGTCTTTGAAGCATTAATATGCTTTCATCTGGATTGCTTTGGAAGTGTCTTGAATTCGACCCTTTTCGTGGATGGATTTAAACTTCTGATTATTTGTTTGTGAACAATAAGATCAGGTTTAGCAATTGAAGGTCTCCTACTTTTTAGTTGATTAGGCGCATGGTTTACTTCGGTTCCTACCGCTTAAAATTTGGTTAATTCCTTTTATTTTTAATAATTTCTATTCAGAAGTAGATCGACTTATTTTCGAAATCTAGCCATGACTAATCAATAAGATTACCGCCTGGTCCATCTCTAGGACCGACTCAATTATTAAAATTAAGAAAAAAATCCAATTTGTGTCGAGGGTATCTAATTCTATTAAAAGAAAAATCCCAATTTGTCTGTTTCCTATTTGGTTTTTGTGTGTGTATATATGTAATTATGTATATAGCTTTCTCTTGTGTGTCGTGGAATTATTTTTATTTTATAGTGGACTAGATGCTGTTGTTAGAGCAATTAGGATGGTTGTATCCAGTGAATATATCATCATGGATCAAATCTTTGTAATGGCAGAAATTTGGTGGTGTATCACAATGCAGTCTGGTGAAGCCCCTGCTTCAATGGAAGTAGAAACCATGCCAAATGGATTGGGAACAAATACTGGGTCATTTTCACTGCCACCTAAGCCAAAGTTCGAGCCTCTGAAGGCTCATGAGATGTCTGATGGTCGAGTTCAGTTCAGGAAGGTTTCAGTTCCACCACATAGGTATTCACCACTTAAGAAAGCGTGGATGGAAATCTACACACCAATATATGAGCAGCTGAAAATTGACATCCGAATGAATCTCAAGGCTAGAAAGGTTGAATTAAAAACCAGATCAGATACACCTGATGTTAGTAACCTGCAGAAGTGTGCAGATTTTGTACATGCTTTTATGCTAGGTTTCGATGTTATAGATGCTATTGCACTTTTGAGATTGGATGAGCTATATGTGGAATCTTTTGAAATCAAAGATGTTAAAACCCTTAGAGGTGAGCACTTATCTCGTGCCATTGGAAGACTGTCGGGTAAAGGTGGCAAAACCAAGTTTGCTATTGAGAATGCTACAAAAACAAGGATTGTGATCGCAGATACCAAGATTCACATATTAGGATCATTTCAAAACATTAAAATTGCCAGGGATTCCCTCTGCAGCCTCATTTTAGGGTCCCCTGCTGGAAAGGTATACTCGAAGCTTAGGCAAGTTAGTGCTAGATTGGCAGAGAGGTTTTAATTATTTTAAATGCGGCTTTTTTTAACCTCTGACTAGTTAGCTTTATTTTGAGATCTGATATGTCATGGTGAGAGGAAGTTTGTGGTTGTAACTTGGCATGAATTTTCCATATCAAAGGCCTTGTTTCATTTAAAAGATATGAATATCATTCATTTCTGACTTGTTATTTATTCTCAGTTGATAATGGATTTTTGTTTGTTGTCTGGTGCTGTCCCTATCGTTCTTCAACACTTCTGCTTATAAGATTAGCTCAAATATTTAGTGCCCAAGTAGCATCTGTTGAGGCCAGTTTAACTTTCTTAAGTGACTGGACTAACTTGCATAATCTACTTGCCTATGGCCTGAACTGTTTTATTAGGATGGACTTGAATGGATGAGTCACTCGGTTCTGATGCGTAGTGCTCTGCTTTCTTTTCTCTGCTATTGCTGTAGTAAGTTAGCACTAGAATCAAGTCATAATCTTAAAAAAATACAACAAGGCCATCATTTGTTTGTGATTCTTCTTTGAAGTTTTAAGAGTTCTGGAATTATTTTGCTATCCAACTTTTATGATGGCTTATATGTGTGTATATATACAGGGGCAAAGCTATTTGAGTGCCCCTTAGGCCAATAAATTTCTTTTTTATACTTTTTAATAGAAAAGAAAATAATACTCTTTTTTAATAATATTTAAAAGGAAATATTGTCTCTAATGTTTTTTTTATAAAAAGTTTCACATTTACTTAACAAATCTATTTATACAAATTTATCTAATGAAAATATACTCTTACAACCGCACATTGGTACTGACAAGTAAGAGATGTTATTTCATTTACTCTTTTAATTATTCTCAACATATTAATTAAATTTTTTTATATAGGTTAATGATAATAATTTTTCTTCATGATAGATTAGCATAAGTATTTTTAAAAATTGAAATAAAATCATTTTTGGAGGAGGAAGGGAGAGAATATTAACGATCAATATATATATTTTTTTATTTTATTTTTTAATAATAAAATTTTTTAAAATAAAATTTTTGAAAATAATTATATAGTTAATTATTTGGGAGATTTATATTTTAGCATTTAGGTATTGCCATTATTAACAAGTCAGTCCCTCTATTTTTAGAAATCTATTAAAACGTTTTTAATTTTTCTCTCCATCAACAAAATAATCTTTCTGTCATTTTTTCCGTTAAAAATAGATAAAGTATGAGAGATAAGATTTTTAAAATTTAATTTTGCTTTTAAATAAAACCCTTTATTTAGTTTTTAGATATTACTATTATTAACAGGTTAATTCCTACATTTTTAAAGATTTATTAAAACGTCTTATTTTTTCTTATATCTATTAAAATGTTCTTATCGTTTCTTTCCGTTAACAAAATAGTCTCTCCTCTTTCTCCTTTTTCTCCTTAATAAAAGAGAAAAAAAAGTAGAAGATGATGATAATAAGGAAAAGAAAGAAGAAAAAGAAAAAAAAATAAGAAGAAAAAGAAAAAGAAAAAAAAAGAAAGAGAAGAAGAAGATAATGAAGAAAAAGAAAAAGAAAAATATTTTTTAAAGAAGAAGAATAAAAAAAAATTGAAAAAAAAAATCGAAGAAGAAGAAGAATCAATGAAGAAGGATCAATGAAGAAGGAGAAAGAGGAGGAAAAGAAGGGGGTAATTTAATTTTTTGCTATATTTTTAACGGCAGAAATATACGAAATAACTATTTTGATGATAGAAATAAAATAAGGACGTTTTAATAGGTTTCAGAAAATACAAAGGCTTACTTATTAATAATGATAATATTCAAAGATTAAATTATAACGCAATTTATGTAGAGAATAAGAATTATTGGCATCCTTTATAAAGGAAGCCAGCTCCCCACTGCACATATAAATAATCAGGGCTTTTTGTAGTTTTACGTTAAAACAAAATTTTTAAATCCTGGTCTAATAAAATTTTTTTTAGATCAGGTTAATGATAAATTCTGTAAAATATTATGAAATTGATGGGATATTAATATATAAAGAAAGTTTTTTGTTTATAAAAATAAAAGTTTCACCAATTATTTTATATGTTAAATCTTATTAATCTAAATTCGATTTATAGTGTAAAAAATATCAAATTCAAAATATATATATTAAATTTTTAAATTTAATAATAACAAATCTTTTAAAATATGTTGGATTGTTGTAAAATAAATTTAGATTTCAAAAAATTTTATAATAATTAAATATTTTATGGTCGTTAAAAATTTTATTTGTAAGATTTTTAAATTTGACCGTTATAATTTTATTATATTATCTCAAAATTTTTATACAGTTTATGACGTATATTTTTTTTATTATAAATAGTTTACATTTTTACAAAAAAAAAATCACTCTTATTTCTATTTTATTTTATTTTTTATTAATTACTTTTTGTTAAATTATAAATTAAAGATAAATTTTTGATAATTTTATTATAAAAATTAAAATTTTAAAAAAATTTATTTAATTTCAAAAGATTGCAAAATAAATTTTTAAAAACAATACCCAACAGAACTAAAATTTTATTATAATATTCTATTGAAAATATAATCCCGAGAAAATTATTCAAAGTGATCGTTTTATATATATATAGTTAAATATTAACTATTAATTAGGATGAAAGTTACATATAATTTATTAATTAAGTTTATATTAAATAATTAAAAAATATTGAATATAATTATGGTATATAGAATGATTATATATTAATTATTAATTATGATAAAATTTATATGAATTTCATTATAATTAGTATTTATAATAAAGTTATCAATTTCATTATAATGTTTGTCTAAATAATAGAGAAATGATTGAAATTGAGAAAGGGGCCGACGCTGTTGTATATATATATATTAAAAGGTCTCCATTTTTTAAACTTTATTTAGCAATCAGCACATTGGGTGATGTAGTTGTCATTTCTTGGCAAGAAGCAATATGTTTTGTTTTGTTTTGTTTTGTTTTATTTTGTTTTGTTTTGTTTTTTCAGAGGAGAGCTTCCTTACATTATGCGCCCATTCCATTAATTGTTAATGCATAATTAAAATAAGAGACAATCATTAAAAAAAATACATTTTCTACAATATTTTTATAATTTTTTTTTAAATTAAATTTTAATATTTTAAAATTATGCTAAATTACTTATAATATTAGAGGTTTAATGAAATTATCATGTTATCTAATATGTCATCGTACATCATTATGTCATGTCAATAAGTTTTAGAGTAGAATTTTAATAATTCACAAGTTTTAAATAAAATTATTAAATTTTTTTTAAAAAATAGAATTAAATTAGAAAAAAAAATATAAAGTGAAACATAAATAATATATTTAATGCACTCCAAAGCTTAGCCTGGTGGAAAATGCATCCTGTAGTCTTGAAAGGTCTAAGGTTCGACTCCCCCAACCCCTATTTCAAAAAAAAAATATATTTAATAAAGTTATTTTTTATAATTTAAAAGTAATATTAAATAGTATATAATTTAAAAATCGAACTGTTATTGATATCGAGATTTAAATAAACTTAAAATTGCCGGAGCACAAAGCGAACTTACTATACACTTAATTATATCTAATAATCTCTACGTGATTGTACATAAAATATTATCATAATATGAGCCAAATTCAATAGGTATATATATAATTATAAATTTAAATTTGTATTAGAATTCTCATCAATAATCATTGTTATATATCACAGTTTAATTCAAATATAATATGAAATCAAAACTTTTATATACTAATATCATCAATAAGGAGGTCATAAAAGAAGTTCCTAACAAGCACAGTAATAAACCATAACAACATCATAAGTTCAAAGCTAAACTATTATACAAAGAATTATACTTAGAAAACTACTGAACAGGAATGAGCCGTTATAATCTAGTAAATAGAAATATAATATAAAACATTTTAATAAAATATATATTTGATGTGTCATAACACAATAAATCATGCTAAGATGGAGTTATCACTAATAACTCTTCATAAAATTCAATAGCGTCCGGCTCACAACACATACTCCCGCAACTTCCTCTTAAACATAATATATTATTCGGCACTAAACTAAAAATTAATCTTTTAATATGAGTGATAATTATTAAAAAAAACTCCATATGTTATAAATTTTAATAATTATCCTAAACTTTTTTTAACAAATTTACCTCAAATCGATTTTTTAATTTGATTTAATTTTTTATTTTGATTCGATACATTTATAATTTCGGCTTGACATATGTTTAGGAATTCATAACTCATTTTTAAATATTTTTTTGTCAGTAAATGCAACCTTTTGTATAGTTATAATTATAAATTATAAATGCAATGAGAAGATTAATTAAATTAATTAGATTGATTGTTAACTTTTAATTCTATTAAAGTGGATATAAGCGAAAATCATAATTCTTGATTTATTACTAGTATTATTATCACAACACCTATATTCAATAATTAGGAAAAAATTATATTTATCAATAAAAAAATAAAAAAATAAATTATGACTCTTAGAAATCTGTCCTACAAAATTATAAATCAAATCAAAATGAAAAATTAAACAAATAAAAAAAATTAATTTGAAATATATTTATTAAAACAAATTAGAAATATAATTATTAAAATGTGTAAAATTTAAATTTTTTATTGATAATTATTTATTTGAGTTATATTAAAATATTAATTTTTAAACCGATTAAAATAATAGTATAATATAAATAAATTTAAATAGTTAATTTAAAACATATTAATTAATTTTTATAATTTAGAATATATTTATTAAAATATAAAAAATACAGAATTTTTATTAAATCGCAAATAATTTAAAATTTTTTTGACCATTATCCCACAGAAAAAATAGAGAAGTATATGTACTGACAGATGATATATCTTCGTATCAATACCTAATCCTCCCCACAACTGGACTACCTCACACCAGCTTTCTAGCTCATATATAGACTCCCTTTACTAATTAATTGCTGCAGATTCTTCTATTGAATTCCTCAGCTCTTAGCTCTTTGAATGGCTGCTGCAGAAACTTCCGGAATAGTCTGATGAATGACATACCATAAAGCCAAAACTCATAACTATAGTTGCTCAAAATTTAACACACCAGATATATCGGGAAAATAGAAATGCCAATAAACACCATCAGATGTCTTTTCCATGGTTAAGTTGAAATAAATAAGGAAAGAAAATCAGTAACTGTTAAATTTACTTTCCATTGAATTGCAAAACTAGTTTGTGGAAGCAAATTGTCCTTTTCTTTCTGAAAACCTTTCTTTTCTTCCTTCTGAATTTGTAAAGCTGTCATTAAATTACTGAGATCAATATTTTTCCCCACAATGAATGAGAAACTAAAGAATACATGAGGAGTTGTCTTCAACCACCAAAAAGGAATCCAGCAGCTTGTTCTTCATTCCCATCAAATAATTTAAGAGCTTGTATCACGGCATCCCTTCCAAATCCTAACTCAACGAGCTTTACAACCTTGGCTTCAAACTCAGGTCCCTGAGAGTGACAGTAAACAAAAATTCATATTCAAATTAGCCATTACACTTGTCCAAATTCATCATACAAACAGAAAAAGGAACTTCCAATTAATGATCAACAATCAAAACGGTTTCTCACGGAATTTTCTTTCTTCACAATAAAATCAAAATATTTCAACAATTTTTCTGTTCAATTTTTTTAATCTCCTATTTTTTACTTAAATTATAAGTTGGAATATGAATTATTTAATATCTTACTTAAATTTTCAAGTTAATTATTAAAATTTCAAAATAATCCACAAAATTAACCATCTAAAATTTATCTTGACATAAATTTTGTTCATGTTATAACTAATGCCTGTCACAATCTAGTGATCATTATCTATAGGTTTGAAGGCTCGATTACCATCATTTTCATTATCTATGAGAAAAATGCAAGTGCAAGAAACTTAATGATAATGATAGTTATTCGTGTGGGATTCCTTTTTATTTTTGATTCAGAGGGGGGAAACCAGCTAATTTCACTCTTTTGTTTATGATTTCTAGAGGTTTCCACTTATGTTTCTCATTTTTTTCTCAACTTTCAAGCCCTTTACTTCTTGAGCTGAGATCATCGATTAGTGAAAGCTTCTTATGAAAGCGAGCAATCTACAATCATATTTTGCGAGGTGGATTCTCTGGCTTTGGTTTTTTCGTGTCTTTTGCTTATCTTGTTCAAGAATTTATGCCAAGTTGTGTCCTTTATAGGTTATTGTCTTTCCCTTATCTAATTTTCAACTACTTTAGAATTATTTTTAGTAAATATATTTATGCAATTGGAAAATAGCATCAAAGACACTTTTAAATTTAATTAACATTTGCAGAGTATGATCAAATTCAAGATAATCAAGAACCTTCTAAGCACTAATTTTTAAAGGCATAAGGTTAAGTGACCCAAGTCTTTACTATCTACATAGTGATTTAACTTTTAAATTGATTAATACTAATGATGCTAAGAATGTATTTTTTTAGTTGATGCATATATGCTTATTCTTTAATTATGTATCTTACTTTAATTAATTCTTAAATATTTATTTCTTTACTGAACTTTGAAAAATTTTCGAAAAACAAAATTGCATTGTGATTGACCATTGCGTTGTCCGCAACCACAATTTAAATTCATGAAGGGTCCAAAAAATAATGATATAAAACTCATTATATCTCAAATAATCTAAGTTCAAACTAAAACAAAAGCTGAAGATCCAAAGATATTGAACAGAATCTACTAAAATATTCTAATTTGTTTGATGAAAAATGAAATTTCATAGGCTCTATGTTCTTGATATTCTTAAATTTTTATGTATCTAGATGTTTTTTGTCTTTCAGAAGGAAGAAGAAAAAATAGTGAAATAAGAAAAGAAAAGAAAAGAAAAAGTTCAAAAAATTGAAGTTTTAGTACTGTAGCGAGTGAAAGGAGGAAGTATCTAGTGCTCACTAAGAGCATAGGCACTGATGACTTAAAGGATAAGACAAGTTCTTGAGTGAATTTAAAGATATCAGGACTTGATTGTAAAAAGTAAATAGAAGACTTTGCAACTTAATAGTAAAATCAGGTCAACTTTTAAAGTTATGTTGATGGTAGATTTTTCTTTTTTCTTTTTTCTTTTTTCTTTTTTCTCTTTTGGCTTTTGCCTATTAAAAAAATAAAAGAGAGAGAGAGAGGGGTTGCACATATTATCAAGAAGTTTTGATGAATTCGAGAATAAATAAAAGCAACTATCAGAACACAGTTAATTCTAAACTAACAGAACTGCAGAAGGATGCATGTCTTACCTGTGTTGCATTGCCACGTGCAACTCCTGCAAGGCCAAGCAAAAATGAAAGATTAATCACTAAATTACATAAAAACTCACCAGGGCACTAAAAGAACCCCATCTATCGAACACAGCCCAGCAAATAATTTGACAAACTATTTCCAGGCTGCAAAGAATCCTCAAATAACAAAGACAGCACTAGAATCTAAAAATTCATGCAAATATTACCATAGTAAATTAAATAAATTAACTTAAATTGGTTAGAATAGCTGCAGAATCAGAATAACCCATAAAAAATTTCAAAAATTATAAAAACTTACCAGAAGATTGACCTGCAGGTACATTGCTCTTCTTATCCATTGCTCCTGATATCCCCTGATGAATCAAGGTGGATCCATTCAAAAACTAAAAAAGCCAAAACCAATTTGAAAATGCTCATCTTTGTTATGTTCAAGAAACTGAATGTAGACCTTCAGTTCTTTGCTCATCTGATATCTTAGAAAGTAACTTGTTCATTGTTCTTCCTATTTCCAAAAGTAACTCTTTGATTTTACATGCAGGAAAATTACAGCCCTTCTAGTATGACCTTAGTTAACCATCAAAACCAAGGATATCCCGGAACGAAAGTAGAGTTATTTGCGCCACAAACACGACTTGTGATCATAAAGTTTTCACTAATATAGTAGAAATTGCAGTAGTAATCACAGCAAAGGATTGAGAAAGATATCCCAAGCCAATTTACCCTTCAATGGCTGGGGAGATACATGTACTGTTCCAATGAAATTATTGTTTTTCAAACATCAAGAAGCTTGAATGTTGACATAAAAACATTATATGACACTTCAATTTAAGAATAATTCAGTAAATGAATCAAGTATTTCATCAGCATTTGGAAACTAGTCACAAAATAGTTCAGTTAGAAGCCTAACATACAACAAGGACCAGCTCTGTACTTCCATTAAAAGGAGTGGACTTACTGGGTTTACTGAGCTGGATGCTTCTTTGGCAAGGTTCTCTTCATCCAGAATATGTGATGGAATGTCTTTTTCTGAAACAGCAAAGAAGTTAATTTATGAAGTAAAATGAAAGAATAAGGCAGGGAATACTAGAAATTGAAACAGGTTCAAGCAGCGGAAACATGATCCATGTTGCAGAGAGCAGCAAATCCTGAAGCCAGATGATTTACCTTGCAAAAATGGTACAGAAACTTCTCCACCCCCAACTCTCAAAACATTCTCCTTCAAATCAATAATGCACTGCAGCCAAACATATTTGAATAAATTCATAGAAACAGGTAAACCACAACAAATAATGCTTCCAGTAGATCACCACATAACAACCCAATGGAAGATGCTACCTGGTGCTTTCTCAGCATATCGAGCCCGAAAAGAAATTCCATGTTGGGAGAATCCAGCACTAGGAAGGAGCAAGGATAAAATATGTTCCCAATCTGGAGAGAATAAAAAGCATTAAAGAATGAAGTTAGTATCAGATTTAAGTATATACTTAGTAACAAATAACAACCAAATGATTGCACAAGAAATATCTCTAAGTTGAATACTTGTACACCATTTTATAAATGAAATATGAGAAAAAAAGTATAATGCATATCGAAATATGCGTGCCTAATATTCTTAAACACATTTTTCAAGATAACAAAGTATTTATATGGAGAAGTGAAAGAGCTCAATGGCCAAAGATCAAAAAATGAATTCCAAAAGAAGACAAAGTGTAGAATATAAATAGGTCAAATTTATCCACAGGTTCTCCATTATTTAACCAACATAGATAAACTAACATTTATGTAAAAGATGATTAATCATGCCCGGAAGTAGTTGGAATATGACAATTTTTTTAGCTTGCACAAGAGGAATACGTTAAAATACCCTTTCGTTAAGATGGTTGCCCTTGTAAAAAACAAGCATATACACCAACACTCGCAGAGAAAGATAGGGCAAAAATTATAAACTGCATTTACAACCACAAACACAATGCACACACGATGACCCAATAACAAACTAGCTTGGTGAAACAAACAGGTAGTCTTACAAGAACCCATCAGGTATTACTACCTTTATTGGAGCTACATGTATCCGTCCCAATATCTCAGATTGACCCACTCCACGAGCAATCCCTCTATATCGTTGATCCAAAAGCCTCAGCAATCTGAATTAGACAAGCCAAGAAGAAAGCAAC
This sequence comes from Manihot esculenta, assembly GCF_001659605.2. NCBI lineage: Eukaryota > Viridiplantae > Streptophyta > Magnoliopsida > Malpighiales > Euphorbiaceae > Manihot > Manihot esculenta. Next base: position 33,313,457 of record NC_035165.2, on the reverse strand, counting down.
AGTTATGGTGGCCTTTCCATTTTTCAATTTCTTTGAGAAGATGTAAAATATATCATCCACATCACTAATAAAAAGAACGGAAATAAAGCATGGAACTTCCATATTGTCCACTTTAGAAGGATAAAAAAAAAAGGCACGCTATACAAAAATACAGCAAGAAGAAACCCACTTTGCCACATGACAGACAATTAGCAATGTGCAACTGCCAAGTTAAAGAGTTGAGAACCCATATATGTATCTTGTGTAGACTTACCAAATAACTAGTAATATGCTCAGATGCCATCTGAGTTGTGGAAAAATAGGGCCAAAATCTGAATTGATAATTGCAATTTCCAGTATTTACTTCACAGCAAAGGAATCAGAATGTAATTTCAAAGAAAAAGGGAAGCAACAATCAAATTCTGATGTAAATCAAGTCAAACACTCAAACTAGTGACTAACAGGTCAAACCAATGAATCAGTGATTGTCTGTTCCATGGCTCTGAATATATATAAAAGAAAATGATTAAATTAACTTTCAAGTTTGTCTCCTAAATAATCATTGTCAATATTGATAGCATGCCACCTAATTGGCAATTAGGATTTAAAAAATTGCATACTAATAAAAAAATGATACAAGTTATAATATTACATTTTAGTTAATAAAAATATAAATATCATGTGAACAAGCACTTGCCAGATAGGAATAGAATTTCAAGAAAATATTAATAAATAAGTAAAATAATTTGGGAGCAGTAAAAATATAAATAAGAATAATTTGACCAATAAGAGCATTCCATGTTGAAAAATTCTAAGAAAATAAAGAATTAACAACATAATTTCAAAATAAAATCAATTTATAGAGAGATGATGTTTAAACTAATTAAGTTTATAGAAATTTTGAAAAATTACAGAAAAGAAACATGATTATTAACGACACATCTGTCACCTTATTTAATAATTTTTTTAACAAAAATATTATACTTCTGTAAAATAAATGATATTAGAAAGTAAAAAACTTTATCTCTATTTAGGATTATTATGAAAAAGATTTAGACTTATTCCAATTTCTGTGCATATAAAAACCAAAAAGCCTAAGGAATCAACCCATTTACTTTGAGAAAACAATCATTCCATATTCGATATTCATTATGGTTCCATAAACCGATCCTTATACATCAGATATAGATAAAAATAAGTTTAGCCAGGAAATCCATCTTTTATATCATTAGAATTACGATATTTAACATTATTAGCACCACACAAATAACTCTTCACCCAATTTTCAGAACTCAACAGTAGTTATTCAAATAATAAAATAAACACATATACAACAGTACATACCCACATCGTTCAGCACAGCTTTTCGATATTATTGTCGACTGAGCACCACTATCAACAAATGCCTGAAATAAGAGAAATTTAATAAGGTTATTGATCCATCATAATTGATAAAACCATTGTCTATAACAGCATAGAGTCCAACATAAATTCAGCAATAGTTTCATAATAATGTTGTCTTGGGAATAAATAACAAGGAAGTTGTGATGAAAGAATACAAAAATCAGGTTTTGTTGAAAATTGAAAGAATAACATGATTGCTTCTTGGTTGAAGCATCAGCTAATTTTTGTAGTCTCTACCTTTAAAGGGACGCCATTAACTTCCATGTCAACGTACAACATAACCTGAAGATTTAAAGAATAAGCTTCAATTTTAAACATAATCAACTGACTTCTGTAGACCACTACGTTGAAGAGAATACATACCACCCTAGCAAAAGCTTCAGGGTTGTATTCCAATGCAGCTGCCCAGTTCTCATCAATTCCTTTCTGCATTTGGATTCAGCAAATGGTGAAAATACATCAATTTCCAAAACATCTTGAAAATACCAAATTGTCTCCAGCTGTTTCAGTCATATGCTTTGTGTTCATAAACACTAACTGTGTCCCTATTCAACCCAATCAACATTATCCCCCAATGACAACAGATGCTTAACATGGTACTTCTTTATATATTAAAAAATTCAAAAAAAAAATATTCATGAGTCATTGCCAGTTAATTGTCACATTTGAAGAATGCAAATTAAACTGACCTGGCGAATGGCAGCTTCAATTTTCTTCTGTGCCTCAACATCAAAAGGATCTGCATCAAGAAGAGCCTAAAATGCAAAATGGAAGAACATAGGTAAATATAATCAGCATCTCTATTTAATAAATGAATCCACTTTTAATGATGAACTGAAATTTTATCCTTCTATTAAAAAATTGGTATAAATCACAGCAGTAGACAATATGAAACTTCATCAAACAATGATGATTCACAATAAAATTTACTAAATTTTACCAATTAATCAAATCTAACAAGTATATCAAAATGAAATCTAAAAAGTAAGAGGTAAATCAGCTTCTAAATAAATCACAACCATAGCTGGCAAGAAAACATTTCATTGACATTGATGCTTCTAAGTAAGATATATTAACTACCGAGTAATTAAGTCTAAACAGTATATCAGAGGAGCAACCTACCAAGGTATAACATAGCATGGACACTATATGTTTTCAAACACCCTCATCGTGACACAGTACATCATTAGAAATAAAATACTTATTTTGGGCCCTCATCTACAGTATTGACCTTTGAAGCACACGGTTCCTTTATGCAGTTATAATACATAATATGTGTGCCTCAACCAAGAGGTCCAGAATAATTTTCTAGGTGCCATGTTATTATGATAACATGTCAGCACAAGGTCATGACCTATACTTAATGCACTCATGCCTTACTAACTTTTATGTGAAGTTACTTAGAGATTATTAAATAAAACATAAATAAACCAATTTTATATAAATAGAAAGTTTTAAAAAAAAAAGTAACATTCATCAATAAACTTAGAAGTGAGAAGTCCTTTAAGACAAATGTGGCAATTAACCAGGAAAAGCTAGCCACTTACTAGTTCCTCCTCTTGTTGGCGCTGCAATTCAGATTTCTGGCGATGCCGTTGCCGCAAGAGCTCCTGCAGTTTGCTGAGGTCATTGCCAAGAAGAACTTGTGCAAGTTCTGGATCAGTCTGCAAATGCAACACAAACAAGAGGAAGAATCCGGATCAGTCTATGATAACCACATATAGAATCAAAAATCAAAGTGATGCAGCCAAAACATAGAAACTAGGAACAAATTTGGAGAAAAATAAGCAACTATCCACTGAGAGTTCAAATCTTTTGCACTTAAGTAATGTCACAGCTTATTCAACAACCATAAGATCAACAGAAAATAATCAAGATCATAGCAATTCCCATAAGTATAATCACAACAAACTTCCAATACAATGAAACTCAATGGCATAAATAAGAGATTTTGACGGGTAATGTGTATCTTCAAGGGAAAAAATATAAGAAGAAATAAGGGAATATTAATGATTCAAAAATGCAGTAACTTTCTCATCTGATTTGTGAAGAACTTAACTAATATGAAATCACCCAATACTTGCAATTTAGAAGAGAGTAAAAAATTAAAAAAAATGTCAAAAATATTAACAAAAATAGCCATCCATTGCACCTGAAATAGTTGGGCCATCAAATTAGAATCATGCCGAATATGTTGTTGGAAAGCCTCAGGATTCACAGCAGACCCATCAGGATTGAAGCTCAAATCATTTGCAGGAGCTCTGAAATAATTTAAAGTTTCATTTAGCATAACTAGGCATAGAATAGAGTTCATTTCAATAAAAACGGTGTGTGTCTGACTTTGCACAAGTGCGCATTTAGCTAAAATAATATCCCTGTAAAGGCAAGTAAATCCCATGAAGGCCACTAAATCCCATGAAGGCCACAAATAAAGACACAAAAGTAAATAATGGAATCACTAACAGAGAAAGGCAATGGCCAGATACCAGAAACAAAATAATTGAAGTAAGGAGAAGTAAATGGGTTCATACAAAAAAATTGGCTACTTAAGATTTAATACATGTGTAATCAATGGAATGATTGGATAATCTGTATATATTAACCCCCTTCCTTAACATCTTCCAATTACTTGCACCAAATACAACAAATGCAACCACTCAATTTCCAATAACCTTTCAATGTGGAATCATGGCTTATTTTCTAACAGTCAATCAATTCCAAAAATAAACATGCATCTGAATACCCATCTAGTTTACATTCTTTGGTTCCCCAAATTATCATCTACAACGAATCTGGACTTCTACCATCATCACAACTACACAAATACAATAAGTACTTAATGTAGTTCAGTTTTTCGCTTGATGCTTCCCATATAAGTCAGTTCCATTAAGCTAAAAAAATCAACAGTACATAGTAAAATCGGTGGTGTATCTACCTTAAGAAAAGTGGGGTTAATTGACTACTCTTTTCTAAAAAGTCACGATCATATGTTTAAATGTTTACTTAAACTGATCCATCATAAATTTAAGCGTTGAACCCTCTTTTTTAATGATATATTTTTACCATTGGAAAGTTAATTTACTCCGAAAAAAAAAATCTGCATCCACCACTGAATAAAATGCAAATTTTCAGAGTGTAAATCACAGAAATCATTCCCAAAGCAAATTTATACTTATGTCATGAATATCACTACGAACATCGAACACATGTATGAAGATTGGAGCCACCAAATTGGAAAACATAATTGACATTCCAAAATTGAGCTAAGAAATCTATTTAAGTAAACAGTAGATCACGAAAAGAGTAAACACCTGTGTGCAGCACTGGAGACCATCATCATTAAATCCTCATCCTTAACGCCCAATGCACTCAATTTCTCATTATTCCTCATTTCTCTCCCATTATACAGCAGCTGCTGCTGCTGCAGTGGCACCTGTGTCTGCTCATTCACATATAAATAACAATAAGAAGAAAAAAGCAACAAAATTTATTCATATAAAACAATCTCAGTTCTTAAATTTCAATGCAAATTATTGAGCTGGAATTCCAAGTATCTTTTTCGTTTTCCTTTCTGTCTACTTCCTCAGCAACAGCTAGAAAACGAGAGAGACTCAGAGAGAAAGGGATTACCTCCACTTCAAGAAGAGCTTTCACGTTCTCAACCTTCAATTAAATTGTTAAAAAAAAAAAATGGTCAGTCTACGATTACCCATATAAAGACGGTAAGTATATATGTAAAAATTCAAGTTAGGGTTTGAGAGAGATTACAGATTCATGGGGATCCACATCTAGAGATATGATGTGTTCGTCAGCTGTCATTACAGTGATTCTCATCTTTTTTTGGTGAATCGGATCTATCTCCTTCTCTCCTATTACTTAGTTTTGGTTTGTTCGTCTTTATATAGGGGACCATGGTTTTCTTGGCATAGAAGAGTTTTTGTCGATGCTGTTGACCTTCAGCAACAAGTTTTCTGGATTTTGGACTTTTTATTAATTAATTTTATTAGCAGTCTTCATTATTTTAATTAATAATTTAATATAATTCTCAAATTTATATTGTTATTTTATTCATTATTTGTTTTCTTTTTATGAATAATTAATTTTTCAAAAAAAGTATGAAATGTCAAACGGTCAAATCTTTTTTAGTAGGTATATGAAAGTGAAAACTTGGAACTGAATTTCTGGCTAATTTTGACTACTGCAATAAATCAGGGTAAGCAAATTCTCAGATATTTTGAATCATAATTGAGCTGTTGATTAATTTTATTACTTTTATCAATAATTTATTATAAATATAATATATATTTCAGTTAAATCTAAATCATTTTAATATAAATTAAATTAAAAATAATTAATCTAAATTCTAACTAATTTTAGTATAAACTCTGCAGTAGTGTGTGTTCATAAAAATTAAGTAGCGTGTTTATAGAAATCACTTAAAATAAATAATATCAGCTATAAAATAGCCAATATCAATTACTTTTTAAATTTTACACTTTTTTATATTAAGTATCTAAAATAAATTAAATTAATTATTTTGATTATAAAGTTAAATTCAAATTAGATTTAAACAAAATTATAAGAAAATAAAATTAATAATGTGTATTAATTTAATCAATATAAATATTATAAATAAAATAATAAAACTTTAGGATATCTGACTTTTTTTTAGACGACTTGAGTTTAAATACTAGCGATAAATCTAAAATAAAGTTGAAAGAATAAGGGATTGGCAGCGATTTACAAAAAAAACGGAATGAGAGAATTAAATGCTTAAATTAGTATAAAAATGCATACTTTAATTTCTGTATACATTTATTTTTTATACAGAGTTGATTATTAAATTTTTTAAAAATCTAACTAATACCTAATATCCTTAGTTAATAAAGATACTATGTTTATAAATATAATGAGAATCGATTAGATTATATTTACTAACAGCAACTTTTTATAAAAATTTTTATTTAAAAAAAGATGAGTTTTAATAAAGTACCGTATTACAGTATTTTTATTTTTCTTCTATGGTGAGACTTTTGCTACTGAATATTAATTTATTAAATTTTATTTATAGAGTGACAATTTATTATTTATTTTGGACAATTATTACGTTGCTTATTGACGTGAATGAATTTTAAAAATTAAATTTATTATTTTAAAAAAATGGTCAAAATAATTTCGTGTATATATATAAACGATTATTTTAATCAAACAAGAATTTTACCAATAACAGTTTCTATATACTTATTTTACAAAAAAAAAATGTATTGATTTCAATAACCAATTTACATTTGCATGTGTAAAATGCAATGATATATAATTTAAAGAGTTAATTACAAAAAAATTCTATATTTTATAAATTTTTATAATTACATTCAATATTAATTTAATTATTAATTAAATTTTATATTTTATTTTAAATATATTCTAACATTATTTCTACTTTTATCATCGACTAACAAAATTATTATACCACCTAACATGCCATCATCACATCATCAAAATTTAGAATATAATTGATAAAACTTAAAAGTTTATAATACAATTGTAATTTTTTTTAAATTTAATGTTTTTTTTTGACATTTTATCTAAAATTAAATTTTATAATATTAAAATATTTGATATTATTATTATATTTAGACTCTATTTGTTTGTAAAAAATAATTTTCATTTAAAAAATAATTTTCATGAAAAATATTTTAAGTAAAAAATATTTTTTAGTAAGATAATTTATTTTTATTACTTCAAATTTATATAGATGTCTTAATAAGAATATCAAAATATGAAAAATGATTTAGAAAGAATAATTTTAATTTTTAAATTTTTTATTGGAAAAATATTTTTTATTAATTAAAATTTTAAAATACTTTAAATACTAGAAAGTTAAAAAAATATTGCAAAATATTTTTCGTAAAAAAAAAACTTTATTTTAGTTTTATCAATGATTTGACATATACTAATTTATATTAATTCAATTTTAATTTAATCCGCTTTCTATATTATTTTTTTCTGAAATTCACTTTGATTATTGTTTTAGTAAAAAAAATCCATAATTAATAATATGGTTGAATTTTTCTTTTTTAAAAAAGCTATCTAAAAAAAGCATATTGAAAGAATAAAATTTTATAGTAATTAAATTAGCAGGTTGCAATTACAATTATGTTATTAACCATTATTTTTAATATATATAGATTTATCATATCCTTATCATATTGCTCTAATTTATGAATGTAAAAGATATTTTATAATTTTTAATTATAATTTTTTAAGATGCATTTATTTTTATTTACTCAAAACAAAAATGAAGTTTTTGAAAAATTTAAAATTTTTAAAGGAAAAATTGAAAATAAAAATAATAAAAAACTTAAAGGATTAGATCTAATAGGAGTTTATTTGTTTTTGTGAATAAGATGGAATAGGAAGGGAATTATTTAATTCTAATTCAGCAATACGAAATAAAGTAACAAAAAGGAGAATAGAATTTATTGTAAATTGATATCTATTATACTTTTATATTCTAAGTTACTTTTTTAACTTTTTAAATATAAAAATTATTATTTTGGTAAAGTAAAGTGAAAATAGAAATGATTTTGTTTAAGTTGCTTTTTTATTAACTATATCGATAATAATATTAAAAAAAAAAAAGAAATCATAATACAAATTAAAAAAAAAAACTTAGTAAAGGATAAAAATATTTCAATTGATTAAAATAATTTTTATTTATTAATATGCATATAATATGTATTAAATTGATCACATCAGCCCAATCTTGAATTCTAATTTTAAATTAAGATAAAATTTACACAAAACACAAATGCTTTAGCTTTATAAGGTGAATTGACTATTGCAAAAATATAACCGGTAACGGTTATATTACGTATAAACTCTAAACTAAATTAAAATAAGGGTAATTTATAATTTAGTCCCTGAGTATTGCCATTATTAACAAGTCAGTCCCTGTATTTTCAGAAACCTATTAAAACGTCCTTATATTTTTTCTCCGTCAACGAAATAGTCCTTCTGTCTATTTTTGCCGTTAAAAATATAGTAAAAAACTAAATTACCCCCAATTATTTTTCTCCTCCTCCTCCTTCCTTTTCTTCTTCATTAATTCTTCTTCCTTTTGCTTCTTCTTCTTCTTCTGCTTCTTCTTCTTCAGCTTCTGTTTTTTCTCCTTCTTCTTCTTCTTCTTCTCCTTTTTCTTCTTTTGCTTTTTTTTCTTCTTTTGCTTTTTTTTCTTCTTTTTCTTCTTTATCTTCTTCTTCTTCTTCTCATTCTTCTCCTTCTTCTCCTTCTTCTCCTTCTTCTTCTTTTTCTTCTTTCTCTTCTTCTTCTTCTTCTTCTTCTTCTTCCTCTTCTTCTTCTTTTTCGGAGGAGGAGGAGGAGGAGGAGGAGGAAAAGGAAAGAAAAGATAGGGACTATTTTGTTGATAAAAAGAAACAATAAGGATGTTTTAATAGATCTGATAAAAGATAGGGACTATTTCGTTGACAAAAAGAAACAATAAGGACGTTTTAATATATTTCTAAAAATATAGGGAGAGACGATTTCGTTGACAGAAAGAAACGATGAGGAGGAACTATTTCGTTGACTTAAATAAACGATAAGGATGTTTTAATAGATGTGAGAAAAGATAGAGACTATTTCATTGATGGAAAAAAATAATAAGGACGTTTTAATAGATATGAAAAAAGATAAAAATATTTTAATAGATTTTTGAAAATGTAAGGACTAATTTGTTAATAATTACACTATACAAGGACTAAATAAATGGTTTTATTTGAGGGTAAAATTGGATTTTAAAAATTTTATCTCTCCTCCTTTATCTAATTTTAACGGAAAATATGACGGAAGGATTATTTCGTTGACGGAAATAAAACATAAGGACGTTTTAATAGGTTTCTGAAAATATAGGGACTGACTTATTAATAATGTCAATATTCAGGGACTAAATCGTAAATTACCCTTAAAATAATATAAAACGACATCCTATTCGGTAGGGCAAAGCAAAGCATCCTACTGACACAGTGCGGCGAGAAGGCCAACCGGCCACCTCGAATATTTCTTTAATGGAATCGGAAAACGCATCAGAATTTTAGAAGAATCAGAACTAAAATTTATCCATTACACACTGTACCAGAATTAGCTTCAATTAAACAATAACAAATTCAAACAACAAATACCCATAAAAAAATTTAAAAAAGAAAAACACAGAAGAACGAGAAGAAGAATAGAGAGAATCCCGATCCCTAGAAAGGAGCAGGAGCTCCATCAAAGCCGAAGAATGGCCTAGCATTGAAATTAGGATAAGAAGCATCACCCACATGAATTGTGTCCTTCAATTTGTGAAACCCATTCTTGAAAACACCAAATCCAAACAGCAATCCGATCAAGATCACCACTAGAATGATGCATGTGCAGAACATACACATCCTACCACCGCAACACATCTTCTTGGATCTGGTTGAGATTGAGGTTGAAGAAGGAGAACAGATTTGAACAAGTAATATAATGAAGGTTGAGTACTGTGATTTGGAAAAGGCGTGAAAGGGAAGTGTTGGTTTTGGAGTTGGGAGTGGGAGAGTTATCTCGATCAAGCTAAATTACTTGGACGTTATAACTAGCGACTAATATTCGCTTAAAAGGAAAGCAATGAATACCCAAATTCTTCTGTAAAATTAAGGATAAGGTAAGGAGATGCATGTTGTAAAATGAGGGATTTTTTTTTTTTTCCTAATAAGAAAAAGAACGCTTTTTGAATTCTTTCAGGTGGCTTCTTCTCATTGGTTGTCAACTTGTCATTTACAATTCCCAATCATGTTTTTGCTTGTATTCAAGCCAATCACGACGTTCTCCTTAATTAATATCAACACCACCTAATATTCCAAGCTTTATTATGATTTTTTTTCGTAAAATTAAGTAAAATGATCTTATTTTACGGAAAAAACTTAATATTCTTTTTATATGCTTTATTTTGTAAATTTTACTTAATTTAGTTTTTTTTTTTTAAAAAGAGTGATAGAACCCTTTAATTTATTATACGATCATGAAAAACATTTATACAGTCAGCATCCAAGAGGAGCTTAATACTAGATGAAGGCAAATCAATAAAACTCATACCAAAAACTCCACCATGCACACTATTCGTAAGATAATCCGCTACCATATTAGGTTTCCTATATATTTTCACGACCTTAACCTCTCATTCCCGCCGGATAAGAGCTCTGCAATTAATAACTAAAGACTGCAGTCTATAAACACCACTGCCTTGACCTTGAAGAAGCTGAACAACAACTTGAGAATCAGTTTGGATAACAATTTTCCACCATCCCCTACTCCAAGCCACATTCAAAGCATGATATATGGCCCATAATTTTGCCTCAACCACACCACAAACTCCGAACACACAACGAAAACCAAGTAGCCATTTCCCATAACTGTCTCGAAAAGAACCCACACAGGTTGCAGCTCCTGAATTTTGACGCACACTACCATCTGTGTTGATTGTAATCCACCCCATAGCTGCTGGTGTCCAGGCCACTCTAATCACTTGACATTAACGTTGAATAGAAGAAGGAAAATAATCATTCCAGGCTTGATATATTTCCTTAGCCTTGTCCAAGATTAGTGAGCGAGGAACTGATCTTTAGACCCCAAGATTGAAGGACCGTTCATTGCGAAATTTCCATGCCCACCAAACTGTAACCATAAAAACCACAGGCCAGGGAAGCTCACCAATATAAAAAGAGCTTTTAAGACACCAAGACAACCATTCGCGGATATCAACGAAGCCAAAAAAGGTTTGGACTTCCCTAGCAGGTAATAAATTAAGCCAGCAACTCTTAATAAAGTTGCAATCTCTTAAAACATGTAGCACCGACTCAAACTGAGTACCACAGCTCATACACAAGTCTGAATTAATCCATCATCTCCGAAACCGCTGAACATTGACCATAATTTTCTTATGGGTAACTTCCCACAGAAAAACCCGCATCCTCTGCGTGCCAGTTGCTTTCCAAATAAGCTTCCATAATGGTAAGGCAACTGGTAAACCACATTTCTCCACTAGAAGAGAATACCCCGTTTAACTGAATATTGTCCACTAATGGAATGTCTCCATATTAGTCCATCCCTTGAGTTAACATCATCATGCAGGCAAATGGGGAGTAAAAATGCTAAAACGAAATCAGGTAGCCATAAAGACAACTGATTCCAATCCCATCCATATCCAGGGATCCAATAATATCTCACAACCACTTCTAATTCCAAAGGATCAATAGGAGCAGAAACCAATCGAAAAAGAGGTCCAACCGAAAGCCAATCATCTTGCCAAAACTTAACATCAGTACCACTACGAACGTCAATAGAAACACCGCTAGAAACAAATTGGAGGCCCCAGCATAAAGCCTTCCAATTCATATAGGCACCAGGAGGTACTCGAAGATTCCAAGAAATTCTACCATTATTATATTTCCAAAGAAGACATGAGATCCATAAGTCAGATGGGTTCATAAATGCCCGCCAACATAATTTACCCAACATAGCTTGATTCATTAATCCAAAATTTTGAATGCCCAATCCACCATTTTACTTTGGATATTGCAAAGTTTGCCAATTAATCAGATGAACAGCAGAATCCCCACTATTACCATGCCAAATAAAATTACGGCAAAGCCGCTCCATTTCCTTACAAATAGACACCGGCAATTTAATAGATTGCATAGTATAAATAGGAATGGAGTTCAAGACTGATTGGACCAGCGTTATTCTCCCTGCTCTAGAAAGTGCACCCGCCTTCCAACCAGCAAGCCGGCTTCGTATATCATCAACCAATCCACGAAATTGTACCTGAGATACTCTACCATGAAGAGATGGTACCCCCAAATAACGTCCAAGGTCAGAGACCAAAGGAATTCCTGATTTAGAGGATAAACGAGAGGCTGTAGATGTACTCACATTCGGAGAAACAAAAAGGCTTGACTTTAAAAAATTCACCTTTTGTCCAGAAGCATTACAAAATACAGTTAAACAATTAATAATAACATCCAGCTGTTCTTCCGTAGCTTCAGCAAACAATACCATATCGTCGGCGAACATGAGATGTGAAACCAACGGACCATTGTTGGAAATAGGAAGTGGATGCCACGCCCCTTGTTCCACCGAATGCTTAATAATATTGGAAAGTTGCTCCACACAAAGCACAAAAAGATAGGATGATAAAGGGTCGCCTTGCCGAATCCCACGAGTGGGCAAAAAAGACTCCAACTTCTCATTGTTCCAAAGAATTGATATAGAAGCAGAATGAACACAATGTCTCACATTCGTTCTCCATAAACTGGAAAAATTAGCTTTCTCTAAACTCCAATCAATAAAGCTCCATTCCAGCCTATCATAGGCTTTTTCTAAATCAATTTTCAAAGCCATAAATCCATTGCCACCGTTCATTTTCCCCATAGTGTGAAGAGCCTCTTGGTAAATGACTACATTATCCGTGATTTGCCGACGCGGAACAAAACTATTCTGCTCTGGTCCAATTAAAGAAGTAAGGACTTGTTGTAACCTGTTCACCAAGACCTTCGTAATAAGTTTATAAAGCACATTACAGAGGCTAATTGGCTGAAATTGAGTAATAAATTCAGGGGTAGCCACCTTCGGTATCAATACCAAAACCGTCTCATTAATCATGCTTGGGAGCTCATTGCCTTGTAAACAAAAAAGAACAAAATCAATCACCTGAGTCCCAACTATTGGCCAAGCCTTCTTATAAAATTCAACATTAAAACCATCGTCACCAGCCGCTTTACCACTCGCAATCTGGTCCAATGCTAGCTTAACCTCCTCTGGAGAAAATAGTCTATCAAGTTCTGCAATTTGTGTCGTGGAGAGCACAGGATGGGCATATTAGAAAGGAATATCCAAAAGCTCATCCAAATCGAAAGTATACAAATTGCGGAAAAAATTGATGGCCATACCTTTAAGAACCGACGGATCAGTAACAACCTCCCTCAAATCATTCTTTAAAGCAGAAATACAAAATTTTTTCCGTTTGATAGTAGCTGCTAGATGATAGAAATGAGTATTCCGTTCGCCGTTCGCTATCCATTCCTCTTTTGATTTCTGAAACCAATACATCTCCTCTTGGCGTAGAATCTCTTCCAATCTGCGTTTCAATTTAAATTCAAGTTTTACAAGGCTCCTTGACCGGCTTTCAGCAAGATCTCTCTGAACACCACCTAACCTGCGTAAAAGCCTTCTCTTGTTATCAAAGATATTACCGAACTGAGTCCTATTCCACTCTCCAAGCTGAATTGTTAATGTGTTCAGATTATGAATTAGGGAACGACTTGGGTCCCAAGAGCATGCAACTACTTGATCAAACTGAGCATGTAGTGTCCAAGCTGTTAAAAACTGAAAAGGACGAACTCCAAAAGCTAGAACCCCTTACATTTAATCACAATTGGAACATGATCTGAATGCAATTTAGGTGGATGTTCAACAATAGCATCAACATAATCTAGTCTCCAATCAGTAGATACAAAACATCGATCTAACCGAGCAGCTTGATAGGGGACATTTTCGCCACTTCTCTGCCATGTAAAACCACTCCCAACAAACCCCAAATCAATAAGAGAGTGCTTGAAAATCCAGTCTGAAAAATCCTGAGCTCCTGGAGGATTAGAAGAAGAATATCCACTTTGTTCAGATGAGTCCACTATAGAATTAAAATCACCCGCGACAATCCATTTAGAAATGGATAGACTATTTTCTCCAGAAAGAGATTGCCAAATCTTCCTCCTTAAATAAATATCAGAGCTTGCATAAACTACACTAAACAACCATTTCTCTCCAGTAGAAAAATTAATTGCTACCGTAATGAATTGAGGATCGGTAACAACTAATTCAATTCGAAAGCTATCTTCTGACCAAAGCAACCAAATACCACCACTAAATCCGACTGCCTCAACACGGATCCAATTCTCATACCCCAACAAACCACAAACTTCATCAGCCGCTTCTCCAGAAATACGAGGTTCCACTAAACAAAAGATGTTAGGATGATATAGCCTCTTGTATTCCTGAAAAGCGTTGCGAAAAGTAGATGATGCTGCACCATGACAATTCCAGGTTATAATTATCATTAAAATAAATATTAAAAAGAGCATCATCAGATTAATCTCACAAGGGTATCACATACGCTGTTGGTGCTCCAATGGAGCAACCAAACTAGCAGAATTCGCCTTATTCAACTCATTCAAAAATGTCTCAGCCACAATCAACGTGACATCATCCTCACTCCCATTGACTGTCTTCTGACCAGGGACAATATTCGGGCTAGACGGATGAGGGAAAGATGGGTTACGAAAACCTGGTGGATTTGGATGCACATGATTCAAGACACTCAACCCCACCTGATCTTCAGAAGAAACAACCCAAGATTCTACCCTCTCCTTCCCATTACCAACAACTACAGTATGCTCAACCTCTGCCGCTGCTTTCCTTGATAATCCAATTCTAGTATTAGGTCGTACTTTCCTAGAAGTCGTAGCAGAGGATGGAATTATCTCTACATTAGCATTATTAGCCACAGCCTGACTTCCTCGTCCTCCACGAAACAGCCCTCTACCACCACGACTCCCTCTCTGGATTCCACCTCCCTTAGATACTACATTGTTTGCCCGGTTGTGAGGATGCTCATCATGGACAACCATGTGAATCTCCTGAGTGCCCAAACTACCATTATTCTGCTCCTCTGGTATGACCTCATCCTCTAACTTAATTTAGTATTTTATTTTTATAAAGTAATTATTTATGAGAAAATATTAAATTAATATAAAAGTACTGAATGTATGTATAAATTAGACATTATTTTAAATTAGACGTATTAATTCAAAAAGACTCAATATTTGTATATACTTACATTTTAATTTAAATTTTTTAATTTTTATTTAATTGATACAATTTTTATATTTTAATATAATTTTAATTGATTTTTTAATTTTTAAATTTAATAATTTATATAACAATTTAATTATTTAACTATCATATTACGTATATTATTATAATTATTTTTTAATTGATCAATTGATTAAAAAAGCTTAATGTTTTGTTTAGTTTAATGTTTATATTATTTTATATTTTAATTTAAATATTTAATTTTAAATAAATTGATAAATATTTATGTTTAAATGTACTTTTAATTAATTTTTAAAATTAAAATTAAAAATAAACAACTTAATTATTAAATATATGTAATTTATATATTCAATCGTGATAAATTTTATTTTATACTAATAATTATGAATATTTATATTAAATATATTATTTAATTTGAAATAATAATATATATAAAATAATTAAAAATAATATATTTATTATAAAATTTTCATTATTACTAATATAAAATAAAATATATTTACAATTGAACTATGACTCTCATATTTAATCCCTAAATTACTATTATTTTTAAAATTAAATATATCATAACCTTAAGTATAAATTAATATTATTTTTATATATAGAATTAGTTTAAATAAATATTATATTTAATATTCTATTTAAATTCTTATATTTTAATTTTTAAAAATTAATTAAATTAATATTTAAATTCAAATATAAGGTGAATCAAACTAAAATTTAAATGTTTTAATTAAAATTAAAACGTAAAATAATATAAATATTAATTTTTTTAAATTATTTAAATAATAATAATTAGTTAGACTATTAAATTATTACGTAAATTATTAATATTGAGTCAATTAAATTAAAATTTAAATATTTAAATTAAAATATAAAATAATATAAATTTTAAGTTTTTTAATTATTTAATCATTAATTTATATAAATAATAATAATAATAATACATGTAGCGGCATGTCAGCTACACCATCAATATACATTATCAAATTTAAAAATTTAAAAATTAATTAAAATTATATTTAAATGTAAAAATTTAATCAATTAAATTAAAATTAAAAAATTAAAATTAAAATATAAATACGTGTAAATATTAAAAATTTTAAATTAATTTTAAATTGATAATAATCGGTGGTGTTTTTTATATTTTTTTGTTATTAAATATAATTACTTCCAACTTATTATTTTATGATACGCCATATATATTTTTTTAAACACCATATTTTTTATTTTTAAAGATCATATGCTTTTGTGAATTTCTTATTTCTTAAAAATTAAACATTTATTTTTTGAAATTAAGGGGGGAAAAAATGAAGACGTTGTTCCTCAAGTGAGCCACTTCGCAAGAGGACAGCATTCAGACAGCACTCTAATGAATCAAAACCCTAAGTGTTATCTTTCAAAGCTTAACCAAGCACTCTCCATATCAGCCATGACGATGGAATGAACCAAAACTGTACCGTTTGGGATCAAGTGGGTAAATTGAGACACAAATTCACAACTTCCTTTAACCTCCTTTGTTTAGATGGAGTTTTTCTAAAGTAATAGAAGGTTTTTTAATATTTAAAAATTTTAAATCCCAGAAAATACAGGTTTTTTAGATTTTATTTATTTATGAAAAATAATTTATATTTAAAAAATATATTTTTTTAGAAAATATTTTTCATAAAAAATACTTTTTAATTAAATAAATTATTTTTTATTAGTTAATTTTAATTTAAAAAATAAAATCTATTAATAAATTTATATAGAAATCTTAATAAAAATTTTAAAGTGTGAAAAATACTTGCTCTTTTTTAAAAAAGTTATTTTTATAATTTTTAAAGTTATTTATTATTTTTATATATTTTTTAATTTTTATATTAATTAAAAACATTAAATTTTTGATATTTTAAATTATAAAAATAATATTTTATTATTAAAAAATAAAATATTATATTAAATCAATACTTATTTGATCCTTAAATAAATAAAAAAAAAAAGCTTATTTAGCTAAAATAACTAAATTAATTTTATTTAGTCCTTAAACAAAAATATAAGAATTTAATTGCAATTTCTTATATAATATATAAAAGATATTATTCAAACTATATAATGAAACCATAAAATCACTAAATTCACCGAAACAAATGATGCAATTCTTAATAAAGAACTAGAGTTAGAATTAAATAGCTAAATAAAAGATCAATTCAATACAATTTGATTCCTGCGGTTCTTTTTTTTATTCCTATAAGGCTAAGGCTCTTTAGTTTCCCAGGACAGCCCTACATTTTGTTGAAAATCCCAGTAATTAAGCAACACTTACAGTAAACTAGCAGTGACTATATAAATAGCACCTAGAACAATTGTTCAATTGACAAATACAGGGAAGCACCTCTCAGAACAAAATCCTCGGACACAGAATAAGCATCACAGACTTGGGGACAGGTAATTAAGTTCACAACCTTTTACGCTTTCGATTCCTTGGACGTGCGGCAACAGTCTTCGTACTAGTCTTGGAAGTGGATGGAAGAATCGGAATCGATGATGGTATTCCAAAAGATGTTCTTCCTTTCTTAGAAACCCATTTTAGTGGCATATTATTTACCACAGAGCTGATATTACTTGAACTATTCAGTTCAACAAGTTGTTTGATTTGTTCAAGCATCTGGTGTGTCCAAGCCATCAACAAATCCAGAGAAACTGAATCATCCGTCTGTTTTTTCCTGAGACTTGTCAATATCTCTTTGAAGGACTGGAAAGACATTGAAGACTGATAACCTTGACGATTTTCACACATCATATTGACTTTGATGACATGCTTGCAAAGGTTACCCTGCAATGACCATGCACAATCACAGAAAGCAAATTCTGACCCAGGATTCCACACTGTATGCGTCAGATTGTTGTCTTTTTGACTTGAGACCTTGGCAAAGAGCTGATCCTTGTCATCCACGGTAACAGCATCGTCAGCAATTTGTAGGGCCCTGTGCCATGATGTAGAAGCAACATATTCCTCCTTGACATTTAGAAAAGAATCACTTTCATCTGCGTATCGATCTAGCCAGTAGCTTGAATGCAACTCGGTTGTCAGTTTGTGTACTAACCAATCAACTCTCTGGAGTGCACCAAGATGAGAATCATCAAATAATTTGGCTTTCAGCTTTACATGATAGGCTTCTATGGCACCAGATGCCTCCTGGCTTGCAAGAGGCAGAGCTCTCATCGTTGAAAGCCACATTTCTGTTAAACATGGATCAAATAACAAAAATAATAATAAAGCATGAATTAAGGCAATTCCAGACCATGCTTGCATGCGTGTGGAAGTCCATGAACATCAGTGCACACATGTGCATGATGTCAGGTGTCCACAGTAGAGAGAGAGAGAAAGAGAAAGACAGTCTAACCAATCTTAGGCACCCAAGAAGCTTTGAAATATTGTATGAATGCAGTTTGATCAACAAAATCATGAGTCAACTCTTCCAAGGCAGCCCAGGTGTCAAGTCCACCCCAAATTCCATAAACTATTTTTCCCAGACGTTTGAACATCTCCCGCTGAACTTCAATGTTACCACATTTTTTAACAATATTCCTCAGCCATGATCTACGAACACGCCACAAAGAAAACAATATGGGGCAACCAAATATGTCCCTGAAAATTCAGTCAATTCAAAGCATAAGACTACCATACTTTATGATTGCATACTTTTAAGCCAAACTAAAAATTAGAGCAAAATATTGCCTTATGGGATCAATCTCCATTGCAGCATCGTCAATAAAAAATCCACTGATCTTCCATCCAGGCTCTACACTTGAAGCTCGGCTGAGTAAAGCCCTCATCCACTTGGCAACATCTGGTTTTGCAGAACTGCGTGTGATGACCCATGCAACAGGGAGTGCATGTTGTCTTGAATCAAACACAAGAAGTGTGCACAATGGATACTGTCAACCAAACAGATAGCAATCAACTACCTTAGATAAGTTTCAAGGGTATTTTCAACTATGAATAGGAAAGTTCAACAAATAAATGATTACCTTGAGTCTTTTAATGCCAAATGTTGAATCAGCAGCAACGACACTGCGATGTCCAAATCGGATCATTTGTTGCAACTGCCACTCTGTTTGAATCCCCAGAATAAAAGGATCAGCTTCTGAAGTATCCTGATAAAAGAAAATAGATTTCTTATTGCGTTCAACCCACATCCTGATGCTAGCTTGATCATCTAGATCCAACTCATGGGTGGATCTCCTTATAATCATCCCAAGTTTTTGAACGTATTGTGAGGCAAGGCTATCAACCTTTGCATTTGAACCACAATATCGCTGAATGCCCTCAATGTGTTTCTCCAGCACATTCTCCTCAGGAATTCCAAGATAGATCATAGACATTGTTTGTTGCTGAATTTCATTACAGATATAAGGAATCTTCTTGGCTCCAGGGCCAATGGCATCTCTGTCAAGTGGACCATGGCAGACAAAACCAGACTTGTTTACATGACGCCTGTCATTATATATGATAAGGGCAAGTGAAGGACGAGCATATAGGCGTTTCACGACAAAATGGCATGTACAGCCCCGCATGGACTGAGGCCTAGCAGCACGATTTCGGGTGTTTAGTCGATATCTTCGACTAGGTAATATGCCTCCACCTTCTCCGTAATTCTCAGGACCAAACGAACACCAATACCTTACAAATCATCAGAAAATAAACATGAGAACTTAATTATTTAGTTTAAGCAAAAGTTACAATTTGTGTAACAAAGCTACAAAAAAAATCTAATCCTTTATTATCAGATGTTGTGCGGCCAACTAAATCTGAGTTAAAAATGGATTGTACATGGCATGCTAAGGATTCATCTGTTCAGTTGGGGAACTACAAGGTTTTAAATCATCATAGCACATTAATAACAAGGATAGGTGTCAATTAAAGCAAGAGGATAATGAATGTGATTTTTTTTCTATTTAGAAGCATCTTTTTCTAATTTAATTCTTCAAAGCATGCTGAAAAATTAAAAAATAAAATAAAATAAAATTTCAGCAGCAAGCATACAACCATGCAACTATACAACAGAAAGCACATGATACAACAAACTGATTTTGAGTACACCAGAAACTTACAGTTTATATTCCAAATATTCATCATCCTTGTACTCCTTTAAGCTGCCCCTTGATCGTTTTCTTCCCCTCTCAATATGGAAACGAGTTGGGCACTCTACATTAGAGCATTCTCCAATAATGAAAGTATCAACTCGCTCATAAGGAATGAGAGCTACATCATCATGCCGGTCAGCTGTTCCAAGCTTGGTCCAAGTCAAATCAGCAGAAGAGAATTCCTCCTCTGGAGGATCTTGCACTGGAATATCTAGTATGGATTCAACTATATCCATCTGTAGTTTATCTCACACTATTGGTATGTTGTTCAAATTAACCAGCAGTACTTAGCATCATATCTGTAAATTCAACAAAATAACATAATCAAATACAACAATTGCATCTGAAATCACAATTACCATACAGTAGCAGCTGATGTTGGATGCAGACCACAAGCCACTTAGGCACCGTTTGTTTCGCAGCGAATAATTTAGGGGTGAGTAATCGGTTGGTTGGGTTTAAAATGGAACCTAAGAAAAAAAAAACAAAAAAAAAAAAAAAAAAAAGAAATTCATTTTTTTAAGGAACCAAACCAAACCAAACCGACTTAAGAGTTAAGAGACATGACCCAACTGAATCATACTAAAATAAATGACATGGTTTGGTTTGGTTGATCAGTTATGCATGCTTTCATAAATCACAACTCAGTCACAGCCACAGGGTATCCAAAAAGGCCAAAGCAGAGGACAAGAATCCCATTTTCAAACAGTAAGTACAGAAGAAAGCAATATATATATATATTAATAGAACACGTCAAAATAACAAAGAACCACAATCTAATATCGTCCATAAACTGAAAAATTGAAACAAACTCACATATGGGTACAATATCTGAAATTTTGAAACGAATATACAATCTCAATACTCTAATTAACCATCACAATACACAATGTCAATCTGAAAAGTTGAAAAAGATGCTTCACTACTAAATATAGACCCCAAACCAATTTAACCCAAAAGCAATAGAAAACAGCATTATGCCGTTAGCATACAAACTTTATTGAGAGTCATCTACCTTATCTGGGTTGAGCTTGCTTCGAAAGAGTCCTGCTTCTATAATTCGATTCGATTGAGTGCGAAGTGCGAGGGAGAGAGAGAGAGAGAGAGAGGGGAGGGGGGGGGGGGGGGGGGGGGGGGGAGGGACGTGCGATGAAGTCTTGCTTCTGTGCTTGTGTGCCTCCTCAGCGATACTCTAATTAACCATCACAATACACAATGTCAATCTGAAAAGTTGAAAAAGATGCTTCACTACTAAATATAGACCCCAAACCAATTTAACCCAAAAGCAATAGAACCCAACATAAAAATTACCCAAAAGCAGTAGAAAACAGCATTATACCGTTAGCATACAAACTTTATTGAGAGTCATCTACCTTATCTGAGTTGAGCTTGCTTCGAAGGAGTCCTGCTTCTGTGCTTCGATTCGATTGAGTGCGAAGTGCGAAGTGCGAGGGAGAGAGAGAAAGAGAGAGAGGGGGGGGGGGGGGGCGTGCGATGAAGTCTTGCTTCTGTGCCTCCTCAGCGATCCAGGGACACTGTGTGAGGAAAACAAATTATGAGATTGAGTGGAAGAAATCGAAGAGAAACGTGAGAGAAGGTAGCCAAATGAACAAAACCAAGGGTGAGAATCGAGACTTGATGAGACAGGGAAAGAAATTGATACTTTATTTGATGGAGAGGGATACTGGACGGCGTGACATGGAGGAGGAAGGCTGGAAACGGTGGCTGTCAAAAATTGAAGGAAAAGAAATTAAAAAAAAAAAACAAACTATTGAGCAAAATTGATACTAGTGCAGGAATTATTAGAAGAATAAAGTCTAAATGTCGAAGAGATTCGAATGGGCCTCTTTTTATGGCCTGTTTTAGACTAAGACTTAAACGGTTTTTCTACTAGTCATTTCAAACTAAAACTCTAATTAAAGAGTAGAAATTTTTATTTTATAAGAATTTAATTATAAATTCTGAATTGTATTAAGATAAAACTATTGACAATCTATATAAACAGGTAATCACAAGACATGTAAATTATTTCATTATCTAATATTTTCTCTAAATTCATCCTAAATCCTTTACTGATCTAAGCATCATAGATTTTATCCACCAAACTATTCAATATTCTTGTTATTTTGGAAATCCATTACTTGAAAGAAAGACCGAAGCAGCATCATCAGTGAGTATGTGAAAAATGAAAATTATTCTCATAAAAATAACAAATTTTATGATTATTTGTCTCGATTCTATCTTTAAGTGATTTCTGATCTTCTTATCTTTAATCACAAAGATAGGTAACAACGGTACCACCAAAGGAGGCAATAATGGGAACCTCACAAATATAAAAGAAAGTCTAGGAGTTCAATCTTTAACGTGAAAATAACTTTTGGAGAAATTGAAGATGTTGATAGAACTATTGAAGAAACGAAAGGGAGATGGCATCACGCAAGGGTCCTATGGTGTCCATATTAGGGAGAATAAGGACGATGCATGGGAAAGGACAGCGAAAAGTCATGAAACTGTTGGAACGAAGACCAAAAACCATAGAGGTGGGCATCTGGAGGTGAGACTGATGGATGCTGTAAGGAGAATTCAAAAGGAGCAGTTGGAGGATGACTTTGGAATCAGAGATGTTTCTCCCCTCTCTGTTGAGATATTAGCAGAATCCTTCCTAGACAATTTCAAGCTACCGTCTTTGGACAAGTATGATGGGAAGACCGACCTACGTAGCCACCTAGCTAGCTTCCGCACAACCAGGCTCCTCCAAAACGTCAACAACATGATCCTGTGCTAGTTGTTTCCTTCTACTCTCACTAGTTTGGCTCAAAAGTGGTACCAGCGCCTTCTAGTTAATTCCATTCATGACTTCAAAGAATTAGCCTACGCCTTTAAGCAACAATTCATCATATGTATTCCTCCCAAAAAGTTATCTTCGACCTCCAAAAGATAAGAGAAGGGGAGAATAAATCCCTTAGAAGCTATGTAGACAGATTCAATATGGAGGCAATTCAGGTCGACAACCTGAATCACGAAATAGCCTACAAGCAATAAAAAAGGGATGTCATCACACAAGGTTCATGGAGTCTTTAATCAAGAACCCAAATATAGATTACCACCAGTTGATGGAAAGAGCCCAAAAGTATATTCTCTTAGATGATGAAAAGCAAGCTCAGAAAGTAGAGAAAAGAGATGAGAAGAAGTTCTGGATGGGAGATGAGCACATGGAGATAGAGGAAGGGGGTACCAAGCGATAGAGGGAGGGAGAGATTTTGAAGCTACACCCCCCTTAACCGAAAGCAGGTCCTATGTCCTCATGTGGATCTAGAAGAATGGTGAGCACATCAAGTACACTTGAAGATTGAACCCTGTCACTTCAAGTGGAAGAGATAAAAGCAAGTTTTATCAATTCCGTGACGGTTATGGCCACACCATAGATGAATGCCGGAATCTAAAGGATGAGATAGAGAAGCTTGTGAAGAAAGGAGCTTTAAACAAGTTCATCTGTTAAAATGGAAAATGGATGGGCAAATTTCAAAAGAAGAAGGACTAGGACAACACCCAAAGATAAGGATAGGAATGAGGAAGACGGTGTTGAGACCTTAGGAACAATTAATATGATCATAAGTGGACCTGAACCATAGAGAGATGAACGAAAAAGGAGAAGGCAAGCTTATGAAGAAGCAAACATCATGGCAATTGAGGCTTTATCCCCACATCCAATAAACTTCGAGTCAAAAGCAGACAATAAGGTTTTATCCCCTCACTCTGACCCTTTAATGATGTTAGCAAGGGTGAACAAGTTCATGGTAAATCGAATTTTGATTGATACAAGAAGTTTCCATTAACCTGATAATGTTAGAAGTATTTGACTAATTGGGTTTGGACAAAAAGAATGACCTTTCAAGGGTTCCGTATCCCTTAGTGGGATTGGGAGATAAATCAATGCCAGTAATGGGTGTCACAAACCTAACCGTAATCTTGGGGGATGAGAATTTCAAAAGGGAGATTTATGCTGAGTTTACGGTAGTCAACATCCCTTTATCATACAATGCAATACTGGGATGCCCCATCCTTAACAAACATGGAGTGGTCATCAATATGGAATATTTGTGCTTGAAACTCCCAGCCATCGGAGGCATAACATTTGCAAGAGGGAGACAAAAATCAGCTAAAAAATGTTACAAGTAGTCCACAAAGGTGATCTGCCAAGCCTCTCTTCCCAAAGATCTTTTAGAGAAGCCTGAGCAGATCATCTCCCCAAAACCGGTGGATGAGGTTACTATTGTGGAATTAGAAGGGAAGTTGTTCAAGTTAGGTTCAAGAGGTCCAATACTCAACCTAGGTAGCAAACATAGTGTTGGTCAAGAAAGCAAATGAGAAGTGAAGGATGTACATTGATTTTATAGATTTAAATAGGGCATGCCTGAAAGATCACTATCCCCTTCCTTCCATTGACAAATTGGTTGAAGCAACTGCTGGACACACCTTTTGTTCCCTAGTTGAGGCAATCTTAGAATATCATTAGATCATGATGGATGAGCGCAATGCTGAAAAGGACAACCTTTAGCACTGACAAAGGAGTTTTCTATTACAAGGTCATGCCTTTTGATCTCAAGAATGCTGGGGCAACATACCAGCGTCTGGTGAATAGGTTGTTCAAAGAGCACATAGGAAAGATAGTGGAAGTATACACCGACGATATGATCATCAAAAGCAAGAGGGTATAAGACCATGCAGAGGATATCATAACAGTTTTTTACATTCTAGATTGGGCTAGAATGAAGCTCAACTCTGAGATGTACACATTTGGAGTCAAAGCTGGAAAATTTGGTTTCATGGTATCTAAAAGAGGAATTGAAGCCAATATGAAGAAGATCAAAGCTATCCTAAACATGCAACCACCAAAGATGATTAAGGAAGTGCAAAGGATGAATGGGAGAATAACGACGCTAGGTTGATTCGTGTCTTGTTCCTCAAGAAGATGCTTCCCTTACTATTAAGCTTGAAATCCAGGAACCAATTTCAATGGGGAGAAGACTGCCAAAAGGCCTTCGAGGAACTAAAAGAAGTTTTTTGTCCTCCATCACCGGACCTCTAAGGGCTTTGGACGCCTTCAAACAGACGAGCACTTTTGGGTGGAATTGAGGAAGGATGGGGTCCCAACATGGAGGGAGGAGGATGAGGTTTTAGCCTTCCTTTTGACAATAGCTAAGTCTCTGAAGAAAATTGACATCACCCAAGTGGTGAGGAATGCCATTTTGTCCTAGTGGAGTCATCTTTAGGTGAGCCAGACTTAGGGTGCCTCTCCAACCTCGGGGATGGCACCTCCCTAGCTAGAGATTAGGGTACTTCTCTTTTTGTCTTTTTTAGATTTCAAACTGCTTTGCTTACTTAACTTTCTCTTTTTGCAGATATGGCTGGACCTAAAAGCAGATTTGTTGAGGCGGCGCATGTTATCCGCAAGGGTAAAGTTATCGTTGGCGTAACCGGTCCCCCTTCTAAGCGTGCTCGTTAGACAAAAGATGTGATTATATTTCCTCCTCCCCGGCCCAACCTGCAGCAAAAGAGTCAGCCCACTTATAGCCTAAATCTTGTGCTTTGGGCACCTCTACTTTTGCCCCAGCCTTTAAGCTTCCTGCTGCTGTCTCCACTCCTTCTAAATCTGCTTCTGCGAGAGTGAGGGTTGAATCCTCATGACCTCCTAGCATCTAGTGCCTGGCATTGGCGCTAAACCGAGTGCCCTTACTCCTTGATGATCCAACTCTGGTCATCCTATTAATCAAAAGTGCCTTGAGGCCCGGGGATTGCTACCGCCTGAACGAGCTCGAGACAGACGAGCTTTTTGATAATGCCATGTACTCTGCCCTAAAGAGTGCCCTCTACGCTTATGTGGCCAAAGAGCATCATAAAGCCCTGAGGCCAGAGTTTGGCACTCAATAGACGGATAGAAGACTCTTGGTTGAGGAATGCTCGAGGTTGAAGCTCGGGTCGATGAAGTAGAGGGCACCATGAAGGAGACCCTAGAGTAAGTGAGCTGAATGACGCCAATGCTTCCAAGTTAGTCCTTGAAAATCGAGTAAAGACTCATTGCCAAGTCCTGAAGCTACAGGCTCAAGCTGAGAAGGCCCGGGCCGCCTCTACTAGGGTTGTTGAACTTAAGGCAGAGCTGCAAGAAATGGTAACCAAAGGTGGAGAGATGTTTGTCCAAGGCCAAGACTCGATAAAGAATGAGTTGATAAAATGGTTTCTTTCAAAAGACTTTACTTAGATAGATGAAATCTTCCCTAAGGAGGAGGGAGATGAGATGGAAGAGGGGGAGGGACGAGCTATGGACAGTCCCAATGATCGGGTCTCTACAGACAACGTAGTGGATGTAGAAAATACTGATGTAATAGAGATTCGTGCAGAGAAACCTGAAGATATTCCTCCTCCCATATAATTCTTTATTACTTCAATGAGAATATGATCTCATATCTTGTTATTATTTTCATTGTGCGTCTATATATCCTATACTCATTCACGGCCTCATCCACCAGTTAACAATTCCTTAATAAAAACCTTTGAATAATGGAAATTACACCGAGATAAATGGCTTAGCGAATGCCTGCCTTGGGTCTAGAATATCCTGTAGGATTTCTTATAATCTCGAGGCTAATGTTTGTCCGTGAACACTCGTCTTGTGGCTTAGGCCTCAAATGCCTAACGGGGCTATCACTCGATAATTGAGTCTGGCGAAACCTGCCTTGTGGCTTGACACGAATGCCTCGATTAGTGGGACCAATGCTCAACTTTTTGACCTAGCTTATACTCACCCTGTGGCCTTGGGCATGCCTTGGAATTTCTTATAGGGGATTAACATCTGGCGAGACTTGTCTTATGGTCTAGTTTAGCAGAACTCGCATTGTGGCATTGTTTAGTGGGACCAACGCCTGAATGGTTTGGCGGAATCCGCCTTGTGTCCTGGCGGAACCTGTCATATGGCCTTGTTTAGTGGAACCAATGCCCAAATAGTCTGGCGGAATCTACTTTGTAGCTTTGTTTAGTAGGACCAACGCGTGAATGGTATAGCAGAATCTTCTTGTGACCTAGCCTAGTGAAATCCACCTTGTAGTCTTGTTTAATGGGACCAACACTCGAATGGTTTGGCAGAATCCGCATTGTGACTTAGCCTGATGGAACCCACCTGGCGGCCTCTTTTTGTCTCCTTAATTTTTTTTTAGGAAGACAAACTCATCGTTCTTATTTAAAAAAAATATTGTTACATAATAATATTTTTATATTTAAGTTTATTTATCATAATATTGAAAAAAATAATTTTAAATCTATTTAATTTGTCAAATATGTGCTTGTTGCACAAATTATTAGGGATTGAATATTTGCGGTAATATTTTAGTGATGAACCAAATATGTATCAACAATAGCCTTATTGTCATTGAACTTAATATGTAACAGCTTTATTAGTGGGTATCCTTTGGTGTCTAATTTTCCTATGTGAGGCGTAGGGCCTCATCATTGCATGTTTTGCGGCCTCCCTTGCTCGAATAGGGGCTCTCTCCCCTTATTCGGAGCATGTTCTCCTCCTTGCCCCTCTCCCCTTGTTCAGAATAGGTTTCGGGCGAGGATGTATATATAAGCTTTTCTTTTATTTGTTTTCGGCGGGAGGCATTTTTTAGTGAGTTATTCTTTTGTCCTACTTGTGTGTTCGTTAATTAGATTTTTGTTTCAAGTGGTGATATCTCAAAGCTGAGTGCTGGAGAATTTATCGTCAATGAAAATAGAGTTGGTGGCCATGGTTTCTGATGAGTGCCTTCCTTTCCTCGTTGGCTCCTTTTCAAAGAGTGTTTTCTCTTGACTTTGGCAGTGGATCTGGACTAATTGTAGAAGTTTCATTCTCTTTCTCTCATGTTTTGTTTTCACCGACCGTCCGTTGCATGTGCTTTTCTCAAGTTGCTAGCTTCCACCTCTCTTAGTCCTAGTACTTGGGAGGGCTGGTTATTCTTCTATAGCTTATCCCTTTGTTTTTTATGGTTATAACTACTGTTTTGAAATAACCGACTCTTTATTTTTTACCGACAATGACTTCTGAAGTTGCAAAGGAGTTGAACATAAACTTTTTGTTTGGATGTCAGATATAGTTTCTGTAACGACCCGAAAATCGGACCGCTACCGGCGCTAGGATCCAGATCGGCTTAAGGCCGCCGGGACCCGTAGCAAGCCTGACATATAACCTGTAAACCTGTATAATCCCATACATGATCAACAACATACATAAAAATTAAAACTTTTCTTTCCATATACATCAACCAAACTCAACCTGTGCATATACATTAACATAACATTGACTCCTCTGTGGGATCTCAACAGTGCCCCCAATGGGTGACATAACATATGTTGAGTTGGTTTACATAAACATCATAAAAGTCTCTAAGATCATGTAATAAAATGGATAACAACAATCTATGGTCAAGCACACCTCTAACATCCATAAACATCATCTCATTACATATCTATACTGATTAAGACATTACGTTACAATTTGATCATGTCCATTGCTAGCTATTACATAACCATGAATTCTTTACTCTATCCGGACTCCTGCTCTATACTGTACCTGCAAGCCTGGGGGTAAAGGGAGAGGGGTGAGCTAAAAGCCCAGTGAGCAGAACTATAAAACGTATTAACACTATGCTCTATGAAATGCATCATAACACAGACAATTCACATAAGGGTTGGGTGAACTTGTCACCAATTAGTCCAAGCTAACTCTGTGCCAGGCCGTAGCATGAGGTCCTGGTCTTCCTGTCATAACATGCATTACTTACCATCTCCCCAGGGCCTCCTCTGGGCTCCTGGTCTTCGAGTCCCATAACCGTGCCAGGCCGTAGAATGGGGTCCTGGTCTTTCCTTACTCTGTGCCAGGCCGTAGAATGGGGTCCTGGTCTTCCTGTCATGGACTAATTAGGTCATCCAATATTCACCCACATCAACAACAATCGATGCAATGCGGCATATTCGTGAAAACTAATGCAATCATCCTATTGCATAATCATGATGCATGAAACATGATAAAACATTTAATTTCTCAATTTAAAAGATTAAGTTTAGTTCCACTCACCTCTGGCTGACTCTGACAACGCCGAAGCAGCTGAACTCACTGCTGGAGTCCTCGATTCCTCGGGTCTGAACCTACATAGGTGGACTCAAATGAGGGACCAAACATACTAGAACATATCTCTAAACTACTCCCCAAAAACCCCCTAAAACATCATGAAACCACCATAGAAAAACATGCAAAGGAGGCCTGGACAGGGCACTTTCGGCGGCAGGTTCGGCGGCCGAAACTCCCAGACAGAGACGAAACTCATGCATGTTTGGCGGCACTTTCGGTGGCCGAAACTGCCAGACAGAGACGAAAGTCTCCTTTCGGGGGCAGGCTTCGGCAGCCGAAAGGCTTGCCTCCCCAGCCATGTTCGGCGGCCGAAAGTCCTTCGGCTGCCGAACTTGGTTTCTGCCAAAGGGCAGAAACTTGGCCCCTTTTGCACATTTTGCCTCCAAACTTTCCAAACATGCACCAAACCTATTCTACAACACACAAACACAAGCATACATGTTCCTAGGGGCCTCAAATCATCATAAACCCCATCTACAACACATCAAGCATCCACATTGTTCATGAACATACATTTATACCCAAAAACATAACCATAACCTAAACATGCATTCTAACCCATAGATCTACTTAAAACTTACTTAAAACATGCAATGAGCTTAAGATCGGCTCTTACCTCTTGAAGATCGAGAGAGAGAGACGACCTAAACTCAGAGTTGGGAGAGATTGGGTTCTTGAACCTCCAAGCTCCAAAACTTTGCTCAAAAGCTCAAATCTTCAAAACAAGGGTAAAACAAATGAAAATCTTGAAAGATCTAGAGGAAGAACATCAAAGATTGGTGAGGGACGGCGGAGAACTCACCTTGGCCGAAAATGGGGAGAAAAGCTCGCCCGTTTTCGGCTAAGGGACCCTTTTATAGTGGCTGGCCAGACCACGTTCGGGGGCCGAATGTGCCTCCGCAAGTATGCCATGTTCGGCGGCCAAACCTGGGTTTTCCTCCTTGGTTGTTTTCATGCAAAAACTCATTTTCTTTCATGCTTAAAACATAAAACACATTAAAACATTTTATGAAAATATGGTTTTACCCTACTAGAGGCTTCCGACATCCGAGATTCCACCGGACGGTAGGAATTCCGATACCGGAGTCTAGCCGGGTATTACATTCTCCCCCCCTTAAGAACATTCGTCCCCGAATGTTCCTCAACTAGCACATGCAAGGCATACATATAACAAACACACAAAGCACATAAAACTCACAAGGAACTAACCTTAGAAAAGATAAGGGTATTGCTGGAGCATGGACTCCCGTGTCTCCCAAGTGCACTCTTCCAAATTGTGGTGGTTCCAAAGGACTTTCACCATCGGGATTTCCTTGTTCCTTAGCTTTCTGATCTGGGTGTCTAGGATCCGTACTGGCTGCTCAACATAGGTGAGATCCTCTTGGATCTCCACATCAGGTTCACTAAGAACCTTGCCCGGATCTGACACGAACTTTCTCAACATAGAAACATGGAAAACCCGGATGGATTCTCTCCATTGAAGCAGGTAAATCCAGCTTGTACGATACATTCCCAATCTTTTGCAAGACTTCAAAGGGTCCGATGTACCGCGGAGCCAGCTTACCTTTCTTCCCAAACCGAACCACTCCTTTCATTGGAGAAACCTTGAGCAATACCAGATCCCCCTCCTGAAACTCTACTTGCCTTCTGCGGATGTCTGCATAACTCTTCTGTCTGCTTACAGCAGTCTTGATTCTTTCTCTGATTAAGGGTACCACCCTGCTGGTGATTTCTACTAGCTCAGGCCCTGCCAAGGCCTTTTCTCCAACTTCTTCCCAGCAAACAGGTGACCTGCACTTCCTTCCATATAAAGCTTCATATGGAGCCATCCTGATGCTAGCATGATGGCTGTTATTGTAGGCAAACTCCACCAAAGGTAGATGCTGCCTCCAAGAACCGCCAAAGTCCAGCACACACATTCTTAGCATATCTTCTATGGTCTGGATGGTCCTCTCTGACTGTCCGTCTGTCTGTGGATGGAAGGCAGTACTGAAATCCAACCTGGTACCCATGGCATCCTGCAGACTCCGCCAAAACTTGGAGGTGAACTGGGGTCCTCTATCTGACACTATAGAAACAGGAACCCCATGTAGTCTGACTATCTCATCAACATACACCTGCACCAACTTGTCCACAGAATAGCCACTCCTGACAGGGATGAAGTGAGCAGATTTGGTGAGTCTGTCCACAATCACCCATATGGAGTCCACTCTGTTGGACGCTGCCGGTAACCCTACTACGAAGTCCATAGCTATATTTTCCCATTTCCACTCTGGGATAGGTAGCGGGTTAAGCATTCCAGCCAGCTTCTGATGTTCCAGCATCACCCTCTGACACACTTCGCAGGCTGACACAAACTGTGCCACTTCTCTCTTCATAGCTGGCCACCAATAAACCTTTTCAGATCTTGATACATCTTGGTGGCTCCGGGGTGAATGCTGTATCTTGCATTATGAGCCTCTCTCCTAATGTCTCCTTTTAGCCCTATGTCATCTGGTACACATAAACGACTCCCATAGCGGAGGATCCCCTTGTTGTCGAATCTGAACTCGCTGTCTTTGCCTGACTGAACAGTCCTGGCAATCTTCATTAACTCTGGGTCCTCATGCTGTTTCTGAGCCGCTTGCTCCAGAAACACAGGTGTCACTCTCATCTGGGCCACTAAAGCACCTGTACCAGACAACTCCAATTGTAGACCTTCATCAATGAGCTTGTAAAACTCCTTCACCACTGGTCTCCTCTCTGCCATGATGTGGGATAGACTGCCTAGTGACTTCAGGCTTAGGGCGTCTGCCACGACATTCGCCTTACCCGGATGATACTGAATCTTGCAATCATAGTCACTCAGCAGCTCTACCCATCTCCTCTGTCTCAAGTTCAAATCTCTTTGACTCAGGATGTACTGCAGGCTTTTATAATCTGTGAAGATCTCACATTTTACCCCATAGAGGTAGTGCCTCCACATCTTGAGTGCAAAGATTACTGCTGCCATTTCTAGGTCATGTGTGGGGTAATTCAACTCATGCTTCTTTAGCTGCCTAGAAGCATAAGCAATCACCCTTTCATTCTGCATTAGCACACAACCCAATCCCACTCGGGATGCATCACAGAACACTGTGAAGTCCTCATTGCTAGCTGGCAGAGCTAGCACTGGTGCTGAAGTCAACCTCTTCTTAAGCTCTTCAAAACTCTCTTCGCACTGGTCAGTCCACATGAACTTCTGATTCTTCCTGGTCAGTCTGGTCAGAGGAGCTGCTATTTTTGAGAAGTCCTGAACGAACCTCCTGTAGTAACCTGCCAAACCCAAAAAACTTCTAATTTCTGTCACTAAAGTGGGTCTAGGCCAGTTAGCCACAGCTTCTATCTTCTTGGGGTCTACTTCTATACCATTTTCTGACACCACATGCCCCAAGAATGAAATGCTCCTCAGCCAGAACTCACACTTGGAGAACTTGGCATACAAGCCATGTTCCCTCAAGGTCTGTAGAACCAACCTCAGATGATGGGCATGCTCCTCTGCATTCCTGGAATACACTAGGATATCATCTATGAAGACGATAACAAAGTGATCCAGGTATTGGCTAAACACTCCGTTCATGAGGTCCATGAATGTTGCAGGGGCGTTGGTTAATCCGAACGGCATCACAAGGAACTCAAAATGCCCATATCTGGTCCTGAAAGCTGTCTTTGGCACATCTTCCTCTCTGATCCTCAGCTGATGATACCCAGATCTCAGATCTATTTTGGAGAAACAACCCGCTCCTGCTAGCTGGTCGAATAGATCGTCGATCCTTGACAATGGGTACTTGTTCTTGGTAGTGACTTTGTTCAACTGCCTGTAGTCGATACAAAGTCTAAGGGATCCATCCTTCTTTCTCACAAACAAAACTGGAGCACCCCAGGGTGAGGTACTCGGTCGGATGAAGCCCTTGTCTACCAGCTCCTGTAACTGCTCCTTCAACTCTTTCAATTCCGCTGGCGCCATCCTGTAGGGAGGGATAGAGATCGGTCGGGTTCCAGGCATCAGTTCTATCTCGAACTCTATCTCCCTAGTAGGTGGTAAACCTGGCAGCTCGTCTGGGAACACATCTAAGAACTCTCTAACCACTGGCACCGAGGCGGGCTCTCTAACCTGACTGCTAAGCTCTCTCACATGAGCCAAATACCCCTGACATCCCCTCCTGAGCAACCTTCGAGCCTGAAGAGCTGATATTAGACCTCTAGGTGTACCCCTCCTGTCTCCTCTGAAGACAACCTCAGACCCATCTTGACCTCTGAACCTGACTACCTTGTCCTTGCAGTCCAAGGTAGCACCATGGGTAGATAACCAGCCCATCCCTAGAATGACGTCAAAATCTGTCAAATCTAGAACCACTAGGTCGGCGGACAAGCATCTTCCCTCAACAAACACAGGACTACACTGGCAGACTGACTCTGCCACTGATGGATCACACTTGGGTCCACTGACCCAGAGAGGACACTCTAACCCAGAAGTCATCAGACCCAACCTCCCCACGCTCTCGGAGCAATAAAAGAATGAGATGCACCAGGGTCCATCAAGGCATACACATCTGAACAACCAATGATTAAGTTACCTGCCACCACGGTGTTAGATGCATCTGCCTCCTGCTGTGTCATTGTGAAGATCTGTGCGGGAGCTGATGGACCTTCACCTCTGAAACCCGCTGAAGAAGAGGCTGCCCCTCTCCCTCTGCCTCTGCCACTGGTCTGAGTCATGGCTGGAGCTGCTGGCTGCGCTACATTGCCTGAAGCTGTCTGCTGGGACTGAGCCATCGGGACTGCTCTTGGACATTCTCGAGCCATATGCCCCTCCTGACCGCATCTGAAGCAGGCGTTCGTCCCAAACCGACATACTCCCTTGTGTGGCTTACCTCACCTCGCACAAACTGCATTATCAGCACCAGAGCTTGAGCCACTCCCAAATTCCAGACTGGACTTGACTTTGCTCCAGAACTTGTTCTTCTTACCCTTGGGTTTACCCCATCTCTTGCTGCCTGAAGCTGCTGCACTCAGGGTAGAGGGATCTAACCTTCCCCCACCCGGAGTTTTAGAACCAGAAGGCTGTGCCACTGTCTGCTTAACTGTCCCCTGAATGATGGCACTGGCTTCCATTTTCCTGGCCATATCTACTATGGCATGGAAGCTCTCCCTGTCCACGGACTGAATCAAGGAGGAATACCTGGAATGAAGTTTCATAACATACCTCCTTGACCTCTTCGAATCTGTATCCAGACTCTGCCCAGCAAAAGGCAACAGCTCCAAGAATCTGTCGGTGTACTCCTCTACACTCATATCCTCAGTCTGCCTCAACTGTTCAAACTCTATCATCTTCAGCTCCCTTGAACTATCGGGAAAAGCTCATCCTGCAAACTCGTTCGCGAACTCTTCCCAAGACATGCTGTCCACTCTCGGGTTCACATAATTCTTGAACCACTCTCGTGCCTTCTTGCACTTAAGCGTGAACCCAGCCATCTGAATGGCTCTACTGTCATCAGCC
The DNA here is from genome assembly GCF_001659605.2 of Manihot esculenta. Taxonomy (NCBI): domain Eukaryota; kingdom Viridiplantae; phylum Streptophyta; class Magnoliopsida; order Malpighiales; family Euphorbiaceae; genus Manihot; species Manihot esculenta. The sequence continues at coordinate 33,278,355 of NC_035165.2, read as the reverse complement.
CCAATCTCCTCTGTGATCACTTTAACCCTTTCAAGATATACAAATGGGTCATCCCCTTTTTCATACTGTGGAGCACCCAGTTTCATGTAGTCGGTCATCTTGACCTTGCTCCCACTGGCTGAGCTAGGTCTAGAAGGTTGAGTAACTGAGGCTGCTGGTTCTGTAGGTGGTGGAGGTGGTGCAACATTTTCTGAGGTAGGGTTTGCTGGATTTGGACAGTAAGGTGGGGGTGGATACATTGGGTACTGTGAGTATGGTGGGTAGTAAGGTGGGTATGGCATCTGTGTGGGATAAGGGGTAAAGCTAGGGTAATCCGATGTACCTCCCATCGAATACCCGGGATGTTGTGAGAAGTGTGGGTAGTGGGGTGGTTGAACAAATCCCGAGGCCTGTGTGCCTCCTTGGGACTCTCCCATACCTTCTTCTGACATGCTCACTCCCAGACTGTCATCCCTCCTCTGCTCTACATCCATATCATCCCCCATGCCCTCTGACATTCCTCCCTGAACTGTTCCCCTCACTGATCTGCTTCTACCCAGATCCAGAGACCTTCTAGGGTCTCTTGCTGCTCTTTCTCTGTTAGACCTACTAGACATTGCCCTAGGCAATGTAGGAGGACGGATGCTCATGCCCTCATCCTCAGGTGGCACTCCAGTCAATCGTGCAGATCGACGAGTTCCTCTCATCCTGTTTCTGAAAAACAGCACACATAGCACAAACATTAGCATCATATGGTTCATGTGGGCACACATGAACCCTCCTCACATACATCACATATCATAGCATATCATTAATGCACATGCATCTTATCATGGCATTTCACATCATCATACAAGACAGGACTCCACATCCTATCCTAGTGGACATGATCTTTCCTATTGTGCTTGACCTTTTATAACATCTATGAGCCCAACACTCTAGGTCCGACCATATGAACCTAGGGCTCTGATACCACTCTGTAACGATCCAAAAATCGGACCGCTACCGGCGCTAGGATCCAGATCGACTTAAGGCCGCCGGGACCCGTAGCAAGCTTGACATATAACCTGTAAACCTGTATAATCCCATACATGATCAACAACATACATAAAAATTAAAACTTTTCTTTCCATATACATCAACCAAACTCAACCTGTGCATATACATTAACATAACATTGACCCCTCTGTGGGATCTCAACAGTGCCCCCAATGGGTGACATAACATATGTTGAGTTGGTTTACATAAACATCATAAAAGTCTCTAAGATCATGTAATAAAAGGGATAACAACAATCTATGGTCAAGCACACCTCTAACATCCATAAACATCATCTCATTACATATCTATACTGATTAAGACATTACGTTACAATTTGATCATGTCCATTGCTAGCTATTACATAACCATGAATTCTTTACTCTATCCGGACTCCTGCTCTATACTGTACCTGCAAGCCTGGGGGTAAAGGGAGAGGGGTGAGCTAAAAGCCCAGTGAGCAGAACTATAAAACGTATTAACACTATGCTCTATGAAATGCATCATAACACAGACAATTCACATAAGGGTTGGGTGAACTTGTCACCAATTAGTCCAAGCTAACTCTGTGCCAGGCCGTAGCATGGGGTCTTGGTCTTCCTGTCATGACATACATTACTTACCATCTCCCCAGGGCCTCCTCTGGGCTCCTGGTCTTCGAGTCCCATAACCTTGCCAGGCCGTAGAATGGGGTCCTGGTCTTTCCTTACTCTGTGCCAGGCCGTAGAATGGGGTCCTGGTCTTCCTGTCATAGACTAATTGGGTCATCCAATATTCACTCACATCAACAACAATCGATGCAATGCGGCATATTCGTGAAAACTAATGCAATCATCCTATTACATAATCATGATGCATGAAACATGATAAAACATTTAATTTCTCAATTTAAAAGATTAAGTTTAGTTCCACTCACCTCTGGCTGACTCTGACAACGCCGAAGCAGCTGAACTCACTGCTGGGGTCCTCGGTTCCTCGGGTCCGAACCTACACAGGTGGACTCAAATGAGGGACCAAACATACTAGAACATATCTCTAAACTACTCCCCAAAAACCCCCTAAAACATCATGAAACCACCATAGAAAAACATGCAAAGGAGGCCTGGACAGGGCACTTTCGGCGGCAGGTTCGGCGGCCGAAAGTCCCTCCAGAGCCGAAAGTCAGGCAGGTTCGGCGGCACCTTCGGCGGCCGAAACTCCCAGACAGAGACGAAACTCATGCATGTTCGGCGGCACTTTCGGCGGCCGAAACTGCTAGACAGAGACAAAAGTCTCCTTTCGGGGGCAGGCTTCGGCAGCCGAAAGGCTTGCCTCCCCAGCCATGTTCGGCGGCCGAAAGTCCTTCGGCTGCCGAACCTGGTTTCTGCCAAAGGGCAGAAACTTGGCTCCTTTTGCACATTTTGCCTCCAAACTTTCCAAACATGCACCAAACCTATTCTACAACACACAAACACAAGCATACATGTTCCTAGGGGCCTCAAATCATCATAAACCCCATCTACAACACATCAAGCGTCCACATTTTTAATGAACATACATTTATACAAAAAAACATAACCATAACCTAAACATGCATTCTAACCCATAGATCTACTTAAAACTTACTTAAAACATGCAATGAGCTTAAGATCGGCTCTTACCTCTTGAAGATCGAGAGAGAGAGACGACCTAAACTCGGAGTTGGGAGAGATTGGGTTCTTGAACCTCCAAGCTCCAAAACTTTGCTCAAAAGCTCAAATCTTCAAAACAATGGTAAAACAAATGAAAATCTTGAAAGATCTAGAGGAAGAACATCAAAGATTGGTGAGGGACGGCGGAGAACTCACCTTGGCCGAAAATGGGGAGAAAAGCTCGCCCGTTTTCGGCTAAGGGACCCTTTTATAGTGGCTGGCCAGACCACGTTCGGGAGCCGAATGTGCCTCCACAAGCATGCCATGTTCGGCGGCCGAACCTGGACTTCCCTCACTTATGCTTTCGGGGGCCTAAAGCACACCCGCAACGCATGCATGTTCGGTGGCCGAATCTGGGTTTTCTTCCTTGGTTTTTTTCATGCAAAAACTCATTTTCTTTCATGCTTAAAACATAAAACACATTAAAACATTTTATGAAAACATGGTTTTACCCTACTAGAGACTTCCGACATCCGAGATTCCACCGGACGGTAGGAATTCTGATACCGGAGTTTAGCCGGGTATTACAGTTTCGGATCAAATTTTTCTATGTGAGTCTAGAGTTTTGTGGTTCCTAGACTTTTCTTTTTTAGCTTTAGACTCCTTCTTTGTAATATTTTTATTATGGGCTTTAAGTCTGTTAATTGTATTCTTTAAACCTTATGGCCTTTAATAAATTCTTTTATCTATTTTACTTGTGACAACCTTATTGTCATAATAATATATACTATAAATTATACATAATAATATTTTTTCAATATTTCTTTTTTTCTCATTTATATATATTATTAATTATATATTAGAAAATTAAATAAAAAAATTAAAGGACTATGTATGAAATAATAAAGATTAAGAAAAAATTATTTTCTAAAGCAACTGTTTTTATTACTGAAAAGAAGAAAAAAAAGGTTTGCATATATATGTATGGATATAAAAAAGTGAAAATTATTATTCAGTTTTTATAATATTAAAAAATTTATTAATTAAATTTTTATTTTAAAAAATATATTAAAATATTTTTAATATTTTAAAAAGTGTATTTATTAATATTTTTATTAATTTTGATTAATAATTATTTTTAAAAAAACTAATATATTTTTTATATAAATAAATTAATTAATAAACTTTTTAAAAATGTAAGATATCTATTAATAAATTTTTTAAAATTATATATTATATATTGGGTAAACTGCAATTTAGTCTTTTTGGTTTAGTGAAATATAACCTTTCGTCCCTCTGTTTTAAAAAATCATCAATTTAGTTACTGTGATTTTTAAAAACTATGCCATTGATCCTCCCGTTAGATTTTCAATTAAGTCACTGTTACTCTTTAATTTATAAATTGGTCAATAAAAAGTTAAATATAAAATTCCTAAATTGCCCTTTAACTAGTGGGAAAGATGAATATTTTTTCCGTCCATTTATAGAAGGGGCACAGACAAATTACTCAAGGATGTCTGTCACCACTTGCACACCCAATACCAGCGGCGGATGGTATTGGAGAGCACATACAGTCATTGGAGAGCCATAGAAAGGGAGTCTGAGAAGGAGGCTGTCTCCGAGGAAGAAGAGAGAAAGGTAAAAGATTAAGCTGAATAAGAGGATCTGATGAAACTCCGGTGGTAGCAGCTTCACCATGAAGGGTAGTATCAACAACTTTATCATGAGATTTCAGAGATGCAGTAAATCTAGTTGGTAATCCCATGCAAAATCCTAGATCTTTAGCAGAAACCTTAGGGGTGTGGTGAAGAAACTCGATGGACTTAGATGTATCACCAAAGCTTAAAGCAAGCTCCATTCTGTACAGAAGAAGAGAAGAGAAACGAATCCAAGAGAGCAGAAGAAGCGAAAGCAGAGAGAGTTAAAATTGGAAAACGCTATCCAATCTATTATATCTCAAGTGGGGATCACGAAATTACAAAGAAAATTTTTCGGCTTGAAGCACAATGCTTTATTTTATTTTTATTTAAATAAAATTTTGGGGTGTGGATTTTTGGGGTGTGGGTGTAAAGATTGACCTACTGAAGAAGAAGAAGAAGATAATGGGTTTTGGGTTTTTGGGGTATGGGTGTAAAGAAGAAGAAGGGTTTTTGAGGTGTGGGGTTAAAGAAGAAGAAGATAATGGGTTTTTGGGGTGTGGGTGAAGAAGAAGAAGAAGGAGGATTTTTGGAGTGTAGGTGTAAAGAAGAAGAAGGGTTGATGTGTAGGTGTAAAGAAGAAGAATATAATGATATTAATAATGGGTATTTTAGTCTTTTAATTAAGACTAACGGTGACTTAACTGAAAATCTAACGGATGGACCAATATCATAGATTTTACCGTGATTAAATTGATGATTTTTTAAAATAGAGGGACGAAAGATTATATTTCACTAAATCAGAGGGATTAAATTACAGTTTACCCCATATATTAGACAGGAAGCTTTTGTAATTTGTAGCCGTGAAGGGAAAAAAAAGTAAGTTAGCATCTTTGATTAGCTGCAGTGGTCTTTCTAGAGTCCTTCACTTGTAAAGTCTTGTGGGGTTTTTTCTCATCCTCTTCTTAATCCTTCAGATCTCTCTTTTTCTCTGAAAAGAAACCCCCAAAGCCAAATATCTACAAATATCACTATACTTATTGATTGATTTGATTTGGAATTCTCTATAATCAAAGAACAAAGCAAACAATCAAAACCCATTTGGAAATTAGATCTGAAATCTCAACAAAACCATTCACATTCCCCATTTTCATGGCATCCCCAAATCAACAAGTCCCACAGTTTGATATGCACAAATTCTTCATGCCCACAGCCACAGCCATAGCAAGCAGCCAAAACCCTTCTCCCAATCTCATCATTCCTCCTCCTACATCAATCCCCTCTTCTTCTTATCCTCCTACTGGTACCCACCCCAACTTCCCCTTCCCTTTCCCACAGCAATTCCACCATCTCCCCTCGTATTCTCCTCCCCAGGACAACCATATCCATAACCACCACCACGCTCCTCCTCCTTCTCCTTCTCCTCCTATCTCTCATATGCCGCCGCAGCGCTCTTTGTCATATCCTACACCTCCTCTCCAACCCCAACCTCAAGCTCAGCCCCAACAGCAACAGCAGCAAAACCCTTCTCCACGCAACAATAATGACCTCAGTGGGGCTGAAATCATGGCCCTCCTCCGACCTCCTTCTTCGCCGCTTAATCAAGACCCCTCACCGCCACCGCCTCAGCAGCATCAGCATACCCCGGAATTCAGCAACATTGTTACTCCTGTGGGACCCATTAAGATGCCGAGCAGCAAGTTGCCCAAGGGCAGGTGGATTTCGGGTGATCATGTGGTGTATGATGTGGATGTGAGGTTGCAAGGGGAGGTTCATCCTCAGCTTGAAGTTACCCCCATCACTAAATACACTTCAGATCCTCAGCTCTGCTTGGGCAGGCAAATTGCTGTCAATAAATCCTACATTTGCTACGGGTTGAAGCAGGGCAATATTAGGATTCTTAACATTAATACCGCTTTGAGGTCCTTGTTTCGCACCCAGTCTCAGGTATAATTCAATCTAATCTCACCATTTCTGCTTCTCTGCCACTTTTTTTTTTCTTCCCTTTCGTTGTTCGCTCGAGCGGCTGCAAAAACTGAAGCTGCATTAAACTTTTGCTGTTTCCTTTGCATGAAGAGGGTGCATGTGTGTTTATTTATTTATTTTTTATAATGTTTGAGAGGAAATCGTAGTTGATTATACTATGTTTTTCGTAGTTGATTATACTATGTTTTTACTCCGTTATTTTCACGTGGATTTAATTGGTTTGCAAACTTGAAGTTGGTTTTCTTTTGTATGAATACTGATCCTTAACATCTTAAAAGAGTAGATTGGTTGTGGGTTTCACTGTCTTGTAGTTGATAAGTTTGATTTTGTTGATTAGAGGAAGAAAGAGTGTTATTTCGATACTAAGTTTGAGTCTTATGTATGTGTGTTGTTGCCACGTGGAAATGGGTGATGCTTTGTAAGGAGTTGATATTTCTGTGCGCAGAAGCTATATTTACCTATGTTTAAGAAATTATGGAATGTAAGTGTGAATTCTGGATTTGAGTCCAGGCAAGTTGATAGACATGGTAGAAGATGACAATGCAACTCCTTACAATCAACATAATTTAGCATTTGAAGTCCATCATCTTATTCCCCTTCCCTTTAACTGCCTGACAATAATTTCTGTTCTAGAATTGAATATCCATGGATAAAAACATCCAAGCTGAATAAGACTTCCCAACTAATGTACAAACCATATTGATCTGCATCCCCATTTTTCTTCATGGCAAAATAAGTCTACAAGTTCATGCAATATTATACAAAAGCATTGAGAATGAAAATTTATCTATGTAGCATAAGAATGCAAGGGATTAGAGCAGCACTTAAAGGCATACAGCTTGCACAAAAATCAACCAGATGCCTCTAGAGGAAAATAAGGAAATTAAGTAATCTGAATTGGGTTGGGCATACAATACTCAATTGTATTATTTTACTTTATATATATGAGTTTGTTATTAAGAAATGTATCTCTCCATACTTGGAATCAAAATTGTCATCTGTTTTTGTGGACCTCTGCTGTGTTTTTCTCGGTAATAATATAACCTGGATGCTACTGCAAGAAGTAAAAGGTGTTTATGCTGATTATATTTGTTCTGATTGTCAGATGTAGAAAATATCTTTACTTCAAATATCCTTCTATCAGCCTATCACATATTTAGATTTGAAAATGATTATCATAAATGCCTTGCATCTTTTTCTACATGATCTACTAAAGGAAATACAGAAAATTGTTTTACACATCAGAATAATGCTTTTGCCATCTGGTCATCTTTTAGATCTAGAAGGATTTTGTTTGGTCGATGTTATAATCATCTCAAATAAGGTATAACTGATCATCAAATAGTCCGCCTTTGTGATATCTATAGTATAAGCCATTTTGGGGAGCTTCTTTTTGTTTTTCAGTTCTTAACTTTCTGCAGAAAGTTGATTTTGCATTTGGTTTTTAATTCACTTAGTAGACTATTTAAAGGGGCTGATAAAAAAAAAATGTTTCAGCACCTGTATTTTTGCTCCACTTACTCACCTAACTGCGTACTTTTTCTGTCAGAGGGTCACCGATATGGCTTTCTTCGCTGAGGATGTTCAACTCTTAGCTAGGTAGCTTTCTCTCTGTATTCTCAAAATTCCTATTCAGGTTTTCTTTGAGTTGGATAACATGTTTTTATACAGCGTTGGCATAGATGGACGGGTTAATGTCTGGAAAATTTCTGAAGGCCCAGATGAGGAAGATAAGCCGCAAATTACAGGAAAGACTGTTATTGCTGTTCAAATAGTAGGAGAGGGGGAAATTAAAAATCCACGAGTTTGTTGGCACTGCTATAAACAGGTACTACATTCTCTACTTTTCCCCAATGAAATAGTGTTTGCTTTCATTTTTTTTTTTCTGTTATTCCTTTTATTTTTAGCTTTCTTTGGTTATAACCTTTTATGTCATACTTTTAATAGGAAATTTTGGTAGTCGGGGTTGGTAAACGTGTTCTTAGAATTGATACTAACAAAATTGGAAAGGATGGAGTCTATTCATCAGAGGTTCCTCTTCAGTGTCCTGTTGAGAAACTGATTGATGGTATCCAGTTGGTTGGCAAACATGATGGAGAAGTGACTGATTTATCAATGTGCCAATGGATGACTACCCGTTTGGTTTCTGCTTCTATGGACGGCACGGTTTGTATTTTGTCCTTTCCTTCTGGTTGTATTTGATCCTCTTGTTTTCTTCTTGCTTTTGTTTTTTACTTTATTTTAGTTATTTCTTTGAAACTAGTTATTGATGCACATGAACTTTATGAATTCTTTTTATAATCTGCAACTTAAAATTAAAATTATTGTGGTTGGCTTGTTGAATTTTTCTATACACGTTTAAATTAGGTTATGAATGAAACAGGTAAAAAAAGAATAAAAATATGTTACTCAGTGAAGTGGATCGTTGCAGTTCTAGTTGAAATTAAAAGTAGAAAGGATCCCGAAATTGAACTCTTTTCATGAACTTTGAGTAGGGAAAACTCCAATGTGATGTAGATATTGCAATAACCTATATCTCCTTGTCAGATGCACCTGAACATTGAGTTCTTTTTGAATGCTCCTTTTCATGAACTTTGAGTAGGGAAAACTCCAATGTGATGTAGATATTGCAATAACCTATATCTCCTCGTCAGATGCACCTGAACATTGAGTTCTTTTTGAATTAGCATATATGCTTATTTCCCGTTGCTTTTGATTTAGTTACACAAATTAAACCTCTTTCAATGGTGTTGATTCAAATTTCATTTTGTAAGCAGATTAAGATTTGGGAGGATCTCAAGGCTGTGCCTCTTGTGGTATTGAGACCACATGATGGCCAGTCCGTTTATTCAGCTACCTTCTTGACTGCTACTGACCGTCCAGATCACATCATCCTTGTCACTGCGGTACATGTTGCTAATATCTTTATATTTGTTTGCCAGAGTCTTGTCATGCTTGTGCTAGCCATGTGTTGAGTAACTAAATTGCATTTGTGTAATTACTAAGTTTATTAAGTACCATTTTATTTATCAGGATGGCATTTGTTGAAGAAAATGTAAATTAAACTTTGGTCAGTATAAATATTTCATGTTCAGTTTTTCGAATTTGACTAGTCTATGTGTATGCTCAATCTTCCTAATCTGTGAGCAGGGGCCTCAAAATCGGGAAGTGAAAATCTGGGTCTCTGCCAAGGGAGAAGGATGGCTCTTACCTAGTGATGCTGATACATTGAAATGCAACCAGACCTTAGAGGTGAAGAGTTCAGTTGAACCTCAAGCTGAAGAGGCATTCTTCAATCAAGTTGTAGCTCTGTCCCAAGTGGGTCTCCTCTTACTTGCAAATGCCAAGAGAAATGCAATATATGCTATACACTTGGATTATGGTACTAATCCAGCAGTGACCCGCATGGATTACATATCAGAGTTTACCGTTACCATGCCTATATTGAGTTTAACAGGGACCAGTGATGTTTTACATGGCCAATGTGTTGCTCAGATTTATTGTGTCCAGACACAGGCTATTCAGCAGTATACTTTGGACTTATGCCAGTGCTTGCCGCCACTGTTGGAGAACATGGTTTCAGAGAAGTCGGATCCCAATGTTTCACATGATCTAACTAATGTTGAAGAAGTTGCTTATTTGGACTCACGTGGAAGTAACTTATCTGACATTCCTAAAAGCTCTGCTTCTGTTGATGTGGTCACTTCGCATCACTCTAAACCTCTAGTTTTGACCCCTTCGACTAGTGATGCTGAGATTGCTTGTGTTGCATCATCTCCTCTTTTTCTGACACATAAGGGTTTCACTGATGTTACAGTTGCAGCAAGTCTTGAGCGAGGTCCTCCACCTGGTGACCAAAGTTTAAATCAGCCGGTCATTGATTATTCAGTCCAGCCAGTGGACACTATTCAGACAAATGTTTCAGATGTTACTTCCTTGGATAGTGATTCGAGGACTGGTGAGATGAAAAGCACACAAGATGAGAATTCTGGCATCCTTAATCCGCCAGTCATGTTTAAACACCCAACACATCTGATAACTCCTTCTGAGATTTTAATGGGTGCTTCATCTCCTAGTAATAATAATAGTGAGGTCAAGACTGAGGTTGAAATGAGTATTCAAGAAGTTGTTGTCAACAATGATGTCAGTAATGCAGAGGTGGATGTTAAAGTAGTTGGTGAAACAAAATCTACTCAGAGTGATGAATTTGGCCTCCGAGGAGAACCTCAAAACCTCATTGCAGAGAAAAAGGAAAAGTATTTTTGCTCCCAGGCTTCAGATCTTGGCATTGAGATGGCCAGGGAGTGTTTTTCCATATCAGCAGAAACTTATACAATGGAGGAAACTCAGCATGTTAATGTGGCTGAGTTTATAGCCCACCCGTCTCGTAGAAGTGAGGAAGAACTAGTCCATGACTCGACCAAAGAAACTTCAGAAAAAGTTTCCAAGTCAAGTCTGCCCACAATAGTTCAACAATCAACAACTTCAAATATGAAGGGGAAGAAACAGAAGGGGAAAAATTCTCAAGCATCAGGTCCATCTACTGCTTCTCCAAGTGCTTTTAATTCAACAGATTCGTTCGATGAACCAACTGGCCCTTCAAGTCTCCCATCTACAGAAGCTGCCTTTTCTCAAATTTTTGCTATGCAGGAGATGCTTAGTCAGGTAGTGATTTCAGTTTAGGAGATATAGAACTCCTACCATATTTGTGCGACATCTTGTGCTCTAACCTTTAACCTTGGTGTTTTTTCCCCCTTTTGTTTGGATAGATAATGAGGGAGGAAGCAAGAAGAAAACATATTTTATTTTCCACTCTATTTTCTTTCACCATTTTTGGGTTGGTAGAAAATAAAAAGAGGGGAAAGGAAAATAAACTTCTTTTCCCTTATTTGAGAAGAAAAAGAAGTGAAAAGAAAATTCTATTATTTATTGAAATTACTACTTTTAATTTATTTTCTCAATAACATTAAACAAAATAAAGGACACATACATAATTTTTCAATTGAAATGATGTTTTCCCTTTTATTTTTATTTTCTCTCCAAATTGGATAGAGAATAACTGAAGTAAAATAAACTTTATTTCCCCCCTTTGTCATTTTTCCTTGCTTCCCCAAACAAAGGAAAGTATCAATTCTCAATTTTTTTCCTCAATTTAGTTTCCTTCCCTTCGACTTTCCCCATATCCAAACAGGCTCTTGAAGACTTTCAAATGTATCTTGGTTGGTTTCCTGATAGATGTTTAACGTGTTTGAGTTTGAAAACAAATTTAAGAAGGACAGTGGGATTGGGGAATGATTATAAAATTGAGTCAAGTTATTTTATGATGGTAGAACTACAAATTTATCCCTCAGTCAAAGATTTTATAAGGGTAAATTACTAGTTAATATACTTTACGCCATTTTATTCCCAAGTTTGGCAATAAAATTTCTGGTGGGCCCCATATTACTGTGTCATTTAGTTTTGCTTTTCTTTATCTCCCAAACAGGTGAAACAAAAATGAATTTTTCGGAATTTGTGTCCCTTTCTCTTTCCTCCCATTTTCCATCTACAAATGTAGCTGTATGTCTACATGCTGTGTAATATATTCAGTAGAAGTATGGGTGAGCAAGATTGGTGGCATCCTTTATAATTACTACTATTTTATCTTTAATTTTGAAGATGAAGATTTGTCTCAAAACTTCCCTGGGGACCTCTTATTCTTTCTTTTGGCCTAGGAAGGATTTTTGTTGAAGGCTGCATCTTTAACTTTGGTAAATGCATATATAACTTTCCACCAAGATTACCACCTCTCCCCCACAAATGGTTCGTGGTAGAACTTTGTTGTAGCTTGAGTGTGGAGCATTTTCTTACTATTAGTAAAAAGGATATGTGTAAATATGTCCAATTGGAATCGTATCTTCAAGTATGATATCAAAATATTTGTGTGCACTTGACCGATGTACTATCAAATTTGATTTTTGCATTCTCCTCTTTACAGCTAGTGACCACACAAAAAGAAATGCAGAAGCAGATGTCTAATATAGTTGCTGTCCCTGTTTCAAAAGAATGTAGAAGACTGGAAACAACTTTAGGTCGGAGCATTGAGAAAGCTCTAAAGGCAAATACTGATGCATTATGGGCTCGTTTTCAAGAGGAGAATGCAAAAACTGAGAAGTTATTCCGGGATCGCACACAGCAAATAACAAATATGATATCTAACTTTGTCAATAAGGACTTGACAGCAATGTTAGAGAAAGCAGTGAAGAAAGAAGTGACTTCAGTTGGGCCAGCTGTAGCTCGTACAATGTCCCCAGTCATTGAGAAAACAATATCTTCAGCTATTTCAGAGTCGTTCCAGGTTAGAAAACTGAGGTTTTTTTATGCTTATTGTATGATATTTTTTGTGGGCTTATTGATTCATTGGACTGCAGAGAGGAGTTGGTGATAAAGCAGTGAATCAGCTGGAGAAATCAGTTAATTCAAAACTTGAAGCAACTGTCGCTAGGCAAATTCAAGCACAGTTCCAAATTTCTGGAAAGCAAGCTCTCCAGGTTTGTATTTGACGAACTTGATGTAATTTTAATGAGTTGTAATTGGTTGAATAAGACATCTGAGAGGCATTATCTAGTGCAATACCAATCATAAATGCGTTTGCAACCGAGGGGTTGCAAGTCAAAGAGCATCCACTTGTGCAATCATCTGCACGAGGGTAGGACTATGTACTTGTCTTCTACCAGGACCTACTTTTGTAGGACCATTGCTTGGTAATGGCATTTTGTTGAATAAGATGTAGACCCAAGTTAACCTTTTATTTTATTTTATTTTATCATTTCGAATTGGTGAGTGATATGACTTTGAGTATCTCTAATATATTGACAATAAACCTTCTATTGTTTTACACAGGATGCATTGAAAACTGGTTTGGAAGCTTCTGTAATCCCTGCCTTTGAGATGTCATGCAAAGCCATGTTCGAGCAAGTAGACTCTGCCTTCCGTAAAGGGATGATTGAACATACAACTGCAGCTCAACAGCATTTTGAATCTGCACATTCTTCATTGGCACTTGCTTTAAGAGTGAGTATTCTTTGCCATGTTAGAGTGTTTATTAGGAAGGGGGAGGGTTTTAGGGGAGACAGGATGGGGGGAGCCAACTCATCCTTTTCTCAAGATGCCTTTGATGACAGAGTATATGGGCTGGGAGATGTACATTTTATTTTTATTTATTTTTTATTTTTTAATTGAACTTGTCTTGCTGAAATATGACTTGCATAACAGAAGTATGCAATAGTTTTGAGCATCTATTCTTCAGATGAATGTCAGTCATTATTGGGCAAATGATTAACTTGGTTATAATTATGCTTCTTGGTTATTTAACTTCTTGTATATGTGGATCTTTGGATGGTGAGTTTTCTCAATCTTCATTGCAAGTGCCAGCAAGGATATTTGAAGTTTGTTGGTTTTGGCTGGTGTTGGACTTGTATAGAAATGCAAATTAGAACAGTTGGATAGTCGCTCATTCTTTCGCTGTCGGTTTTTCCTGTCTGTTCTCTTTATGAGCACTTGTATTATTCACACTGTTGTTTTGTTAAACACAGGAAGCCATCAACTCTGTTTCATCATTGACTCAAACATTGAGTGGGGAATTGGCTGAAAGTCAAAGGAAGATGGTAGCTCTTGCTGCTGCTGGCACAAACTCGAGTGCAGCAAATCCCCTGGTTACACAACTGAGCAATGGACCTTTGGCTGGCCTCCGTGAAAAGGTTTTTTGATTATGAAGATAACTTTGTCTGTCAATTGTGATTAGATATCCTGAAGGTTTGTTATTTTTATAATTTTCTCCAAATAATCAAGGTTGAGATGCATGTGGATCCAACAAAAGACCTATCAAGGTTGATATCAGAACACAAATATGACGAGGCCTTCACCATTGCGTTGCAAAGAAGTGATGTATCCATAGTATCTTGGTTATGTTCTCAGGTTTCTATCATCCTATCTATTCCTCATTCTTTTGTATGCGATGAGATGAAACTTGTGTGCAGATGGAAGTTAGTGTTTTTGGTAATGAAGTTAGTTTTAGCAATATCAAGCTATCTTTCCTTTATGAGAACCTGGAAGATGTTTAGCTCTTCATTTTCTATGGGTCCTTTCTGATCATCTTATATTGAGTTTTCAAGAATCTTGTTAGTGCATCCTAGATATTCAATGCTATTCTAGCCTCTTTTGTTTTCATTGTAGTCTCTTCTACGTCTTGTTTGTTGCTAATCTGCCGGTGGATTTTGTATCAATTTTGAAAGCAACTTGGATAACATAGTTGTGTAATATTGCCTCTGCTTTTGCAAGGTTGATTTGCGTGGAATCTTAGCAACGGTTCCTCATATTGAGCCAAGGAGTGTTGCTCTCTCTTCTACAGCAGTTGGCCTATGATGTTAACAAGGATACAGCTCGAAAGCTGGCGTGGATGACAGACGTGGCAGCCGCCATAAACCCAGCAGACCAAATGATTGCAATGCACGTGCGACCTATCTTTGATCAAGTATCTCGTATCCTACACCACCAACGGAGCTCGCAAACGATCACTGGTTTTGAGCTCTCAACCATCCGTGTTCTCCTACATGTCATCAACTCTGTGCTGGCGACCTATAAATGATCCTCCTGTTCCAACCATTGTGAAATTTATAATCGAGTTTTGAGGTAGTAGGAACTTTGTACAAATCTTTGGTGATTCATATGAAATGTCTCAGGTCTTTTTTCCTTCTCTTGCTTTTAGGTTTTTTTACTAGATTTTATCTAGAATTATTTCCGGAGAAAACAGCTTCAGCAGTATGACCTGTTTCGCAGTCTAAAGAAAATAATTTTGTTTTTTACTTATAATTCTTGTTTTTAAAACGAGGTGAAATCAGTTTGACAGATTTTAGTCCTTACGCTTACACGTGCGCGCGCACACACCCGTATGTATAAAGATTAGCAAAAATGCCTAGAAATAGACCGGTGAAAATGATCCCTTCGGTGTTATGAAACTCATTTTACGATCATCCCATGTAGGTACAGTTTTCCGATTTCGTGATCTGGTATTTGATGTCAATATATATATATATAGACATAAATTTCAATTTTTAATTCTAACTTGTGTTATTAATTAATCTTTTGTATTTTGAAGTTAACAATTTAAGCATAATAATGTATATTTGGTCTTTTTTTCTCAAGTCTTGTGGAATTTACAAAATTGAATCGTCCTCAATCGACACGAATATTGAAGACGCTTAACACTTTGCCAACGCCCTCAATCTTTCTCTTCCACGCTGTTCGTCAATTGATTTGCTGCCATCTACAATCCTACCAATTCCCAAGCCTCAAACTTCAATTACCGATTGCTTTGCTACCATATACTGTCCAGCGAATTCAGAAACCTTAAATTTCAATTTCTCGATTGCTTTGCTGCTAATACCAATTGCTCTATTTGTTGAAAGTTCTTCCCCGCTACTGTTAACCAATTCTCAAGGTTTGGGTAAGGGTTGCTGTAGGTCTCTCTCTCATTATTTGATTTATACATGTGAACTTTTTGGGGGGCCTGTGCACTTGATTCAGTTTGTTTTGATTTTATGTTGCATTTAACTTGTATTGGAAATAGTTTTATTAGCATTAAATTTCAATTGGATGCTTTTGAATGTATAACTGGACGGTTTGAAAGATTTAGCAATTAGTTTTTTGGTTCTATGCAGATTAATATCTTTCCATAATCTGTGATTGCTTCCTATGCGTGTGGTTAAGTATTAGCAATTTTGGATCTTATCACAAATCTATATATATATATATATATAGTAAGTTATTTTTTCCAAGAGATTGATATATCTCAATTTTTATAAATTGAAAAGTGATATGTGGAATTTTATCGTGAACTCCTTTTAATTAAACTAGTTTTATTGAATGTTACATGTTTTTATATTCGTTATAATAATAGTATTATATATATATATATTATAAATTTAATTTAATTTATAATAAAAAATTAATTAAAATAATTAAATATAAATAATAAAAAAAATTTTAGAATTTGAAAGTGTAACATCTTAATATTATCCTAAAAATCTATATTTAATATCATTTTTTATGAATTTAATAAATCTATTATTAAAATTATTTAATATTTTTTCATTATCTTCTAATAAATTAATCAATTAAAATAAAAGTAAGTCTTCCTTCGCATAATATTAAATTATTACATATATTTTTATCTCACAATATTAATTATGATTTAAAATTTTTAAAACATATTAAATTATTTAATAAAAATTAAAATAAAAATAAATTTATTTATTTATTTTTACAATAATAGTTAAAATTTTTATGAGTCACAGTATATATAAATAAGTTGAACACAAAACAGTGATAGAATATATATAATTATTTAATTAAATATTTATGTTAAAATATTATATAAAATATCTTAGTATTTATTTTTTTTATTATAATTATAATATATATATTAAAGTATTAAAATTATAACGCTATAATATTATAAATGAAAAAAAATAAATATGAAAAAATGTAAATTTGATTAATAATAATAATTTTTAAAAAATTATAAAAATAATTATTACCGTTAAGGTAAAATTTAAAAATAATTAATAGTTTTTAGTTTTCATAAATAATTAATAATTTTAAATATATTATTTTTAAAACTTGAGAATGAAAGTCAACGAATGATGGAATAGTTTCTCCCAATCATATTGCTAATAAGCCACGTTGGCTTCAATGATTTGGATCGGCAAAATGGATAAAAACAGATATAAATGCCAAGTAGGATCCCAGCCGTCCTTGTGTTGTTTTATAACTTACCTGACTAAGCATTTCTTTGCTTTTTTACGAAAGGCTAACTTGTCTGACTAAGCTACACGCATGTTTCTTTGCATTCAAATCACTTTCTTATTACTTTTATCATTTATTTATTTTTATTATTTACTATATTGTTAACTTAGAAGTTAATACAAAAAAGAAATATAAAATATTTAAAAAGAAATATAAAATATTTATAGTCGATTAATAATGGAATAATTATAACATATGAAACATTTATTTCATAATATAAAAATTATTATTAATTTTATTTTTCTAATTACTTTCTAAGCGAAGAAAATTAGAAAAGAGCTAACCAATAACATCAAATTCTCATTGTTTGAAGGATAATAATTCATTTGAAAATAAGAATCCAACTCATTGACACGTCATTTTCTATCCACTCAATTTATAATCTCACCAACCGACTTCCAGGTGTTTATTGCTGTTATACTTTAACCGTTGCCCTACTGCCACGTCATAGTTGTCACGTGAGCTCCTCATGTTCCAATGTACCAGATTTTTTCTGCAACAGAACTGTCAAAATTTCCATTTTAACATAACGTCAGGGTCGGCGAGCCATATCACATAACGCATCTCCATTTACGAAGCAGATTTTTTTTTTAAGGAATTATTATTATTATTATTAATGTACTAATTGTAAATAGAGTTGATTAATTAAAACAATTTTTTAAAATAATTATTTTTACGTCTAATATATTCAAGCATATTATATTTTATTCATTATATTATTTATTCCTTTTCAATATCAAAAAATTATAGAAATTAAGTTTAAAGTAGATAAAACAGTTTTTTAAAGTAAAAATTCTTTATTTTTATTCAGATAAAAAAATAACAGACATAATAGTTATAGTAATAAAAATAATTTTTTTAAAAAAACAAGCATAATTTTGATTTTTTTTATTATACTTTATAATTATATCTCTATATTTATATTTTAATATATCTACTTTACTGTTATCTATTGCGGGTGTTACTAATGGTATAGTAGAAATAAATTATTAACTATATTATATTGTATATTTATTTTTATTAGAACTCAAATACTTTGAAATTTTTTTATTAATATTATTAATATTTAATCATTAATTTTATTATTTAATTTATGTCAATTTTAATTGTACTTTGGGATTTTTATTTTTTTGATTTTTTTTTGTTTTCTTAAGTGATTTGACCTTTGCCATCTATTTATATGTAAACAAAATGAAAGGAGAAGAAATATAGACTGAAAAATAAAATAAAACCTTAATTTTCTTTATCTAGAAAAAAAAAAGAGAATAAAAAAATAAAATAATTGTTTAACCCCTTTATAAATACATAGAAAACAATATACAAAAATTAAATATTAAAAAAAATTCCTTCTCGTATTTTTCATCCTTTCCATAAAATTTCAAAACAGTGTTATCTACTGTATTGGATAATTGAATGAAATTATTGCATCAGCAACAGCTGCAACTGCTGAATTCCTGCAATATGCATGTTCCTAATATTGTCTTAACTATTATAAATTCCAATGTATCTTGTTCAACTCCAATACATCGAAACTAGCAAATTAATCCCCCCCATTCACTTTGATATATCATATTTAAAAAATTATTTATATAAAATTATTTATTACTTTAAAAATATTGAAAAAATATTAATTAATTGTTTCATTTTATTTCTATTTCTACTACTTTTATTTCATTTAATTATTTAAATTTTAATAATTCCGTCTCAAATAATCTACATAAAAAATTGATCTCTTTCCATAATCTATATAAAAAGGTCATATAATTAAGAAAGGTAAAGAATAATTTAATCAAATTAATATTTTTGTTTTATTATAATTTAGATAATTTATTTGATGGAAAATCTTGTATGTTTTCTTACTTTTTAAACGGGAGTGCAAATGTTTCCCACGTGCAATGACGTGTAGGTTATAAGATTAAAGGAACGGTTAGGATGACGTAGTTAGGTAGGCGGCTCACATGCATGCAATGTTACTAGTATGGTCCATGTCTTGTCATAAAAAAGCTAACTAATTTACCAACTTGACAAAATATCACTATATTTATAAGCGTCAAAAACCGACGTACATTGCTTCCCGCCATGACCTGAGTCCTTTTCCCCGTAATTATTACTATAAAAATAATAGCTTTAACAAGGAAAAATTATATGATATACCAATTATTTAAAAAAAAAACATATTTAATAAAGCTAAATTTAAGTTTAAAAAAAATTAAATATTCAAATTTCCATTGAAATTTATATTTAATTTATTTTAAAAAGTCAAATAAAATTATTATTTATCAGAATTAATGATCTTTTATAATTATAATTTAAAAATAAAATAAAAATAGATATTTTTAGCTCCGAAATAAACTTATCCTGTTTACTGTATATGACTTATAAATTGGTGTATTAATTGGAATAAGTGTTAAAAGAATATAATTTGTTTAATATTTTGCTAGAAAGTGAATTTTGAAAAAAAAAATTAATTTTTATTTTTAAAAAACATAATTAGATTTTTTATATTATGCGAATTAATGACAGGGTTCAGGGTATAAGGTAAGGTACACTGATTGATTCAGATACCCTGGCATACGCGGAGCCCTGGATTGCAATATTTAAAACATTGAAATCCTTAAGAACAAATAGCTCTTCACGGTTCTTCTCTTTCTTCCTCCTATAAATACCTTCTTCTACTCTTTCCTCTCTTCATCATTGTGTCTGTACTGTAATCGCATTGCGAATTTGGGAATTTCTTTCTTTTGTTAGTCTTTGAAGCAGCTCTGCTTCTTCTTGTTTTTCTCAGCTTTTTAGGCGGCACAAGCAGAGGAAGATGACGGTGGGTGCAGGGATTACGGTGGCGGATCGGAAGTTGGTGGTTTTAGGGAATGCTGTTTTGCATGATGTTCATGATAATATTGAGATAACACCAGCTGCTGGAGATGCTTTTGTCAATGGAGCTTTCATTGGTGTCCGATCTGATCAAATTGGCAGCCGCAAGGTCTTCCCTGTTGGAAAGCTCGAGTATGTTCTATGTTTCTTCTCTTTATATTTTTTCCGTTACTTTGACTGTCTGTTTGCTTAGAAAAGAGAAAAGGAGGGGGAAATGAGAGAAAATTTTCTTTCAAGTGTTGTTGATAATCTGTGAAGTGAGTACGGGTTGAATTACGGATTAGAATATTATTATAAACTTGGCTGATTTGCTTTTGCAGAGGATTGCGATTCATGTGTGTTTTCCGGTTCAAGTTATGGTGGATGACGCAGAGGATGGGAAATTGCGGTCAGGATATCCCTTTTGAGACTCAATTTTTGATTGTGGAAGCACGGGATGGTTCTCACTTTGACGGGGGAGATGAGCAATCTGCAGTATATGTTGTCTTCTTGCCAATTCTTGAGGGAGATTTCAGGGCTGTTCTTCAAGGAAATGAGCGAAATGAATTGGAGATTTGTCTAGAAAGCGGTATGAGAAACGACTCAGTTAGACTCATGTGTTTGATGATTTTATAGAAATCTTTGGGTTGTTTCTTAACTGATGAAATTGCTCTATGTACTGCAGGAGATCCTGCTGTTGAGGAATTTGAAGGTAGTCATTTAGTTTTTGTAGCTGCTGGAGCAGATCCTTTTGATGTCATCACAAATGCAGTCAAGTAAGTTAAATCTCATATTATCCTTCTGATTCTAGCTATCCTATAATGGAATATGATATCATCTCATTATGTCTCACCAAAAGTAGCCTTAGATTGTGTGATCTGTAAATTTATTTACAATCGGATACTAAAATCTGAATATTCATGAAATCTGTACTCTATTACCAGTTATGTTATGGAGATATAACCAAGTATTAATTGCCATTTATTGTTCACAGGACTGTGGAGAGACATTTGCAGACTTTTTCTCATCGAGAGAGAAAGAAGGTAATATATATTATTTTTTACTTTTAATTCTTCGCATGCTATGTGATGAGAGTTATTCTTTTTTGTTTGTTTTTCTTGTTCTTTTGGTGTCATTATGTGTATTAATTTGGAATACCTTACTGTTTTGTGGTCCAGATGCCAGACTTGCTGAATTGGTTTGGGTGGTGTACATGGGATGCTTTTTACACTGATGTCACTGCAGAGGGTGTGAAGCGAGGATTAGAAAGGTATATGCATCTCTGTTCTTTGAATCTATTTTTTACATGCTTAATTTGAAGTATCTGAGATTTTGTACTAAACGGTGATTCTTGCAGCTTATCTAAAGGTGGAATTTCTCCTAAGTTTGTTATAATTGACGATGGATGGCAATCTGTTGGAATGGATCCCACTAGTATTGAGGCCAAAGCTGATAACACTGCCAAGTAAACACCTTCTTTTTTTTCTTCTTCTTCTTCATTGCTATTGCTTTTTCTGCAGTGGCTAACAACTTTTCCTTTCTGGTTCTCCTTTTGTCCTTCAGCTTCTCAAACAGATTAACACATATCAAAGAGAATCACAAATTCCAGAAAAATGGCAAAGAGGGTCAGAGAGTAGAGGATCCTGCTTTGGGACTTCGCCATATTGTCACTGAAGTGAAAGAACATCATCGTCTCAAGTATGATTTCTGTATTGAACCATCAATTTATAGATTGGAGCATTCTTTGATAAGGGTTCTGTGCTGATGATACTTTCTTTTGTATATCTTTAGGTATGTTTATGTGTGGCATGCAATAACAGGATATTGGGGAGGTGTAAAACCTGGTGTAAATGAAATGGAGCACTATGAATCCAAGATGACTTTCCCAATTTCATCTCCTGGGGTTCAATCAAATGAGCATTGTGATTGTTTGCAAAGCATCACGAAGAATGGCCTTGGACTTGTGAACCCTGAGAAAGTTTTTAACTTCTACAATGAACTTCACTCATATCTTTCATCTGCTGGTATTAATGGTGTCAAAGTTGATGTTCAGAATATCCTTGAAACTCTTGGGGCAGGCCATGGTGGAAGAGTGAAACTTGCTAGAAAATACCATCAAGCACTTGAGGCATCAATTGCTAGAAATTTCCCAGACAATGGAATCATTTCTTGTATGAGTCACAACACAGATGGTTTGTACAGGTAAATTCACTTGTTATATAGTTCTTATATACATGTTTTCAGTATCAATTTATTTATTAGAGGATTTGTATACTTATGCAACTTGTCTCATATATGCAGTGCTAAGAGAACAGCTGTTATAAGGGCATCAGATGATTTCTGGCCAAGAGATCCAGCATCACACACAATTCATATTGCATCAGTTGCTTATAACACTGTTTTCCTTGGAGAATTTATGCAGCCAGACTGGGACATGTTTCATGTAAGCGAACAAAGCCGAATTTCTTGTTTTTTTTTTTTTTTATGTTGAATAGATAAGATATTTGGTGTCATTGGATAGTAAATTTGAAATTAATTTTCATGGCAGAGCTTACATCCGATGGCTGAGTATCATGGAGCAGCTCGTGCAGTCGGAGGATGTGCCATTTACGTTAGGTGCGGTTTCTGGTCATGAACATAATGCTAATTCTTTACTTTCATGAAGCCAATCAAACCCATTATTATTGATATTGACTGGGTGCCTGTGTTATTGCAGTGACAAGCCTGGACAACACGACTTTAATCTACTGAAGAAGCTTGTATTACCTGATGGTTCTATATTGAGGGCCAAACTTCCAGGAAGACCCACAAGGGATTGCTTATTTTCTGATCCTGCTCGGGATGGAAAGAGGTAACGAATGGTTTTTCAATTATAAATCCATATATAGTGCGACCTAGGTCTTTAGTTTGTTTAAAATATTTATATATATTCTTGGTGGTACAGTCTCCTGAAGATATGGAATCTGAATGATTTCAATGGAGTGTTGGGTGTCTTCAACTGCCAAGGAGCTGGATGGTGTAAGGTGGGAAAGACAAACCTTATCCATGATGAAAATCCTTGTACTATTACTGGTTCCATTAGAGCTAAAGATGTTGATTATCTACCGAAAGTTGCTGATCACGGATGGAATGGAGATAGTGTTATATATTCTCATCTCAGTGGTATGTTTTCCTTGATACAGTTAAATTTAACCCCTGATTATTCCTGTTATCATATGTGGTTTTTTTGTAACGAAGCTATTCGAATGCCAAAATCTTTGCAGGAGATGTAATTTATGTTCCTAAGGATGTGACACTGCCAATTACATTGAAATCTAGAGAATATGATGTTTTCACAGTGGTTCCCGTAAAGGAATTATCCAGTGGGGCTAAATTTGCCCCCATAGGTCTACTCAAGATGTTCAATTCAGGAGGGGCTATTAAGGAGTTGAAATATGATTGTGAGACAAGTCCAGCTGTGAATATCAAAGCTCGTGGGTGTGGCCTGTTTGGAGCATATTCATCTGCTCGACCGAAGAAGATAACGGTTGATTTCAAGGAAGTGGAGTTTGAGTATGAAGAAGGTTGTGGTTTGATCACTCTTCATTTGAGAGTTCCTGAGGAAGAATTGTACTTCTGGAACATTGCAATAGATGTGTAGAAACTGAAAAGGTAAATAACTCTCGCGGGAAATAGATGGGAAGGACCAAGGGGCATCTTGTATTGTCATAATTGAAGGGGGGGGATCATGCGGACTTCTTTTTCTCTAGTCAGCACGCTTTCTCCTCTTAACATTGTGAAATAATTTTGCAGTCAATGCCATTATATTCATTTCTGTAGCAATTAAATAATAATTATATCACATGCTCTCTTTTTTGAAATAAAATTTTTTTACAAAGAATTCAATTATAATAAACTTTTTCAATCAATTTTGTTATTTAAAGTGAACAAATTTAATATTTTATTATTAAAAATATCATGTATATGAAATTCATCTAACTTCTTTTCTAAATGAAGGATAATAATTATCATTACGTAAAAATATTTATATAATTATTTTATTTATTTGATTCAGTAGTATTGATCATGAGTCTATTTTATTCAAATTCTGGCAATTTTGGTCTATGTCTTGATTCGGTCCGAGTAAGATTGTAGCGGTTCTAATTTTGATTCCGTTGTAATATGGGAGAGACAATTAAACCACTAAATTTTTTTTTTTAACGGTTCGAGCCGGATTGAACCATGGGATTGAGTCTGAGAATGAAGATCGATTCTTTATGTTTTGGTATCAAACATAACTTGGGCCTATGAACCGTTGATCTACGTTTAATGGGTCAGTTCCAAATCCCCCTAAACTATGGTCGAGTCTGATCACCTCCGCTTAAAAAAAGCCACCACTATCACCACCTCTCCATTGACAAAGTGCTGTCATCATCACCAATTCATTGACCATCATTACCACCATTCAACAACATTATTCCAGCTTGAAAAATAATAAAAAAACATAAATTTATTCGAGAATTTTGATAAAAAAACAAATATTATTATGAGTATCACCACCGTTGCCACCACTAGTGTCTCTAATAATCCATCACCACTTTTGACTGTTCACCAGCTTTTTTTGCCACTGTCAATGGTGGCTCCCTCAACAGGTTATGCCACGTGTTCAGCACCACCACCACCCCGTCCAAGCCAGTGTCTTTTCCGACAAAAAAAAAGAAAGAAAAAGCCACTATCTTTGAGTACTTATTTTATTAGAGAATGTTTAAACTGATTACTCACTTTTATTTTTGCCCTTAAAATATCATTTTAGCTTATAAATTAATTTAAAAATAAGTATATAAATTACTTAGTAAAATTACTTTACATTTTCAAGTAGTTAAGAAAAGTGTTCACCTGGGAGCCATAATTTTCAAATTTATATATTTCTATTGAAGATAAAATAAAGAGAAAGTGGTACTCTTTTAGTTAACCATTTTATTTTTTTAATTTTTGCAAATTTTTGAATTTTTTCTATTTTTTTCTCTCTTATTGGATCAATTGAAATTTTATTAAGTTGTAATTTTAATATTAATTAATTAATTTATTATTAATTATATCTTTGAAATCTAAATTCATTAATTACATCTATATTTATATAAAAAATAATAAAATTTATTATTGTTTTTATTTTTAAATATTTCAAAAAAATTAGAAACTAAGCGCCTAATGACACAAAAGACCTAACTTTTAAATTTTTTTTTTTTACCTTATTCTTTTAATTATATCAAATTTATCCAGAATTTTTAACATTAGCTACAATTTTAACCTATTTATTAGCTTGAAATTAAAATGAAAATAAATAAAACTTACAAAACTATTTTAACAAGAAAAAATATATAAATTTCTATGTTTATCAATCAATTGCAACAATAGCAATGGATAGACTGCAAGTTGCAGCTATGTAATGCAATTATTATTTATAGATAAAAATATATATATAAGCTATATTATATTTTGTATATTTTACTCTATAAAAATATTAATATTTTTAATTATTTTTTGAATAAAATATCTTTAATTTTCTAACCATTAAAAAAATAATGTTTTTTTTTAAATTATTATGCTTATTAATATTCAAATATGTAAAAAAAAAATATTTTTTATGGTATATAGTTATATAAGATTTATATGTATATTTTCTTATTAAATCAATTAGAATTGTTATCAAGAAAATAAATTTGATTAAAATTAATAAAATAAAAAAAAAAGAAGAAGAAATGTTTAGAGATTTTTATTTACTTGGTCTAAAAGAATAATAAAATATCTAATAAATATATTATATTTACAATAAATGAAAATGTTCACATATATTATATTTAATTTCACTTCATATTCATTTTTCGTAATATGTAATTTATTAAAATATAAGATAAATTTATTTTATTAATAAAATATCAATTGATAATTTATAAATATAATTATCAGTGCATAACATGAGCATTTGACTAGTTTTTTTATAATAAAATTAAACTTTTTTTTTAAATGGAATAAAACTATAATAAATTATAATATAATTTAAAAATATAATAAAACTAAACCTTATCAGCTTGTATTTTATAATAAATTTAATGATAAATTATAATATAATTTTTAAAATTTTATTTAATTACTAAAATAATTATCTAAAATAAATGCTTTTATTTTAAATATTTTCTTATTTGTTATTGTTAAACTCAAACATGCTCTTCTTGCCAATTATATAATTCTTCCTTCTCAACAACAAAATAGTGTTGGAAATTAACTTTAAAATAAATTTTAAACATTTTAACTTTTAATTAAAAATAATAAAATAATAAAATAAAAATTTAAAACTACCCTATTAATAGTATATAAAACTTTTTATTTTTTAAAATTATAAAAAAATAATTAAAACATTTCATTAATTAGATAAATAATTGATAATTTAATTTTCGGTTTTAAATAATTAATAAATAGTTGATAATTTATTTTATCAATTAATTTTTTTATTATTTGATTGATAAATTTTATTATTATTATTTTTCATTTTTTTATAACTTTATGCATATAATTTTTAATACTATCGAACATAAATATTTAATATTTTTATATATAACAAATATAAAATATATTTATTATAAATTAATTTTACATATATATACATATACTTTTTAAATATAAAGTATAAATTAAAATATTACTTTATTAATTAAATAAAATTATAGAGACTATATTATAATTTAGTGTGAATTTTTTCAAATTGAATTTATTTCCTTAACTGAAAATATTTGGCTTAATCTCCAAGTTTTAATGTTTTGGCTAAACGAAAATTAATACAAACTTTTGGATTTTTTTCATGACAGTAAGTAGTTAGTTATTGAAATAAGGATAATATTTATTATTATTATTTTTAAATATTAGGATATATAAGTTTAAAGAGTATTTTAAAATACATATATAAGCATAACCGAGTATTACTTATGATTTAAAAAATTTACAATTTAGTTATTATATTATGAATTTATTAATTAATTTTTTATTTTAAATTGATATTTTAAAAAATTTAGTGGTTAGTTTATTCATTAATTTTCACAAAAATTTAAAGAGTTAATTAATGAGTTTTTTAAAATTATAAAAATTAAATAATAAAATATTTAATTATTAAAATAAAAAAATAAATAATAAATTTTTTTAAATTATTATAAACGTTTTAATATATTTTTAAAAATTAAGTAACTAATTAATAAAATTTTCAATATCATAAAAATTAATAGTAATGTTTCCTATAATTTATTAGCTTATATTTTCTTTAACTTATATATTTAACAAAATATTAAATTAGTTATGATTTTCTCTAATAATTAAGTTTGATCAATTTATAAGACAAACTAAACATCCTTTTAATGTGGCCATCTCTAATCTCTGGATTTGCCACTTGTAGTTCCGTTGCTAATTTGTGGAAAATATAGTATAATCAGCATGTGCCCCTTCTTACATAGTACCATCAGCAAGTGACCCTTTTTTCTCCTCCCACAATAATGGTGGCTTACTCCCTAGACTCAAATTTTAGCCCTAAAAGCCACTTCTCATCCCCTTCTTCCTCCTCCACTATTCCTTCTAAGTCTCATTTTTTGCTTTCTTCCTCCTCCCCTGTGCTGCCTTCCTTCTCAACTTTGATGGTGCTCCATGGTGGCTATCTTAACCCTTGGGCTTGTGGTCTCTTACAAGCAATCACCACATATTAAAAACTTTACAACTCAAATTTCTTTGATCGATCACTAGGGAGAGGCTTGACATTGAAGCATAGTAGATTCGCCAATCAGCTTTTCGTGCAGATTTTTGACAGGTTTTAAGGTTTTTATCATGGGTATTCTGCCATTTCATTAGTATTTAATGAAAGATTTAAAGTCTTTTAACAGATGCAACAACTAATCACCTTAATTTAAACTTTACTTAAATATAGAACAGGGACTAAATTGTTTTTATGGTAAATGTCAGGGAGTTGGCTATAATTTACCCATGTAAAAACACGCAAAAGGTTTGCATTTTACTTTTAGCAGATGTCCTAATCTTGGAGAACTTTCGGCTTTGGTTGTTTTATCTCAACACTCCTAAGACTGCCCCTAAAATTTACGTCGATTTACATTCATACCAAAGTGTTGCTCTTCTCTGCGCAAAACCCCTGGAGGGTAATCATGTAACTGGGTGCGAAATGGGCTTGCTATCTCAAAACCGTCACCATATTTCAGCTTCACGGTGCAACGGATTCTACTATCTTATCTGCTTTTTAGCTGTTGAAGGTTGAGAATTTTTGGGTCTTTTGAGTTTCTTCCTTGTTTTCTTTTCTCGATACATGAATTTGTTTTTTCTTGTGAGGAATTTTATCATTTCCAAGGGGCTTTTATGCTCAATTCTGCGAGGAAACTAGCAAAACTTAAGTACATAATGCCTTTCTTGATTTTTAGTAAGCTGCTTGATGGTTTTTTTAGTTCAATTTGGACAGTGTTATTGTTTTGAGAAGCCAAAAAGGATGGGCTTCTGTATATGTTATTCTTAATGAGCAATTCAATAGTGTTGTGCCAGAATTTAGTCGTTATTGATCAGAACCCACATAGGAATTCTTTATCTTCTCATGCTTCATCCAATTGTTTGCTCAAATTCAATAGAGCTAGGAGGGGATTTTGTGAGATAGTACCAAATGCAAGAAAGAATAACAAACGCCACTCAAAGAAAAGAAGTTGGTGGCAGAGGTTCTTTTTTGATGATGATGGCAATTGGCTTGGTTTAAAAGATGACGATATGCTCGAGGATGAGATGTTAGAAAGTTCAAGTGATGAAGAGTTGTCGGAGGAGCAGAAGTTTGAGGCATGGAAGAGGAGAGCTGAGGCCATTGTGGAGTTGAGGGAAGCACAAGAAGACATGTTGAATGAGGAGAGCAGAAGGTGGGAGGATTGGATTGTGGACGACACGAATAATAATTTGAATGGTTCTTGGTGGAGTCAAGAGTTTAATGGCAATGGAGCGGCAGAGGATGTGCGGTCTGATCCCAGTGACCTGGTTCCAGTGAAAGGGTTTGTTGAGTCGGTTAGAGATTTGGTCCTTGGTAGGGAAGAAGACGATTTGCTTTATGAAGACCGTGTCTTCAGATATGCCTCCTTAAATTCGGTATACATTTAACTATAGCTTCAAGTTACTATGCCTTGTGCCATCCTGATTTTGCTTGTTGAATGATTATGGTGTGTCTCTATGCAGTCTTTTCTGTAAAATGACTGTCAAATTATATATGTGCTTAGGTCTGTACAGCTTTTTGGTTCTTGAATTCTATTCGATCACATGCATTCTCACACATAGGCCTTTCACTAACCATTTAGTTCATAATGTATGGTCTGTGGATGCACTCAACCAACCTTCTGAGAAGCTAGTGTCAACATTGTGGTTTCGTGCAATGGCTTTAGTCATAATACTGGCTGTGGATGATAGTGCTATCTATCTTGCAAAGCTGACTTTGCAGCTCTCTAGCATAATACACAAATAATGGGCAAACGAAAAGATGAGTAGTCCTAGTTCTGTAAAGCAAATAGTATATGGTGATGGGATCTCCAGCTGACCAAGACTGTATTAGCACTAACGGTAGCAAAAGTTTTACTGACTAATTAGTTGAAATTAATGTGTTTTCATTTATAGCAATAAGTGAGCATGTTTGATATAAATGGAAGCATGTTCTTAGAGCACGTGTACTCTTCTACCCTAGTATGCTTTTAATGAACTCATTTTTCTGTGTGGCAGGATTCTGAATTGCATTGAGATTTTGAATAAACCAGAGGAATTTGTCGATGAAATACTACTGAGATTGAGTCTCTTGTGAATAGAATCAGATAAAATATTATTTGCACAACTTATGTTTGATGATGTCAAATGATCAAAGTTTATGGTGATTAAACTGTTTAAAATGGAGGAAATAAAAAGGAAAAAAAAGAAATTACAATGAACAGTGTCAAATACCTATATTATTGTTAGATTTGACTTTTCTTGAACCTTTCATTTGTCACTTGCCTTGTCACATGTAACTAGATATACTTGGTATTTTTTTAGGTCTCAATTATAAAAAAAAATGAAGGAAGAAAGAAACTCCAGTTAGTGCTGTTGCATGATGGGCCAGATAATGTAACATATGACTTCGTATTTTTTACTCTTTCATCCATACTTTTCAAACCTGATTTTTTTTTATTTAGTGCTGTGAATAATTTGGTTACTCATGCACATTTATTTTCATAAAAAAAAATGACTTGACACTCTAGACTTACCTTGTTACAGGCTAAATTTCTGGCAATATTAATATTTATTCCTTGGGCTTTGGACTTTGCTGTTCATGACTATGTTCTCATGCCCTTTCTTGACAGGTAATGGTTAAGACATCATGGCATTGCCTGAAGTGAAATCTCTTATCCTTCTATTTTCCACTGCATTGATATAAATACTATTTTTTTCTTCTGCTTTTCCCCCCCTGTCTGATGCGTCTAAAGTAATGCTTATGTTGAAAGCCAACATTGTAGCTTTTTACTGTTATCATTACAAAGAAAGATAGGGCAATGCTATTCTTTTTCAGTAAAACATTCTGAGATAAGAACATACAATGAATCAATCAATTAGCCTGAAAAAATGAGACTGAATGAAACCTGAGCAAGATTATTCTCTTGCAATCATGATAAAGGAACCATATTCTGACTTCAGATTCAAATAGAAATAGAATGGCATTCTCCTGGGAAAAGAGCACTATCTGAAGTTGCACACTACATAACAAAGTTAAGACTCTATTTTATTTTGAATCGTTTTCTTTGGTTACACTATTTATATAGTTTAAAGTTAAATCCTCATCTTGTACTGTTATTAGCAATGCATGTCCTATGTTGCTTTTATAAATAGTAATATTAGTTTAGGGTTTCTTTTTTCTTTATATTTTTTTTTGGCTTGCACATATTATTTTACTTTTATAAGTAGTATAGCGATGTGCTTATTTAGTTTAGGGTATCCTTATTTTCAAATTTTAGAATATTTTTATTTTGCTTAAAGTATATTAATTTTCAATAGCTAATTAAATTTAATCTTGCATTGTAATATTACCAAAATAACCATTGGTGATTTTGTTCTTCCCATTACTCTCTCCTTCCCATTTTTTATATTTATATACGTCATAATTTTTTCTTTCATACTAAAATAATGCAAAAAATTCAAAAATAATAGTAAAATATTACTTAGAAAATCACGTTTCTTCTCTTCGCATGTCCATTGTACTTAATAGGTTAAGCAATGCATAAGAATGTGTTTTGTTAGTTGTTTAGGTATTCAGGTAATGTGCTTCTAGGCTAATCAGCCAATTTGAACATAGTACATCATGCATCTTTGGAGAATGTGCATAGAACCTTGCAGTATGGTCATAGGTGATCTTTTGAATGCTAATTCTCTGATTTTTTATTTTTTATTTTTATTTTTTATCTTTATTAGCTAAAGTGAGCGTATCTCACCTGAGAATTGATTCTTTCTTCTAGTCATGAGTGCTCCTACAGCTGTGAATTTCTTATGAGGTCTAGTGACCTACGCAATGTACAGGTATGTGAAGACTGTTCCACTTGCAGCACAGATGCTTGATGTGAGAAGAAATCAAAAACTTGAAATGGTTAAGGAACTAAAAACGGAGAGTGCAAGATTGCGGCTTGAAGTAGAGATTGGCAAATCTCCACCTCTTTCTGATGATGAGATGTGGTGGGAGTTACGGCACAAAGCGTAAGAGTAGCATTATTTCTTTACTCACTTTTGCTGCTATTCTCTATTATGCTATCCTTTTACTTCTTTAAATTATTTGCATATTTGATAAATGACATTAAATGGTTGGAACCACTTGTACATATATAACATAAATGGTAATTTACTTTACTGAAGAGTAAGGAGCACTGTTCAACCCTCAGATATCCGTGCCACTTTTGTATAAGCATTCCTATAATGGCTCAAATTTTAAGATTAAAAAATTTGACCAAAGTTATAATTGTCCCATTTCGTATAAGAAGATTTCATTAAAAAAAGGGGTAAAATGAGCTGTATTTTATTGCTGGTTTCCTTTTGCTGATGTTTTTCATTAAAATTGTTTTTCATATGTAGAAACATGTTAATATGTTATACTTTCTTGGATGGCTGTACTATAGTGAACCATTGGCAAACCCACAGATAATGATGAAAACGGTATTTAAAATTTGACAAATTGTAAACATGTATTATGATAATAAAGGAGAATAGGAGTGTATAGAGGAATATGTTGTATAAGATGAATTGTATTGTAACTGATGGGATTCAGTTCAGAATTTAATGAAACAAAAATTACTTTCTCTTAATTCTCCCTATCGTCCCTTCTGTTCTCCTCTCTCTATCTTCTCCTATTTTCCCTCCCAGCTTCTCTTCTTTTCGTCCTTTCTTTCTCTTCTTCTGTAGATTTGGTGCTTTCATAACAACATGCACCATATTATTATGATGCATTTGAAAGAATGTTTTAAGAAATGTTTTACAATATTTTCATATGTGCTTTTTGCATGTTAAGAGGAATGTGTGACTGTGTGTCTGTTGCGAAGGGGCTGAATATCCATTTCTTTAGTACTGTTAGTTCATTAGGTAAACAATATCAAGCATAATATTTGGAAATGACAGGCAACAAAGAGCAACTGTTAACAGAATAGAGGATTTTTAAATGTAGTTTTCCATTCATTTAGATAGTGAGTATGCTTGTAATATTCTTTCTTTCTGTAATTTCATCACAATTTCAAGATACTACGTACTCTGCATGTGAAGCATATTGCTTCCCACCTCCTCCCTCCCAGCAAAAAAAATGTGAAAAAAGCGGAAACAAGGTGAAGCTGTGTGAGGTGAAGAATTTTCACAATTTTATTGGAAAATTACGCATTACATATAAATCCAGTTTTTTACTCTTGTTATAAACACAATACAGTTTGTTATGCATATTTGTTATTCATAAATACTACATCTTTAGTCAGCTTTCAATATGCCCTTTCTCATGGAGCATTCTCTAGGGAGATTGG
Source organism: Manihot esculenta (assembly GCF_001659605.2). Taxonomy (NCBI): domain Eukaryota; kingdom Viridiplantae; phylum Streptophyta; class Magnoliopsida; order Malpighiales; family Euphorbiaceae; genus Manihot; species Manihot esculenta. The sequence goes on along the minus strand of NC_035165.2, from coordinate 33,245,349 downwards.
GAAGGTGCTACTCTTATTGGCTTCTCGTTTTTCTCTGCAACAGGTTGGAGCTACGGGATGAGTGGAGATTAGAAAATCGTAGAGCATTTGCCAACATATGGTCAGATATGGTATTCGGGATCTCGTTGTTCATTCTTTTATGGTTCAATCAGAGTAAAGTGAGTTACAAACCACTCTCTTTGCATAATTCCTGTAGATATGAATTTAAAGGCTTTATATAATATTTTGAAGCACATGATCCTTGCTATGGTTTAGGTGATTAATGAGAGTAGTGGGGTACAGGTGGCCTCTATCCGAAGACCCTCCCATGGTTAAGTTAGTAGTGATTCTTTAGCAGTGTTAGAGAGAGAGAGAGAGAGAGAGAGAGAGAGAGAGGAAGAGAGAGTGATGTGGAACACAATAAAACATTCCAAGGGACGAGGAACAACTCTTAATTTGTAATAGTTCTCAATCTCAATTGTCAAATTATCAATAAGGTAGAGTTGGCCTCTATCCAAGACCTTCCCATGGTTAATCAGTATAATGTGATTCTTTATTAGTGTTACAGATAATTAGGAAGAGAGGGTGATGCAGAACACAGAAGAACACTCAAAGTAACGAGAAACAATTATTGCGTGCCTAACTCACCCCAAAAGCTAGTCTGAGGGATGAGTGCTTATGGCTCAAGGGCACGTTACCTTTCCAACACACCCCTCACGCCCAGTAAAAAGTTTATTGGTACGTGGTGTGTGACATATTTATGGGAAGTCCAATATCAGATGAGAGGTTCTGATACTATGTTAAATCGGGTCAGGCCTAATTTACCTAGGAGTGCCTACCTTTTTTCCAACTGACTCACCTAGGAGTGCCTACCTTTTTCCAAACTGATGTGCGTGGTGCGTGATATATTTATGGGAGGCCCAACATTAAATGGGAGGCTCTAACACCATGTTAAATCGGTTCAAGCCTAACTCATCTAGGAGTGCCTACTTTTTTCCAAACTAATGTAAAATTCAACATATTGAATTTTTGTTACTTCTCAATATCAATTGTCAAATTATCAATAAAACTCTCATATAACATTTCCTAGATGATTCGGGTATTTATAGTATAATAATTAGCCTTGTTAGTACTAGGATTAGAAATCCTAAACAAGAATACTTGGCAACACTAATTAGGAATTCTAAACAAACCTCCTGAATAAAAGTTGCTTCTTAAATAATAATCAGAATTCGTGAACTTCATGCTACTAAAAAAAATTAATCAAAGACAATAATTTGACAACTAAAATTAAATAAAAGTAATTCCTAAATTGAATCTTCCTTGACTGCATCAGAAAGTCTGTTTTGGCATTGAGGTCATACTTGCATAACCAGAACATGTAAAATCTTCTCATATTAATTGGTTTGGATCAACAAATTCAAGATAATTCTTTTCTCAATAGAAGCTACAGCAGTCCAAACAGACCCTAAAAGGAGAGAATTTGAAGTTACTTGAATAGCATTATTAAATATAAGTGTGGAGGAAGGAATTGCTGATAAAATTATCCTGCCGATAATTCCCAAGTTCAATATTCTCCACTAGATGTAGAGCCCTTGCTAGGGAATTCAATTACAATGGAACGAATTCTCAATTCACAACCCAAGTATACTTCTATGAGAGAGAGAGAGAGAAACCTTCTCCTATTGCACCTAAAGAGCTGAAAGCTAAGCAATTTTGGAACTGCATTCTACAGTTACTTGTATTCACATCATAGATAGTGGGATGATTACTACCCCGCTACTGCTTTTTTGAGAAGAGCAAATGGCCGGTTCCATTCAAATCAAAGTGAAAAAGCCAAAAATCAAAAACCAAATTGCATTAAAATTTTAAAACTGAATTGAACCGAATTACAAAACAACTAAATCAAATTGAACTAAAATAAATCGGTTTGATTCAAATTATTGATCCATTTTATTCTCATTTTTCCTATCCTTACTTTCATCTCGACCACATAGATGCATTTAATTCAATACCTAAAACACAATCAATGAGGCAATCATCAATTCAAAATACACCATCCAATCTATCCTTATATATGTTGGAAGGGAATCTGAGTTTGAATTCACATCGGGCTCTTTTTGGAAAAAATCAGGATGTCAACCAGGAAATCATACAGTGGCATCGATAGTTAAGACCTCCATCATTCTTTGTTTTAGAAAAACTGACATCCATCATTCTTTGTTTTAGAGAAACTTTATTCTGATTTATTTTCCAAGACTCAACGTGAATCTTTAGTTTGTGATGCTTTTGAGTATGCTAAATATACAAGAACCTCTTATCGCTCCAGTAACAGTAGGAGTACGATCCCTTTTGTGACCATCCATTCTGATATTTGGGGACTACTCAAACGGTCTCATTGTTTAGTAATCGTTGGTTTGTTACTTTCATTGATTGTTGTATTCGCATGACTTGAGTTTATTTGAAAAAGGCAAAGTGAAGTGTGATGTGATTTCTTGCTTTCAATCTTTTCACAAGATGATTTGTACTCAATTTGATACTAAGATAAAAGTTTTGAGAACTGATAATGGTACACAGTACATGGATAGTCGTTTTTCTGCTTATCTGGAGTCTAATGGGATACTACATCAAACTAGTTGTCCTTACACTAGTGCCCAAAATGGTGTTGCTGAAAGAAAAAATACACCTGTTGGAAGTAGTCCGATCTCTTCTTTTCACTATGAACCTTCCAAAAACCTATTGAGGATATGCAGTCTTAACCGCAGCTTATCTTATTAATAGAATGTCTCTTAAAGCTCTTACTTTTGAAATATCTTTAGAGGTACTATAAGGGAAAAATGCTTATATTGTTCTACCAAAGGTATTTGGATGCACGTGTTTTGTTCATACTAGAACAGGTGGGAAGCTTGATCTGAGAGCTATTAAATGTGTGTTTGTTGGGCACTATCCCACACAGTAGGGTTACAAGTGTTACCACCCTTCATTTAGAAAATACTTTGTCAATATGGATATTATATTTAGAGAGACTAAACCTTACTTCAGTACTATCCCATCACCTCTTCAGGGGAAGACAATGAGAGAGAAGAGATGATTCCTTATCCTATAACTCTAGAACATTTTACTCTAGAGGAGACTACTATATAGGGGATGACTATTGTTGATTAAGAGACTATTATACAGGGGAGACTATTGGTGACCAAATTGGGCGTTTGGATAAATCAGATTTAAGGAGATACTCAAGAAGAGACAAAACACAAGCAAAAAAAGCCATTATGCAGCTTACTCAGTGTCATGAATCTTCCTCTTCCTCTTCCTCTTCTCTCTTATGATTCTTTGTCTCCATCCTATAGAGCCTTTGCCTTGTCTATTTTCTTTGTGTCTATTCCACAGGATTGGAAGTAAGCTCTTACAGATCCTAAATAGAAGGGAACAATGATTGAAGAGATAAAAGCACTGGCCAAAAATAAGACTTGAGAGCTTGTCACTCTCCCACCTGGAAAGAAACTTGTTGGCTGCACATGGGTGTTTACCGTGAAACACAAAGCAGATGGATCAATTGAATGATTCAAGGCTAGACTAGTGGCCAAGAGATACACTCAAACCTATGGGGTGGATTATCAGGAGACATTTGCTCCTACCAAAATGAACTCAATCAGAGTATTGCTATCTTGCGCTGTCAACCTTGACTGGGATCTACAATAATTTGATGTGAAAAATGCATCCCTCCATGGAGACTTGGAGGAGGAAGTGTATATGGAAATCTCTCATGGATTTGCTGATGAAAAAATACAAGGAAAGGTGTGCAGGCTAAAGAAGACTTTATATGGGTTGAAGCAGTCACCTAGAGCTTGGTTTGATCAATTTAGTAGAGCTATGATTTTCTTTGGCTATCAATAGAGCAATGTTAACCATACTCTATTTATCAGACATCACAAAGGTAAAATTATTCTTCTTATAGTCTATGTTGATAACATAGTAATGACAAGGGATGACACTGAAGAGATGACTTGACTGAAAAAACTTTTGGCTCAGGAGTTTGAAATTAAAGATCTAGGAAAACTGCAATATTTTCTAGGAATCGAGGTTGCCAGGTCAGAGAAGGGAATCTTTATTTCTCAGAGAAAATACATTCTGGATCTTTTAGAAAAAACTGGTACATTAGGTTGCAAATCAGCATAAACTCCCATTGAGAGCAATCACAAGCTACAAGCAGGGATTGGTGAATCAGTGGATATGGGCAGATATCAGAGGTTGGTAGGCAAACTGATTTATCTTTCGCATACTTGACCAGACATAGCATATGTAGTCAGCTTAGTCGGTTAGTTTATGCATGATCCTCGTGAGTCTCACATATAAGCTATTTTTTGCATTTTTTGATACTTGAAGTCTGCTCTTGGAAAAGGTCTCCTATTCTCTAAACATGGTCATCTTCGCATACATTAATTCACAAATATAGATTGCTGGATCCTTTGATGATAGAAAGTCGACTAGTGGGTACTGTACACTTGTGAGAGGAAACCTTGTCATTTATGAGAGGAAGCCTTGTTACTTGGAGCAGCAAAAAGCAAAGTATTGTTACTCGATCAAGTGCTAGGGCAAAATATAGAGCAATGGCGCAAAATGTTTATGAACTCATATGGTTGTAGAGATTGTTGGAGGAATTGAAACTATTGGAGAGGAACAAACTCTTCTTATACTGTGACAACAAAGCTGCCATCAATATAGCTCACAATCCGGTTCAACATGACCGAATGAAGCATATAGAGATTGATCGACATTTCATTAAAGAGAAGTTAATAAATAGCACTTCATTAAAGAGAAGTTAATAAATGATGTCTTAAGGTTAGATTATCTGACTTCCAATCAACAGCTAGCTAATGTGTTTACCAAAGGGCTCAGCAACAAGACCTATCATATTTTGGTTTGCAAGTTAGACATGTGTGATATTTATGCATCAACTTAAGGGAGAGTGTTGACCAACGTAGAAGGTTCCTAATTAGAAGGATTCAAATCTTTGGGATCCTATTAGGCTTGATTTAAGGGATTTTATTCTTACTATAAATATTCCTAATTTAGGTTGATTTTTTATGTATAAATACTCAAACCTTGTAAAGATCAATTCAATTGGAATAGAATAAAAAATTTCTCCCAAAATTTTTCATATATAAATGAATTTTAGTTTATTATGTAAGTGTATCCGAGTATCTGAGTACCCATGTCTGAATCAGATCCATATCCCCATATCTTCTATTAAGGAAATTCGTGAATATGAGTCCGACACACGAATATGATCCGTATCCGACACCCATATCCGAGCCCAAGTAACATAGAATATAATAAGTTAATTTTAATATGAGTTTATAAAAGGAAGAGCCATAGTTGAAGAGAAGAGTAGCAGAGAGGAAAAGATAGTGGCTAGGATCTTTGTTTGTGGTTGGTAATGTTTACGTTGTATAGGTTGATTTTAGAATCTCAAAATGAATGGCTATGATTAAAAAGTTTAAAATTGAAGAGAAGAGAAAAAAAATATATAGTTGGGGAAGAGGAAATGCAAGTCTTTACCATTATGCTATAGAGTAACTATATAACATGTTCATACGCAAAGGCACAATATATCGCCTTGTTTTTTTCGAAAATTCCAACTAAAGACTGAACCAAACCAACAAAACTAATTTTTAATTCAAAGCTGAACCAAACCGAATTATCTAATAGACTGAACTAAAATTTTAAATCAGTTTGGTTTGGTCGGTTATTTCGGTTATCCCTACCATTTTTTTCCTAAAATGGTTCTTATTCCAATTTGATCGGGTTGGATCTGCTCATCATGAGTGACCACAACTGACTGATAGTATTTAGGAAACCTTTTTGTATTTGGTTTGGCCTTGGTGGATTCCCAATTAAAGAGAAAAACAACATCAAGAGAGATGTGGGTCCTGTGGGAAGCTTTGCTGCTATATCAATCTAGTTATAGGAATCATTATGAACATTTACTGATTGGGACTTGACCTCTAGTTACCTCTCAAGTCGATCAGAACTTAATTAGTGTAAATTGGTTAGGAATCTATTCAAGTAGCTGATGGAAGAGTTGGCATAACATTATTGGTTACACATGTATCACTAACCATTGTCAAACTTTTTGTTTTGCTTTATTTTTGCTCTTGTTTTAATATTATCTATCTTAATGTTGAGCAAAAAATTTTCAGCTTTTTAAGCAAAAAATGAAACCATTTATAGTTAGCTTATCAATGAGCATAACTTGCAAATTTATACCTTATGGATAATGGGTAGACCAAATCCATTCTTAAACAGGGTTCAAATTTTGGAAAAATCTATCAACTAAGATTATATTTTCTCTGTTACAAATAGATTGCATTTGTTTAGGCGTTAATCTAGTAGTTTCCTATCTTTATCTTATCTTAATAGTTTGTTATGAGATTTCTATTATGAGTTTTCTATCTAATTATTGCATGTATTGGACTTCTACTCTAATTAGAAGTAGTATGATTGTGTGCATCTCCACTATATGAGGATTTTATTTTTATTTGATAAAACAAACAAATAAATTACAAAGACAGTTGAGATTTAGTACTCTTATTAATGAATTTGAGGTGGTAAGAGCTCCCTGCCAATGAGCTGTGTTCCTATCTATTGTCCTGTGACGAGATCCGACTCAAGTCTATAATAGCTTGGTATCAAATCGTTCGTCAGAGGTGATCCAACAATATTAGAAGAGAAGCTGAATTTTTTCATGTAATGATTCGATGCAAGTTTGAATGACTTAGTTTGACAAATTTCTGAACTAATTGGAACCTTCAATGGGGGGCGAACCAGAAGCAAGACAGAACGAGTAATGGAGAGCAAAATTTTGGTCAACAAGCTATTGAGAGAATAGAAATACATGTGGTGTCCCAATATGCCAAGTTCAACTTCCCCTCCTGTGATCACACAAATGGCCCATTGTTATCGTACATTCCCTGATCTATGAGAGTGGAGGTAGTAAATCATGCTTTAAAAGAATGTGATTTGGTTTCGAGTCCAGATGCAATCACGACAACCACAGACATGCATGAGAGAGTATTATGATAAAGAGCATAAAGTTATGGCCTTTGAACTAGGTCCCTGGGTTTGGGAAGTATTAGTCAGTTGATAAGGCTATTCTAAATCTAAAATTACATAGGAGTCTATCAATTATTTTCAGACTGCATATTCTACCTTTGAGCTAGGATAAGCTCTTTTTCCAAGAGGAGAATGATATTATGGATAATAAAAAAACCAAATCCATTCTTAAACAAAGTTCAAATTTTGAAGAAATCTATTAACTAAGTTTATATTTTATGTGCAACAAATAGGTTGCATTTGTCTGGGCATTGATCTAGTAGTTTCCTATCTCTATCTTTTCTTAATAGTTTATTATTAGATTTCGATTATCATATCTTTGGAGTTCCCTATCTAATGATTGCTTGAATTAGACTTCTAGACTTATTAGGGGTACTATGATTGTATAAACTTTCTTGTAAAAAGGGTTTGTTTAATTCAATAAAACAAGCATATAAATTATGAAAACAATTGAGATTTAATATTCTCTCTTTAACGAGTTTGAAGTGTTAAGAGCTCTCTTCAATGAGCTCCTTTCCTATCCATTATCACGTGATTAGATCTGTTACCTGGGACCATAACATATACTCAACTAAACTACTGAAGCTGCTGTCTGATGTCATGGACCTGATGCAAAGAAAATTTGTATAGCTAGTGAATATATTCCTAGTCTCATACATATTTAAACACCTGTTTTGTCTTATGATAAAATTATAATTATCTTGAACCCTGCATTCAAGTTTTGTATTTTATTAACCATCATCTTTCCCTTTCTCTTGCCTCACTCTTGCAGGTAGCTTTGCTGAAATTTACTGGATATAAGATACTTAATAATGTTTCAGACACCGGGAAGGCATTTCTTATTATACTTATTACAGACATTTTTTTAGGGTAATATTTTCTGAGCTTTACTGTTGCTTTCCATTAGCGTGGTTGGCTTGAATGGAAGTTGTATAAAATGATTTAAAACATTTAATGGCCTGATGATAGAAATTACACTGAATGTGGAGTCTGTAATTTCGCCCCTTCCACTTTGTAAATTTATTTTTCTTTTGCAAAGCCCTACTAGAACATTATTTCCCTTTCATTGCATAGTGTTTGTCTATTATGATGTTGCAGAAGAATAAAACAGGAAAACAGTGTATATCAATAAGATTCCTCATAAGTATATAGACTGACATTTGTTGCAGGAATATTTTATTGGAAAAGAAAAAGAAAATATTCATACTTATGTTTACAACTTTCAATTTTTTGTTTCTATAGTGATTTTTTTTAAAAAAAAATTGCATGCTCGCAGGTATCATTCTGAATCTGGTTGGCAAACCTTGATGGAGATAATTGTTGAACACTATGGGCTTGAAGTTGATCAATCTGCTATTACTATTTTTATCTGCCTGGTTCCAGTTGTTATTGATGCATGCGTCAAGCTTTGGGTATGCTCTACACTCAATTTATCTTGTCCAGAAAATAAATGTGGCTTGTTTTCTACCTTGTTGCTTTGCAAGACAGAAGTTGATGTAGGTTATGGAAATTTACTTACCTGGTTCTCTAAGATGCATTTTATTCTTATTTTGTACTCTTTGATCTTTAGACTTGACTAATATTAGTATATGAAAAGTTGGTTAACATAAGTTATAAAACTAATGTTGCTTCCTGGAAATACTGAAGTGGGGATGATTCTTTTATGAATTTTAAGATGAAGGCAAAGGAGAAAGTGAATGAAATTATAACCTCCAACAGAAGAATCCTTATAAATTGTAATGTCAATTATCGATCAACATGATAATGACTCTGTTGGGATGGCCCAGGATGAGCTATGGAATCAAGAAATTGGAAAACCAAAATTTAAAATTATGAGAACTGAGCCGAAATATGAATAAAATCGAATTGAAATGAACTGAAAATTTTCAGTGCAGTTCTATTCAATCCACCGATTTCTCAATACAACAGAATCTTTCTCAACATTTACATAACAAATTTCAACATATATCTTTCTTATTCTCTATGGTGTGCTTTCCAATCACAAGATTTCAGTTCTCAAACAACCAAAACAGAAACAAGCTGAACACTATAGAAGTTAAATTGAGACGCAACAACACAAAAAAAGTGAAACCATGATCAAGGGTCGAGATCTCCATAGTGTCCTTTACATGGAGCCATAATCTATTGCAAGCAGAGAAAAGGCCAACTGTTTGAAGTTGCTAGATGAGACAATATGAAAACTGTCAGCTGTGAGGCTAATAGGGAATGGACTTTGGAGAGGAACTATGACTGGTGCAAATGCAACAATCTGCGATAGAGTCGTCATGTTGACTAGTGACTACTCCACTTGTGATGGAGGGCTGCTGTGAAAGGAATTGAGAGGAGAGTCTTCAACGAGGAAAGGCAAAGGGAGAAGAAAGGAAACAAGGGAGAGGGCAGATGTGAAGGAAAAAAGAAAAGGGCGGGGAGGTAAGAACTACTGAAAAATCAAACTGGTTTTATAGTTTGGTCTTTCACTGAATTAACCGGACTGGACCACAAAACTGAAAAATTTTAAAATCACTAACCAAACTGAATCACTGAATAGTTGAATTGCAAACCGAGTGAAATAGGTTCTGTTTGTTTTTCAGTTAAGCCCGATTAGTGCTCACACCTAGGGATGATTATTTTTCTTTTTTTTTTTTGGAGGGGGGAGAGGGAAGGGTATAAGAGTGGATATAGATTTAAAAAGGGGCAATAGTTTCCTTGTTTGGGCATGAGCAAAAGGTTGTGAACATAGGATAACGATGGATTAGTTATCCCCTTAATCCATTTTGTGTTTCCTTCAAAACTGAGAGCAAAATGTTATTTCTTCGTCCTTATTAATAATAAATTTTGCTTAAGACTACTTATCCTTGATATAATAGAAAATTCTCCAAAATTTTCATCGTACTGTTAGCAAACCTATTGCCAGCATTTTTTACTTGTATCTACGCTCTGTTCCTCTTTTAATTTTCGCCATTCCTCATCATTAACATTGGCAGATCCCTGGGAGGCTGCCATGAACACCACATATCATTATCTCTTCAGAAAATAAAATAAATTGTACTTGAGGAAATAAGCACAACATATCATTAAACCTTTGGAAATAAAATAATTCGACTAATGGATTGCCCCCCACCCCAAGCAACCAAAACCCAAAAAAAGAAAAAAATTAAGACATTGTTGACTTCCTAGTAAATATTATATGCCTCTACGTTTCATTTGGGAACTCACTGTTTTGATAATCCTCCAACAGGGATTAGCTCTTGACTGTTGAATGATGAATGCAGCATTGCTTATGGTTGAAGTGCTATGATGTATTTTTATCTTCCATACTTTCTTTTCTTTGGAGTTGGGAACATTTTTGTTTTATGCTATGAAAATTTGTTGCTTTTTTTGGACACTTTCTGGGGAGGATATATGAATAATTAATGATAGGGGAGGATATATGAATAATTAATGATCTTTTTTTATTGTATGTTACTGAACATACTTTGATAAGCTGCTGCTTGTCATTGGATGCTTAAAAGTTCTTTCTTATTCTCTCGAAGCAAACATAAGTAACTGCCTCTTTTCCCCATCTCCAGTTTAAGGCATGTTCTTTCCTTTCTAATCCAATAAAAATTCCTGAACATAGTGTAAACTAAAATCTAAGTGTGCAAATAATCCCGAGTAATCAAATCCTAAATATTTGCATACAGATGTATATCTTGTTTTGGACTAGGGAAATATGTGACACATGCATAAAAGATGGAGCAGGGCGAATCATCCATTTAAAAACATGGGTCTTGAATTACTGGTGATTCTATTTGTTTTCAGCCATGTATTCATATCAATGGAAATTGTCATTCATAAGATTATAAAATGATGTATCATTAGAATCAGCAGTTTGTGCTGCTTGTGAAATAAATTGACCAAAAGTCTTAGTAACCAACCTTCAGTTGGTGCTTTTTCAACTAACCAGTGAAGAAGCTCTCACATGATATAGCGGTCTCATTCTATCATAGTTGTTTGTCGATCCTGATTTGTTGTGATTTTGTTTGTGTTTGTGTCGCAGCTATTTAAATTCCTTCCAAGATTATCTCCCAGGGTGTCGAACATCTTCCGCGAAATGGAGCGTCACTAGTGAGATTTTTTTTCCCTTCTTTTTTTTCTATTTGTTGTTCATCATCAAAATAAATACCAGTTAGATGGTTATTATTGCTAATGAAAATCATCATCATCATCATTATTATTGCCACTACAACTACAAATCTTGTATGTTCATGATTACATGCTGTGTGGTGGTGACTGATCAGATATCCATCATTTCCAGGATTTTGTTTCCTGCCCTTTCTTACTCTGTTTAGTAAGCTATAATTCATTAATTTGGTTAGAAGAATATGTTTTTTCTTTTTTCTTTTATAAAATTTTTATTCAATAAAAAAGCTTTATGTAATTTTATTCTTTTTTTTTTTTTATTTTTTTTCTGAGTGAACTTGATCAATGAATTGAAGTCAATCTTCTAAGTTGAAATTTGATGTCAATAACCAAAGGTATGGCCAATGCTTACCAATCTAATGAGAGTGCTACAAAAATGCTCAGTTTAGTCATCATGGTGAAGGCTGAAGTATGAGAGTATCGTCTGGTTCCTATCCTCTGGGCAATGGGAACCAAGTGAAAGGGACGAGCTGGTAGTAGAAATAATTACGGAAGGGACGAGCTGGCAGTAGAAATAATAATAAAATTAAAAATGGAGCACCCTACTTAAGGCCTGTGCCTAACCCTAGCCAAAGCCCATTTTTATATAGCATTCAGAGTTGTAAACTCAAAACTTCATATCAAGATTTGTTTTCTTGTTTATTTTAAATACACAGCCAATTAAACTAACTTGATATTTCAAATATTTATATGTATCTCTTAATCCACAATATTATTATAAACTTTATAGAAAAGTGTTCAAACAATATAATGCATAATTAAGAATTTCTTTGAATATGTACTAATATTTTTAATAATTATGAAATATTAATTATACTTTTTTTTTTTTGAAATGGTAATTATACATTAAACATATTAATAAACTTTATATAAATATGCATTAATAAAGTTAAAAAATAATCATTTTTCATTCATAAAATTTATTTAATCCACTGATTACAGCTGCAATTAAGTCAAAGCGAGGCAACTCTAATTAATAATTTATGTGGGGTCCATCCTGGACTAATTTCTCAACACCCTGGTTAAACAATACGTGATGTAATTCTTTTATTTATTTATTTATTTACCCCATAAATATTGGTTTTTATTAGAATATAGAAATTGCAATTCAATTTCGATGAAGTTACTGCCAAAATTCAAAAGTAGTGTTTAAATTTTAAATTTTTATATATTATCTTCCATTTAGTATAAATCATTTACCATGGAAAAATCCCATTAAATTCTTGCATAATTATATTAATTTAGTTCTTTAAAATGAGTGTTTTTAAATAAAAAATTAACAATTAATCGAGTTAAATTCTAATAACCATGTAAGATACCTTTTGTAAGGGCATGCTTGAGCAAAATTCCTTATAAAAACATACATTCAATAATTAAATTAATTTTTTTATGGCATTTAATTGTTTTCACTAAGAAATTTATTATTCAACTGATTAAATATTTAATTAAGGGTAATTAGATATTTCAATTTTTATTCCATTAACATCAAAATGGAGCCGACAAGTATGTGGTCTACGGGTGTAAAATTGGATAGAAAAATTTAAAATTAAAATATTAATATATAAATTTATTAAAATATATGGATTAAATAATAATTATCCCAGTTAGGTATACCATCACATCTCCTACCACAAGGTACGACACTTGAATCCTCTCTCTCTTATTATTTTGATATTATTGGAAAAGAATCCTTTAATGCATTTATTTAAGAAACAAACTTTAGAGAATATTGATAAGGAATGAGTTTGGTTTGGTCTTGATTGGCTAAGCATGTCAATTTCATCTCTTTCTTTTTCCAATCATTGCATGCTCTACTTATTTACTTGATAAAATAGGTGCCCTTTTCATTAAGTACCACAATAAATAAATTTCCCTTTAAACAATCATTATAAATATTAAATTTAAATTTATATATAAATAAATTTAAACTAAAAAATAAAATTTTATTATTATTGTTATATAATTTAAGGTAACTGAGAGATAATATATAGTTTTGGTAATTGAGAAGAAGGAAATTGAAATTATATTTATTATCAAATTAAGATTGTAAATAATTCCTCAAACTTATAATGACAAAGAAAAATTAGAATGAAGAAGAAAATTGAGACTTTTCAGCAACTAAATTTAACTTACAAAACAAATTTACAAAATCCCAAAACATTTATGTCCTTGTCATTCAACAACTCTATGATTGAGGTTTTTCATCTTCTAATTCAATTGAATTCACTGATTTAATTATTCCATAAACTCTTGTTTATTTTTTATTTTTTATTTTTTTAAATTTATGTGTTTGCCAAAATCAATAGTTCTTTAAATATCAAACAAAGGCTAAATGAATCATGGAATTGACAATCGTGAATGAAGTAATTGATATTTCATTTTGAAATTATTGGGGAAAAAAATCTATGTCATTTCATTTAATTTCATTGTATAATGAATTGGGTTCCATTCTAATGTATCCAACTCCAAACTAAATATAATATTGGTGCTGTACAAGTTGGGGAGAAAAAAAAAACAAAGGAGAAGAGGAAGATAGACTAAAAGCAAAGAGGTCCCAATGAAGTTTCTGTTTTTGAAAAAGACAAGTTTGTAGTTTGTATTTGTAGTCATATGAATGTGCATCTTTATAAATTCCACTAACTTTATAAATTGACCATATAGAAGAGAAGCTGCCTTCTTTGAACTACTTTTTATCAATTGCAGAAAAGAGAAAATTGATCTTTCAAGAACCATATCCCAACTTGACCAGCAGAACCCACCAGTTTGCTTCAATATTTTACATTTACCCTCTGTTTTGGGTATAAGACTAGCTATTATTTTGTTTCCGTACACTCGATCCACTAAAAACTTATGGATACTAATTTATAAATAAATTGAAACAATACTATTCAAACTGATTCAAATAATTTTTAAATTTATTTTTTATTTAATATAAAATTATTAATTCAAATTATTTAATAATTTCATGCTAATTATTATATATAATATGCTGTAATTTACTAACATCTTACCAAACATATATATCTCCTGCTAAGCATTTCACCCTCACATACATTCTTTTATTTTTAAATCTGACTTGATATATAAATATTTTTTCAATTGCATTTTTAAATATAAAAATTAAATATTTAAAATTTAATGAAGTTCAGAAATTTGGATATAAATTTCTTCATTTATATGTTTATAAAATTGACTTATACGTTTTTTATTTTCCTTTTTGAATTTGTCTCAGCCTATGAATATTTTTTCAAATATAGATATTAAATAATTTAAAATTTGACAAATATAACTTTTAAGTTTTTTATTTTCCTTTCCTTTTTTAATTTATCTCAATGAATATTTTGTCAATTGAATTTCTGAATATAGATATTATATACTTAAAATTCAATGAATTTAAAAAATTTGGATATAAATTTCTTCATTTATATATTTGTAAAATTAATCTTTTATTTTCCTTTATGAATTTTTCCATTTCATTGTCCCTCAATCTATGAATATTTTATCAAATTGTCATCTCTAAATATAGATATTAAATATTTATAATCCAATGAATTTAAGAAATTTGATATAACTTTCTTCATTTGTGTGTTTATAAAATTAATCTGTACGTTCCTTTTTTAATTTGTCCATTTTCCATAATTTATGGATATTCTATCAATTGTCTTTTCTAAATATTAATTTTTTCATACTCTGCTATTTAATTCATAATTTCTATTTATTATTGATATTGTGTTATTAAGAATTAAGAGACTTAACTTTAATTATTAATATAAAATTATTTAATTTTATTGAGAGACTTGTGAAAGTTTAACTCACAATAAATAGTGCTAAATTTAATAATATTATAAGTATTTATTTTTAAATAAATTTATACGTAAGAGTCAATTAATTTAAAATAAAAAATTATTAATTTATTTTACAAAATTCGATTAACAATGTTAAATTTATATAAACTCTTTCACTATTAATAATATAATTTTAATATATATATATATATATATAACATTAAATTTGAATATTATTTTAAACTCATTATATATATTAAACTCTACTATACGTTTGTGATATAAAAAAATTATATTTTGCTAATATGATCAATTGCTAAACTAGCGAAACATATTAATTAGTGCGTTTTATTATACTGGTATCTAGTATTTCAGAATTAAAAAATTTATTATTTATAAACAAAAAATATTCATTTTTTTCATACGGTCATCTCATAACTATTCAAACACTCCATTTATAAAATAATCTCATTTTTCCATTTAAAAATATCTTTAGCGTGAAGTACTCGGTCAATCTATCGAAATAAAACTTTATTTGTTTACTTTTCTCTAAAAAAAACTTTTAATATTATGAAATCTTTTTATAAACATATACTTATAATATTCTTTCAATAATATTTACTAAAATATTGTTACCATATAACTTTAGCCAATATGAAACTCAATTAAATTAATTTATTGAGAATTTGAATTATTTGCTTCCAGCAAATTAATTTCTTTAGCAACTATTGAATCCTTTCCTTTTAATGTTGCTTCATATAGTATAATAAATACTTTAACATACTACAAATATGGAAATGATAGATTTTCATATCATAATTATAATACTATTTTCAATATTCTTTCTATTTTCTCTATTATTCTGCACTTTTTATTGTTTTTTTTATTCACCTTTCTGTCACTTTCCGTTTCTGTCACTTTCCGTTACCAAAATATAATTTTATAATTATAATCAAAATATCTTTAAAATTAATATCTTCTTTTTTTTTCATTTTTATAATTATATTCTATCTTTTTATATTTAACCAATTTAATTCTATATTTTATACTTGTACATTACATTTTTTATTAAAGACAAACATAATAGCCACATCATCTCACATATGAATTTACTAAAATTTAAAATATAACGAGTTAAAATTTAAAACTTTATAATTTAATTCATAAATTTTTAAAGTTTAGAGTGTAATTAATTTTTTTTATTTTATTTCTTAAAATTAAAATTTATAACATTATTATAAATTTTTAGTTTTATCACATGATTCAGCATATCAATTTTAGATTAACCCGCATTTTAAATTATTTTTAAAAAATTTATACTAATTATTATTGTATTTTATTTATTTTATTATCCACTTTATTTTTTATATACAATAAGAAAGATAATTTTTATTAACTTCATAATTATATCTATTTTAAAAAATATTAAATGTTAAATGATATTTTAAATATTTATTTAAAAAAATAATAATTAATGAGGAATACTTTTAAAAATAAGATAAAATTAAATAGGGTTATAATAATTAATGTATATATTAATTATAATATAAAACAGAAAAATATAAACGAATAATTAAAAAAAATATGAAAAAAAATTATAAAACGGATAGTTTAAAAGAGTGCACAATTAACAATAGGGTTGATAGCAAAAAAAAATATTTAAAAAATAGATATAACTCTTTTATTATTTTATATTCTAAAAATAAATTATGTAAAATATAATTTTAAATTAATTTTATATTTTAAATTATTAAATATAATTAGTACATAGGGTGGATCATACATTTTTTTAAATTATAACAATAAATTAGGATGTAGGTTAATTTGAATTCAATTAAAATAAATTGAAAGCTAAATAATTTGATACAACTAAGAAATTTATAATAATAATATAAATTATTTTTTGATATTATAAATTTTAATTTTAGAAGAAATAAAAAATTTTAACTTTTAAAAAATTTATAATTGTATCATAAATTTTAAAAATTTACTAGTTAAAATTTTAAACTTTAAAATTTTAATTAATTATATTTAGTTTAGAGTTTTAATATAATGTGTTAGATGATATGATAATTTTATTAATTTTTAAAAAAAAATTTATCGTTCGAATATAAATAAAATAAATATAAAAATATATAGTTTAATTGATAAACATAAAAAGATAAATTGTAATTATAAAAATAAAAAATTAATGAATTATTTTGATCATCTAAGTCTAACAGTTTCATGACTTTGTCTATAAATATAAGTATTAAAATTATATATTTATAACAAAATAATTTTTCTAATATTCCCACGGTCACCATGTAGCTTACGGAAGTGACAGTGACCGTTCGATTCTATCAGCCAATTTTATTGCACAAGTTCAATTACAATTTTGACTAAAGAAGGAAAATAAAAATCATACATCCTACCATAATTATTACATATTTTAAGGTTTCTTGCAGTCAAGTTTAATATTTCTTCTACCTACCTTTGAATTGTAATAGGGATGCTTTTCCTTTTTTTTTTTTATTTTAATAATTTCGTAATCAATTATTATAAATATTTTAAATTAAAATTTTTTTAATAGTATAAAAGTTTATTTTATAATTATCTTAGTAATTAATGTAAATCAGTTATAGTAATTTAAATCATATTTAATTTTAAATATTCAATTCTTAATAAAGTGAATAGTAGAATTTTAATATAATATATTATCCATATTAAAATCTTATTTATATTATATTTCATATAAAGTTTTATAGATTATTTTAAATATAATTTTATCATATAATACACTTCCAATAATATTCAAATGTAATCAATATATTATATAAATAGCTACCCATCTTTATGAAGTATATTATTCTTTTAGTAGTTAATTTTATTATTTATTTTAGAAATGAGCAATATTTGATTTAAATTAAAAATATCAATCGAATCGAATTAATTTAAAATTTTAATTTAATTTTTATTCATTTTGGTTTGATTTTTAATTTAAAAATTTTAACTATTTTGATTTGATTTTAATCAGAAAAATAAAAAAATTAAATCGATTTGATTAGTGATAATATTATATTATTTTTAATAATATGGAGAGATTATATAATAATTAAAATTAAAATATTTTAATTAAATTTTAAAATACTAAAAATAGCATATAAAAAAATAAAAAGTTTATTAAAAATTTAAAATGAACGGAACCAAATTGAATCAAACTAATTTAATTCAGTTTAATTTCTAATCAAAATCGATTTGATTTAATTTTCATAAATATCAAAATTTTAAGTATTCCTCCCTTCAAACCAACTTTTTAAGTGAATTAAAAATAACCCAAATTTAATATAATATTAAAATATTTTCAACGAAATATATCACACTCTAATATATATTAAGTATCAATAAATATATCATCATTGGATTGACAAGAGATGGAGGGAAGCTATCTCACCTAATAGATATTTTAAGTCTCAAGCTAATTCTCGAATTCTCCTGCTAAAAGAATAATGTAGCAGTAAAAACAAATATTCAGGCCTGCAAATTTTTATTTTATTTTATTTTATTTTATTTTATTTTTTTGGCTTTTTAGCTTTTCTTTTGATTGTCAATTTAATTGGAAAAAATATGTTAAATAAATAAAACATTTTTATTTCATTGGATAAATTAAAATGAATAATTTTTATGAGTAATTTTTCTTGGAAAAAACAATTTACATGCACACGCCATATCAGTTACTTTAGAATTAAGAGCGTCTATTCAACCTTAATAATAATATATATTTTTGTTTTAATAATGTACACTCGTTGGTATAATATTTTAATTATTAATAATGCATATTTTTGGTTTTATTCAATTTAAAACATTAATACAGTTACTTTATTTTTGCTTTCTTTTTGTTTTTTTTAAAAAAATCTATTTTCTAAACGCCATATCAGCAGGATTTTGATTGCTTAGATCCAATGATTTACTTTGCTACAAAAAGTCCAGTCTTGTGTTCACATGCCACCCGATCTTCATAATATGGTAGTTGGTATCCTGGTTGGGTTGTGACAATCACACAAGTAAAAAAATTAAAACACAAAATTTACCCTTTTTAATATTTTTATATCACAAATATTCATCTTTTATTACATTTAATAAAATCATTCATTCAAAATTGTTTACTACTAAATATATTAATTAGTCATTATTATTCTTTAAATAAAATTATTTTTTACTCTAAATAAAAAAGTTTTTTTTTCATATTTTATAGAATTACAATATGTGAAATTTTATTCTCTTTAATTAAATAAAAGCTCTTCCTTATGATCAAAATCAAATAATTATTTTATCATAATTTTATTTATAATGTTAAACACTCCAAAATTAATCTAATTAGGAATTCATCTGATTTATTAATAATAAATAATTAGATCTTTTTCAATCCTAATTAGGAAATAGAATCCTACTAGATTGATTATCCCATTATTAGAAGAGACTCCTGCAGGGTTGAATTCCCCAATCTAAAGCTCCATCTCCATCAAAAACCTACAAGCCACACAATCAAAGTCGTGCAGAGAGATTCCTTTTGTTACTTTAAACGAATGGCTGTCTTGAGACAGAAAGCCAGCATGTCTATTGCATGATGAGCTTATGCTCCCACGGCAGGCTTTCTTTTTGTATATACTAAGATCTCTTAGCTTTTACTTCATTCGATTGCCTGCTGCGAATTGATCTCTTATCATGGCAATAGAATACTCTTCTTGTGATGATGATGGGCGTCCGCTAAGAACTGGTAAAAAAATACTTCCACAACTGTATATGTTTGTTTTCATTCAAATGCAATCTTGAATTTCTGAGGGAAACTCAACGCGCAGGAACGTTATGGAGTTGCGTGGCGCATATAATTACTGCTGTTATTGGGTCAGGAGTTTTATCTTTGGCTTGGAGCACAGCGCAGTTAGGATGGATTGCAGGGCCAGTTTCCTTGCTCTGCTTCGCAATTGTTACCTATATTTCTGCATTTCTCCTGTCAGATTGTTATAGGTCTCCTGACCCTGTTACTGGATCACGAAACTACTCTTACATGGATGCTGTTAGAGTAAATCTAGGTACTATCTGCAATTTTATCAATACCTTTCTCCCTCCCTTCACTCGTTTGGTATGATTCATTCTGTAAATAAAAATTTTTTAAGTTAAAAAAGGAATTGAATTCCTTTATAGATTTATATTCTATTCGTTTGTTGATTTGAGGTAGTGATGGTTCAGGAAGTGTTCAGACATGGTGTTGTGGTTTGCTTCAATACTTGAGCATGTATGGGACTGGTATTGCTTATGTTATTACTACTTCAACCAGCATGAGGTACTGCTTCCTCCCTGAATTTTTTCCCATTTTTTATTAATTTCTCATGCAACTCTTTCTCATATTATATATATTTAATTTCTCCACTATACTCTATATTTTTATTTTTCTTTCTAAACTAGCATAGAAGTTTTAATTAACCCAAAAATCAAGATTTTTGGGCCAAGTTTCTTTATTTTTTGATTTAGCCCCAAATTAACAAATAAATTTTTTGAATTTTAGCTGAATTTCTTGATTTATTTAGTGAAACCATAACGCAAGAAATTCAATTTAATGATTTTTCTTATTTTTTTAGACTAAATTAATTAAACATAGATTAAAACTTGTATGCTAATTTGTACAAAAGCTTGGAAATGAATTAGATTAAACATTCACGGTAAGTATAATTGGGCATTAACATAAAGGTAAAAATTTCAAATTTTTTACTTCAAATTATTATTAGCTAATAAATTTAAATAAATTAAAATATGACTGAAAAAATGTGGTTTACACCCTAAAATTCTAACAAGTAATATCCATAGTTGGTTTTTTAATGATAATTTAAAGTTAAATTTAAATTAAAAAATAAAATTAAATATTTTTAGCTCTCCATTATATAATTTAAAGGTAAATTTAATTATTTTTCGTTGGTTATGGTAATTTTGTTTTTGAGTTATTTAATTTGGTTGATGCAGAGCAATACAAATGTCAAATTGTTACCACAGAGAAGGGCATAAAGCTGCATGTAAATATGAGAATACAATGTTCATGCTTGTTTTTGGATTGATTCAAATAGTAGCATCACAAATTCCCAATTTCCATGAAATGGAATGGCTCTCAGTAATTGCAGCAATTATGTCCTTCGCCTATTCTTTTATAGGCTTTGGTCTTGGTTTTGCAAGAGTAATAGGTAAACTTTTCTGCCATATCATTTTCAAATTAAATATTTAATTTTATAATTGACTGACTTAATTTCATATTAAGTCGTGTGTTTTTCATGTTCTTTACCTTTTTGTCACTATATACTTTTTCTTAATTCTAAACCTAACATCATACGTTTGATCCAAATTCATCCATGTCATGCCATATATGTATACTCGTGGGATCTAGGAAAGACGGATCTACACGGCTTTTATTATATATATAAAAAAATAAATTTATATATAATGATATTAATAAGATACTATTTTTCTTTAAAAACAATTTAATATTTTCTATTTACTAATTTTTTTAAATATTTAAAATATCGAAAAATATAAAAAATATATTTTGAACAGAGCGAGTCGAAATATTAAGGGTTTTCAAATTAATTGATGTAAATTACAGAAAATGGGAGGATTGAGGGAAGTATTAGTGGAGTCCCAGCTGCCAATGTTGCTGATAAACTCTGGTTAGCCTTTGAAGCACTTGGAGATATTGCTTTTGCCTATCCATACTCTCTTATTCTTCTTGAGATCCAGGTTTGGCTTCACTCTCTCTCTATTTATTTTATAGAAAATTTATTATTTAGTCTTTTTTATCACTAATAGCTAGTGGGTTTATGCATTTTCGAAATTTTCCAATGAAGGACACGCTGAAGTCACATCCACCAGAGAACAAGACCATGAAGAAGGCCTCAATGGTTGCAGTATTTATTACAACATTCTTTTACCTGTGCTGTGGATGCTTTGGCTATGCAGCCTTTGGAAACAAAACTCCTGGAAATCTCTTGACAGGATTTGGGTTTTTTGAACCTTATTGGCTCATTGATTTTGCAAATGTTTGCATTGTTCTTCATCTGGTTGGAGGATATCAGGTATTACTTGGTTACTTTTTCATTACATTTATTGTCTGCTTCTTTTTGAAAGTGAAAAATTGAGAGAAGTTAAATAAATTAAATTCCATTTATTTAAAATAAAGAAAATAGTAATTTGGTTGTCTCATGATTTTGAAGTGTTGATGGCGTTGTTCATATTTCAGATATACAGCCAGCCAGTGTTTGCATTTGTGGAAGGTTGGTTTGGCAAGAAATACCCAAGAAGCTGGTTTATCAATAAATTTTACCCTTTAAAACTCCCACTGATTCCTCCTCTTCAAATGAATCCTTTGAGGCTGTGTTTTAGAACAGTCTATGTTGCTTCAACAACAGCCCTTGCAATGGTCTTCCCTTATTTCAACCAAGTTTTAGGAGTTCTTGGGGCTTTGAACTTTTGGCCTTTGGCTATTTATTTTCCAGTGGAAATGTACTTTGTACAGAAGAAAATTGGGGCTTGGACAAGAAAATGGATTGTTCTTAGGACTTTTAGCTTTGTTTGCTTTCTGGTCACGGTTATGGGCTTAATTGGGTCCATTCAAGGGCTTATTAGTGCTAAACTTGCCTAATTAAGTAGAGACTTCTTAGTCTGTCCTTAATTATATGTGTTTTAATTTCAGTAGAAAAAATATAATTGCATTATATTTTCTTAATTGCTTGTTATAGTATTTTATTGCATATAAAGAACATATTTATTCCAAAATGAAATAAAATCAGAATATTATTTTAAAAGCAGAAAAAGATACCAGAGAGAATTGCTATTTAGCTTCTTGATAGAATTCACTAATTAATCTTTTAATTTTAAAAAATATATTAAAATATTCTTGAATTATTAAAAAAATTACAAATTAGTCTATTAGTTAATTTTATCCTTTAAATATTAATAAAAATCTAAAATACTTAACTAGCATAAACAAGTGTAATAAAGAAATATGTGATTGGAATAAAAGAATGGCATAATGACTTTTAAATTGGCTTATGCAAAAGCTAAATAAGACTTGCCTGACTAATAAAACATAACATGGGCGATGATGAGATCACAACTCTGAAAACCTGAAAAGTATGAGGTTGCAACCGCACAACTGAATGGTACAGACAAAGAATAATACAGTTAATTAGTTAGTTAGTTAGTTAGACATAGCAACACATGTAGACATCCCTAAATTGCACGAATGCACAAGACCCTTACGTGCAACAACCTCAGAACCTTAAGAGTCTGCGTAACAATGGTGGGATTGTGTGAGCAAAGCAAAAAGCCACCCAAAATTTGCAAAAACCTTGTGAATGGCGAAAGCAGTCAACAAGAGAGAGGAGAGAGAGAGAGAGAGAGTTGACCGGGCGTCTTGTGGGTGAGCTACCGGCCAAGCTCTCACACGCTCAACAGCGTTGAATTCTTTAATAAAATCATGCACCTTTGATGCCAATTTTTCTCTTTCCCATACAGATGCATGCAATTTGGCAACCCTTTTCCTTATATAAGAATTAACCACTCTCCATTTCTTTTCTCACTTTCACTTGTTTTCTTTATATTCCTTACCAAAACTCTGCCACTAGACTAATTCTCTTTTTCACTTCATCCTTCTTTTCTTTTTTATTTTTTTTTTTGAAAAAAAAAAAAAAAGAAAACTACTACACTCTAGCCTAAGTACTAGGAGTGCATTTGTTAAGAAGAAGAGGGTTCTTTTTTATTTATTTGTTTTAACTTATTTTGTTAAAGAAAAAGAAAATAAAACACCCACATAAAGATGGGTAGGATTCCATGTTGTGAGAAGGACAACGTGAAAAGAGGGCAATGGACTCCAGAAGAAGACAACAAACTCTCTTCTTACATCGCCCAACACGGCACCCGGAACTGGCGTCTCATTCCCAAGAATGCTGGTTTGTTTGTCTATTAGGTTGAGATTTTAATATTCCTTAACAAATGACTAAGTGAGTTTGTGTGTGAATAATTCAATGTGTCTTTTATCTTGTTCGCATGATTTAAGGACTCCAAAGATGTGGGAAGAGCTGCAGGCTCAGGTGGACTAATTATCTTCGTCCTGATCTCAAGCATGGCCAATTCTCCGATGCTGAAGAACAAACCATCGTCAATCTTCATTCTGTTGTTGGCAACCGGTACACACAAATGTCTCCCTATTATGGAGAATTAAACAAGCAAACCTATGTTTTTTCTTCTTCTTCTTTTTATTTATTTATGACTATTTCGTAAATGGCAATTAGATGGTCATTAATAGCAGCTCAGCTTCCTGGCCGAACCGATAATGATGTTAAGAATCACTGGAACACTAAGCTGAAAAAGAAGCTTTCCGGTATGGGTATTGATCCAGTCACCCACAAAACCTTCTCACACCTCATGGCTGAGATAGCCACCACACTAGCACCACCACAGGTGGCTCACCTAGCAGAAGCAGCTCTGGGTTGTTTCAAGGATGAAATGCTTCACCTGCTCACTAAAAAGCGCATCGACTTCCAGTTGCAACAGCCGAACTCAAATGCAGCACCAGGGAACACCTCATTGCCTTACATTGTTACCAAACGTGATGACAATGAAGACACCATTGAGAAAATCAAGCTTGGTTTATCAAGGGCAATGCAAGAACCTAGCATGATACCACCAAATAAGACCTGGGAATCTGCCGGTGCAACATCTGCAAATTTTGCAGGGGAATGCAGTGGTTTCCCTGCATCAATCACTGGATTTCAATGTGGTCCGTCTTCTTTCGGCAATGAAGGGGCTGTATCAGCATGGAGCCAGAGTATGTGCACTGGAAGCACATTTACAGCAGGAGATCAACAAGGCCAATTGCATGAAAAACTAGAGGATGAAAATGGGGAGGATTCTGAAGGGAGGAAAGAGATCAGGAATGGCCCCAGCATATTCAATACAGACTGCGTAGTATGGGATTTACCATCTGATGATTTAATGAATCCTATAGTTTAAGGAAATTTAAACAGCAGAGAACACAAGACAAGCCACCCTACTCAATAAAAATAATACTATAGTGCCAACGACAAATGAAGCAGATGTAAATAAAACTCCATTTATAGATTATACAGCTTTTATTAAGAATTAATTACACAGATTCCTGCTAATCTCTGAATCATTGAGCTTGCAGTTCTTCCAATCATTGAGTTCCTATAAAATATTTTTCCTTGCCAGTAGTCTATCATATGTCAAACAAAATATGATATGGACGAGGATGTATCAAACAAAACCTGCGTGTTAACTATAACCCCAAAAGAATCCGTAAACAATACAGAGAACCTTTTCTAAAATGCTCTTAACTATTTTAGTTTGATCCCACTTAATTTATATATCTTTCTTTTTTCTCATCTATTTTAGATATGTGATTCATTGCCCACTTCACCATTTTTTTTTCTTTTATATTCTCCGATAAATTTCACAATACAATCTAGAGAATGAAAAAAGATACTAGAAGCTACTTTAAGATGAGAGATTCCATGCATCTGCATGAGTTTGACGAAACTCATTAACAGCTGTCATAACTGTGGATTTCACATGCAATGGCTCTCCTCTCCACCAAGGCGAGCCGATTAAGTAACATGCTCAGGCAGCCACCTAAAAGCAAATAATCAATAATTCATGTCAATCATTTTCAAAAGTAACAAATGAAGTTCACATACATAGCATACAATCAGCATCTTATCAAGAAGTAAATATTGGACAGCTACGAAAAGCAAATGTCTAATTTCTTTTATAAATTTATCATTAAATATCTTTAAAAAATTAAATAAATCGATTGCTTATAAAAATAAAGGGCAAGTTAAATCTCTATTTAATTTATTTAGTTTTATTTAAATATATTTACTATTTTTAATAATAATTCAGTAATTGCTTTCAAAAAAAATAATAATTCAGTAATTTTTTGGAATTAAAAATTGAAATTTAATTTTTTTTAATCGAAAATCAAATTTAATATTTTTGCCAAAAATAAATATAAATCATTGTTTGTTAAATTAACTTTAAGCATTATACCAAAAAAAAATAATAAAACAACTTTAACCATAATATTTTCATTCCTTAAGGCCATAGCCGCTAGCCCTTCTCCTCCGTTCAACAGCACAGCCGACTCATATCAGCTTCAGGCCTCCACCATCTTCTGCTTCAGCATTCATCGGCGCTACCAGCAGCAGCTTCAAGCCTCGTCGGTGCCACCAGCAACGACGCAGCCCTTGAGCGCCACCATCGCCTCAGGTCTATCCGTCGCCTCCATTGCTTCAGCAAGCCCCTTTCCCCCTCTAGCTTTCGTGAGTGCTGTGGATGATCAATGCAGTGTGTTGTTTTCTTATGTTTTGTTCTTTAGTCTCATGAGTAGAGTGCTTTTCTGTATCCACCTTATTTGCAACATTGTTAGGAATCCAAAATTTAATTCTTATTTTGCTTTTATTGTTGCTGTGTGAGATCAGTAGGCCTTGAGTGATCGATTTTTTCTGGGTATTTAGATGTTTTTCTGCTGATTTATGTGATTCTCTCCGTTATTTACAGTAGTTTTTGAACTAAAGGGGTTCTGTGAAGTTCCCTTCAAGAAATCTGTAGAAAAATATAAGTATTTATAGGATGGGCAGCAAACAGATTATCTTCAGCAAGCAAATGTTCTTGTTCTTCATACTTAGGTTTGAGTGGGTTTGGGCAGTATGCAGGTATTATTAAACCAGTTTGGGACAGGTGCAGGTAGTAAAAGTAATATGCTACATGGGTTCGGGATAGGTTTGGCTATTCCTAGCACTGGCCACAGTTATGTTGACCCGAGCCAGCCAGCTCGACCAGTGTTGTGATTTCGGTTTGATTTTAAATTTTTAAAATAAATTATTAAATAAAATTATGCCACTTAAAATTAATACTTTAATGCTTTCTTCTTTTTATTTATAAAAAATAAATAAATAAAAGGGCTTTTTTTTGGGTTTTTTTTTTGGCGTGGAAAGGGCTTTTTTTTTGGGTTTCTGTTGGGAAGTTTTGTTTACCATATCTAGTTTTCTTTCCTATTACGTGCAACCTTCCCATCATATCATGAGTTCTGACACTGGCTTGAGCTTCTTTCCATGCCTTTCTCTCTTCCTCCTTTCTGTTTGAACCCAATTTTTTTCTCGGTTTAAAGTCTGGCCTTGAACTTTGTATTCATACATACAACTGAGATAAATTAAATAAATGGCTTTCTGTCCGCTGCCGGTCTTAGATCTTACTTGCATAGTGGTGACCTTATGGCAAATGGTTTAAGTGCTGCTTGTAAGGAAAAATTTTAAACATTCTATCTGCTGATCTCCATATAAACATGTGACGTGTCATGATCTCATTTATAATTGAAACCGTTGTAACTTGGCGTTTCACTTTATTTCAATGCCCTGCATCAAACACTGAAAACAGACGCTCATGCTGGGGTATTATCCTCCAACCTTGTTAAAACTACAAAATATATGCATCTCCATTTTCATATTTGGAGATTGTTCCATAGCACTGAGTAGCAGCATAGACCAGAAGCAACAATAACTGCTAGGTTCTTTTTCTTTCCTCCTTTTTTTGAATTGCTTATGACATGCACTGCATCTGAAGTCATGTAGATGAGATAATTGATGTAACAAAGAAGCAACAATAAATTTGGAAACCAAAATGGCAAATGCTCTTCTTTGCTTGAGGTGCTACCTAACTTTTGCATGTATAATTACATGAGTTGTTCTTTCATTTAGCATGTGTATAGTTACATGAGTTATTCTTTCATTTAGCTGGCTGAATTTGAGTTGGAGGAGTTCTTAGCTTCTGATGAGAGTGAAAGCGATGAGGATGAAAAGCATGCTGCAATTGCAGAGGGTGTATCAGACAAAAGGAGTAAAAACCTGGATAAGTACCGTGCTTTTATCCAGTCTGCTGATGGTTCAGATGTAGAGAATGAGGATGAAGGCCAGGATATGGAGATTACTTTTAACACTGGCTTAGAGGATATCAGTAAGCGCATTCTGGAAAAAAGGGATAAGAAATCAGAAAGTGTTTGGGAAGCACATCTCAGGGAAAAGCACGAGAAGAAGAAGGCTCGAAAGAAGAGATCCAAGTATTCATCAGAGGATGAGAGTAGTGATGCTGACGAAGAAAAAGAAGAACCTGATGATTTCTTTGTTGAAGAACCAGCTATTAAAAAAGGAAAGAAGGAATGCCGGGCTAAGGGTGAGAAAGAAGGAAAGCAACAGCAGTATACAGATAAGGAAGCAGAAGCAAGCAGGGAAAGCTTGAGTTGTTACTTGCTGATGATAATGGGGCTAATAATGGTGTAAAGGGATAATTTGAAACATAAAACATCAAGGGGTAAAAAGGAAAAAGAAGTTCCAGAGGAGAACAAAATACCAACTGGTGACTGATGATCCACGGTTTTCTGCCCTCTTCACTTCACCTCTATTTGTTTTGGCCGTGCAATTTGATATGAGGATTATGTAAATTTTAACCGTTGTAATTTAAGGTTTATGTTATGTTTTTCATTTCAATTGAAGATTTAGAACTGCTAGGCAATTTGTGATTTAAGGACTGTTAATTTGTTGAGCTCTTTACTCGATTGGTGATTTGTGAAGTGGGGCTGTTTGCTTGCCATTGCTGGCACTGAGCTTACTTCTTCCGTTAAGTCTACTTGCTTGGTAGAAAGGGAAGACTAACAAGAGTCATTTTAATTCCAAAAGCAATTCAATTGTCAATTGCAAATAGGATGGGATTAATCCAATAGCACTTTCCAGAACTCATTTTAAAAAGATTAACAAGTCATTTTATCTAAAAATTACTTCATTTTAAAAATCCAATGTCCTACGTAAAAATTTACTTAAATAATTGCAATGGAAGTTTAAAAAATTATAAATTATCAACAAAAGCATGAAATGCATACTTTACAAAACAAAAAAGAAAGAATATTAGATACGAAAATTATTGTTTTAATGATGGTTTGTTAGTTTGGAATTTAATTTAGAAAAGGATTTGAAACGGCTAATTCTCTTTCTCTAAGAACTCATTTATAATCAATGTAAAGAGAAATAATTATCATTTATTTTTTAAATTAAAAATAAAATTTCATCCATTTTTAATTTGGTTAGACACTTTTCTCCATTAAATAAAATTAAGTGTACCATCTCATAAATGAAACAAATATTTAAAGCATTTTATTCCTTAATAAGTTTAATATAACATTTAAAATATTTTTATATTAATATAATATATATAATATTATATTATAAAAATAAAAAGTATTAAAAAAATTATTCAATTACTATTTAATTACAGTATCTAAGAGTTAAAAATATTATTAATTAAAAGACACCGGTTTTTTTATATATATAATAAATTTATATTTTATAGTATAATATTAAATATATTTTACGTTACGTTTAATTTTAATAAAATTATATTTAATTTATTAATATATTTTGTTATATTTATTATAAAATACTTAATTATACTATAATAATATATTTTAATTTATTAATTTAAAAAATTAACATATATATATATATATATATATATAAAAGCTTGCCATGCACGCTTTTTGAAGGCTGCCTGCCGTATGACAGGTTGTTTTATTTTTTTTTTGATAAAAAAATTAAACGAGGTGTCTATATGACAAACGCCAGAAGTTATATAAACGTTATGTTTAGGTCTGACCGCTATGATCAAATCACTATTTGATAAATATTTATAGATTAAACCCAAAAAGTTATATATATATTTTTTTAATACTAAAAATCCAAAAGCCCCGCTGTGAGCTGGACAACCAAAAGGCGTTATACAGCAACTCCGTTTTTGTCTGCTACAGCCTGGTTATACGACGCCGTCCTGCGAAATCTGACCGTTGGGATGAAATGTAGCCGTTGAGAATCCCAGGCGTTTTACAACAATTTAAATATCTGAAACTCTCTCACCAATCAAACAAAGCAATCTTACTATCAACATCGATCTGCAGACTGCAATCAAGCTTTCTCTCTCTGAAATTTCATCATTTCCAAAGTTGCGAAATTAGATTCCTATTCGGTTTCTGTTTTGTTTATAATCATATAATTATTTTCTAGTTCGCTTGCATTTCTTTACAGGATCTGTTCATTTTGTGTTTAATCTTGGTTCAATAATGGCTGAAATGAAAGATGCTCATATCGTAGAAATCCCAGTAGATGAAGAGCACCAACAGAAGCTTCTGTGTGCCATGAACACAGTCACAGCAATTCGGAACCACCCACTAACAGAAATCTCCCACAGTCCAGGCCATCTCCTTCTTCTCAAGCTCTGGCAAAGAGAAGAAGATATTTTCTGCCGCCGCATTGCAGCGAAAGAGTCCAGGATGGACGCTATCAAACTCGAAATCTTCCAACTTTGTTGTTTCTTTTTACTCTTCCATGGGATCTTCTTAACCATCTTGTTTACCTCTTCTGTCAACAGCAGAGAGCATACTTGCCGAAAATGGTGGATACCGTCTCTTGTGTCAGTCTCCACTTCACTGATGTTTGTGTTTCTGGTTCAGGTTAAAGTTTTCAGGTACTGGAAGGTGTGGAGGCAGTTGCAGAGGGAGAGGAATGATAACAGAGCTCTGACGAGGTGCATTCAAGAGCTGAGAATGAAAGGGACGAGTTTCGATTTGTCGAAGGAGCCACAGAGCGGGAAGAAAATGAAGAGCTCCAGTGTTGAGATAAAATGGAAACCACTCACTTGGTGTTCACAGTATCTGATTACTATCTGTCTTGTTTGCTTCTCAGGTTTGGTGTTTCCTGCCTCCAAATTCATCCTCTGCGGGTTCTAAATCAGGGAATTTGATCAAGGTAAATGCCTGAATTGTGCTCTTTCTGTGTCAATTTGAGCTTGCCTCTTGTTCTGAAATGCTAAATTCTTTGTTGAGATTATGCAGATAGATTTCAAGAGGCTGAAAAGAAATTTGCATATACAATTTATCATCAAACTATGTCATTCTTCTTAGTTTGGTGATCACAATCAGGGGGATGAAGCATCTCGGTCCGATCTGATTCTATCATTTCTTGGGGCAAGGGAAGAATGCTGCCTGCGTGCAATTTAACAACTCGTGGCTTAGAATTTTTACTTTGTATTTTTTCCTGCTCTGCAGAATCAGAACTAATAGCTTTTGAATAAGCAGCAACACACAGCTTGTGTGTTTGCCTTTTCTTGTTTTGTGAAGTGGAACTGTACAAGCTTCTGAGAATTGGAACTATTTTCACTCATCCAATGCGTCTCTAAACGTTGTAGTCCTGCCACATGCCTCCCCGTCTCACATCTCCTCGCACACATCACTCTCTCTCTCCCAGCTCAATTCACAACTTCTCTCCCACCCAAGCTCTCTTAAATCCTGCAGTTTTTTGTTGCTTATAAATATTTTAGAGGTGAGTAATTTTTATTTTGAAATATTATGATCAGATAATGTTAATATATTTTATAGGTTAAGATAAATATACTTAAGTAATTTTATTTATTTGCAAATAATTTTATTTATGTAAAAATCTATTAATTTGTTATTAATATATTTTGATGTTAAAATATATAATAAGTGTAATAAATAGGTAAAATCTTTTATTTTAAAATTAATTTATGTAAGATAATGTAAAATTTATTTTTATATGAATAAAGAAAAAATATAGTCATTGTAACACCTTAATTTTAGAGAAATAATATTTATAATTATTATTAGAGATAAAAATAAAATAATTAAGATAGAATTTAAATTAAATTTAAATTTAAATTTCTAAAAGTTTTGAGTATGAAATAAAATTTTGAATAGTTAAAAATATTAAAATAAAAGTTTAAAGGATTAAAAGGTACATTTTTCTTTAAAATGACAGCATTCAACTAACCCAACGGAACAGGGTCTCCATTTGTCTTAATTGTTCAAATGTCTAAATAAATTAATTCAAATGTACATCCGTTTCTTGGTGATTTGCAAGACTCACGATCTAATAAAAATATGAAAATGAGACATAATCTTTTCAAAATTAATAAAAAATGATATTATGGCAATATACTTCAACCAGAGAGAGCATTTTTTAGAATGAGGAATTGACTAAGGCACCTATACATTCCAAATATGAAAAACTATTAGATAGTTGTCCTTTATCAATAATATTTTTCGTCATAAAATTCTAGTAACGACAATGATCAATGAACGAAGGCACATAATGATTTAGGTATTTGATAAATTTACTAACAAATATTAAATTAAAGAAAAAGTTAGATAAACTTAAAATAGTATCTCAATAATAATTATAATTATGATAAATTTTTTAATTAAATCATGATATTAAGATAGTGTCGTTATTCTAAGAAATGAAACTGGATATAGCAACATTAATAATTAGATTCTTTTGAATTTTATTATGCAAATTCAAACGGTATTTCTTTATATGGCCATATTTCATACAATACCATCAAATAAGATTACTCATATTATTGGTTTCTACAATATTTCCACCTAGATTATTATTTTTCTATCCTCTTTTAGTAATCATTAACTTACTATAAATTGCTTACTAATAAAATACTTTAACCAATAAATAAAATTTCAAAACCAAATACAACTCAACACTAAAAAGCTAAACTAAGGAGTTGTAATCGTATCAAAAATCAAATTTAAATGAGACCCAATCAAGCAATCTCATAAATTTTATAAACTCTAACTCCTCAAAGCAAAACCAAGAAAAAGATGACAAAAATAAAATAACACGTCGGACTGAAATCGCAAAACAAGAGTAACAAAAAAATAAGCACAGCTTTCAAACATCGTGAACTCTATTGATAAGCAATATTCAAATAAAAATCTTAAAAAATTAAATGCTTTTGATACTATATAGCAAATTAAATTTATAAAAAATAATTGATATATTCTATTTTAAACGTTGATATTTATACACATATATAAAAACTTAAAAAAAAAGAGATCGTATTAATCTTATAATTGATCCTATAAATTTGCCTATAATTATGCACTCATAATTATCTTAATTCTCTGTATCTACAACTGTGTATTAAAATATAATGATGTAATGAATTCATTCTTACCTCTGTTATAAGATTACTAAATATTATAATTATTTATAAATAATTTCTTATCTTTTTATAAATTAAGCCTTTAATATTATAATTATTTAAAAATAAATCTAATGTTTTTACAAATTGATTTCTAGCAGAATGAATATTCACTTATTGAGTACATCAAATATGAAAAGCTCTTAAGACTGACTGCATGAATATGAGCCTGTTGCTCTTGGTGCAATAGGAGCTGTGGCTGTGATTATGACGTTGATATGTGATAACCGATGGGTCTCATATCCTGGGCTGAGTCAGACCCTACGAAAATATATCAAACTCAAAGTTCGGAAAGCTCTTAAGCAGGCTTTTCCAACAGTTTAGGTTTGGGCTCCGGCATGCATGGATGGGACGTGGTAAGGAATAAACAAAACTAATCCCTTCGTAACCCTATTCGCATGCGTACTGAAAAAAATTAAATGGCCGTCTGACATAGGTAAAGAGACTGACAGCCATTTCGATACTCAAATTAGTAAATTAAGGAACAGAGAAATGCAATTAATCAATTAAAACTTTAGTAATATTAGAGAATAACATATTTTTATCTTTATAATTTTTCTTTTTTTAATACAGTAATAATAAGGTGTTTATAAATATGATAGTTTTTTAATTATCTAATTGTAATGTGGCCAATAGCTTGATTAAAGATATCATCAACCAATTTTACAATTACAAATGTAATAGAGATACGAGGGGTACTTATTAATAGTAATTTCATGTTCAAATTCACATCATTAAAGAGAATTGCGAGTTTAATGATACAATAAATATTATAATATTTAAATTTTACTTTTGTTAAAATGGATTGTATTTTTCACTGAATCTATCTGGCCATAGAAATCTTTTATAATAATAATAATAATAATAAAATTTAAATTAAAGTATTAAACTGTAAATTTAACTAAATATGAGGAAATTAGTTATTACATATGAAAAATATAGTAAATAATATTTTGATAATTTTTTATTAGAATGATATAGTATGGATTAATTTGTAGATTTTTTTTAAATATAAAAAATTAGAGCTGAATTTTAAAATTAAAATGATTAAATTATTAATTTTATTAAACTATAGGGGTAAATTATAATTTGCCTTTTTTAACATCGACACAGCAATGTGTATGCTCTATACCTAATTACATAATCGCATTCTTAGAAAATAAAAATAAAAGTAAATAAAAATACTATATAAATTAAAGTTGATTTCCACCGACGCTGAATAGGGAGAGCGTCTGCTCGGCATCAATATCTACCCACCAGCCACAACCACAACCACAAGACCAAACGGCGCTGGAAATCAATACAACAAACGACTCTCTCGGTGGCCGCTTACCGGGATCTACCTCTTCTTCTGTCACTCTTTCTCTCAGCAATCCCACATCCGCAAACACGGATATTTACACAGATATTGATTGGAGCACTGATAAGATGACCACATCAGGCGGCGGCGGTGGCGGCCGCTACATGGCATATTCTCCGTCTCCGTCTGCCCCTCACTCTCCTCATCTTTCTGGCTTACGCTCTGCTTCCTCTGCTCTCGTCGAACAAGAAAAGTAACTCTCTCACTCGCTCTTTTTGAAAAGCTAATCAGAGAGAGATCTAT
Organism: Manihot esculenta; assembly: GCF_001659605.2. NCBI lineage: Eukaryota > Viridiplantae > Streptophyta > Magnoliopsida > Malpighiales > Euphorbiaceae > Manihot > Manihot esculenta. Next base: position 33,210,528 of record NC_035165.2, on the reverse strand, counting down.
ATCATTTTCCTCACTTCGTCTTTCAGCTAGGGATCTAGCTTTTGTATTGTTGAGTCTTTGATGGGTGCATGTGTGTTTTGATTTTGTTCTGATATAATTATATTTGCTTGATTGCTGTTGGACTACACTTCTACTCTGAGTGATCTCGCTGTTTCATGTAGTATTAAGAGGTGATTTTGTTGGATTAGCCCGAATCTAGTAGATTTAATAGTTGCTCTTTTAATTTGTGATCTGTACCGATCAAACTTCTCTCCCTGTCTCCCTTTGGGTTTTTGTCTGCCTTCTCATTTCCTCACATTTTTTTCATAACTGTTATGACATGATCATGCTGTTGTTTTGTATAATAGGATGCTGAAGATTACTTCTCTATTGCATTTGAATTCTAATCTTACTTCCATTGATGACGTTTTGAAATCATACCTGGACTTATGTAACAACACTAATCGAGCGTCCCTTCCAACAATGCTTATATCATATTTCCAGTTTTCATGTTATGAACTGCAATATTGCTGCCATTACTTTTAATTTTCCCATATATGTTTATTGATTTATATGGTAATGTGATGGAATAGCACAATGTTGGGCCCCCTTTTCATGCATATGCTGTTTTCTTCCACCACGTGCAATTAACTCTATCACTTTCACTTTTATCAATTGACCACAATCTTCATATTCTTAACATGGACGTGCTTGTTTGTGTGGAACTATGGATATCACCTACAACTTCATGGTTAATTGACCAAATTTGGCTTATTTTTTTCAACTGCAGATATCTTTCAGAGCTACTGGCGGAGCGGCATAAGCTTAGCCCATTTATGCCTGTGCTCCCTCACACATATCGATTGTTAAACCAGGGTGAGTTTTGTAAAGGTCACTTGCCATTCTATTCTGGTTATAGTTACAGTAACAACAAATGAATCCAAATGTGAAGATTTCAATACTCATGTGTACAGATGGAAGTTAGGATCATTAAATGACAATACATGGTCATGATCTGCATCAACTGATAAATAGTATTTATCAGCTGATGGTTCTCTAATTTCTAGAATAAAAATATAAATTAGGACAGACACAAATGCATAAATAAATGAACTTTTGGTAAGATTGCTACACTCTGATTGAACGTATAGTGATTGGATTCAAGTCCATAATAGTTTTTCCTGGTAAATCAAAATTGAGAGGATTATAAAAGAATGTAAGTAGATCTCATGCACTAGTCTTTTTGCTGTAATGATTTTTAGGTATATAACCAGTGGCAGTGGTTCACTGTATACAAATTGCTTATAAAAGGGCAGCTATTGATAAGTTGTTGGCATGTAAAACTTTAAGGATGTTTAGGTTGCAGTGTTCTGCTCTGTTTCTCTTTCTTTCTATTAAGTTAGACAGCTATGCCTCCATAACTACACCTTTATTTTGTGAATTTTTCATACCTATAATTGTTTTTAAATATCATTTGGCAAATGGTGACTTAAATATTTACCGTCTGAGTAAAAGGATAGAAATTATCTAAGGTGAGTAGAAATCTCATCTAGGTTCCAGTTTTCCTGATCTGCATAAAGTTATTTTGTTTTTCTATCACAGTTGGGTTTGGTGTAACTTGGTGTTAATTGCATAGAAGGTTCGCAAATTGCCGTTCAAATCTATAAAACCACGAAATGGTGATGGTTTGCAGTAACCGTTAAACTGGTTTTATTGTGGGTTTAATTATCAAAGCAACATTCTTACTAAATGAAGGCCAGTATGGGCATATAATTAGACCTAGTGGAGGAGCATCAGAATTGTTTATAAACTATGCTAATAGAACTAAGTGCCAAAACAAGAAGGAATTGATATTAGACGACAATTGAAAAATGCTCAAGTTGAATCGAATGGAGTTGCATATAGGTGATTCGCTTGCAGTTTTTTGAAACTTTGGAAAATTATTTCCATATGTTGTAATCATATTTCTTGTATTTTGTTCATAGGTTGATGTGCTTGCCCAAATAGGTATTACACTGCCAATGGCCTTTTTTTAAATGCTTTTTAGTTTGTTCGTTCTTTCTTTCATTCTTTCATTTTATTTTTTATTTTTTATTTTTTATTTTTTTTTGGGGGGGGGGGTGTGGTGGGGTTCCTTGTATTTTTTTCATAGGTTGATGTGCTTGCCCAAATAGGTATTACACTGCCAATGGCCTTTTTTTAAATGCTTTTTAGTTCGTTCTTTCTTTCTTTCATTCTTTCATTTTATTTTTTTTTTTGGGGGTGGGGAGGTGTGTGTGGTGGAGTTCCTTGCCTTATTTGTTGTTTGGTTGCTTCAGTATTCAAATCCTTTGAAAGCAATGGAAGTGATAGGAGCAGTTTATTGCTGAAGAGGGTATAGTTGTAGTTGGTTGATAATTTTTTGTTTAAGAATCTTTTGGCTGTAATTCTGCAATTGCTTTTGTTTCTGACTTTCTGTTTCCATTTTGATCAATGGCATTTGTAAAGGCATTTGATTCTCTTATCCTTATAATGCAGAAGAGAACTTGTTTCTATTACTTCTCTATGGAAGAGGTAGAACCCTGTAGTCTAACCAGTTTTTGAATAAGTAGATAACGCATGCATGTAATATGACAAATAATTATACAGACAAATGTGGAGGTTTTTTAAAATCAGATTACTTGGAGATTTTCTACCATTACATCTTTGTAAATGAGTTGTTTCACAGAAAAGGAGAGAAGAAGATAATTGTTCTAAAAGTTTTATTAGGCTGGCTAATGGCTATGCTTATATTGAGTGCTGGAGAGACCAAAAGAGAATAAAAAATGAAAAGAAGAGAGGAAGAAAAGAAAATGTTAATAATGAGAGGCGCTTACACACAAGACAAAAAAAAAAAATTCAAATAACAATATTGTTTCGTTGTAAGGTTGAAGGCATCTTTGAGATATGTTGATAGGTTTATTGATATGATTTATCAGTGCTGCATCAATATGTTAGTGAGTGGATTCAAGTACTTGGAGAAAAGAGAGGAAGAGGTGGACAAAAACTGGCTTGGACTAACTTTGTAAAACTGATATAGCCATAACATACAGAAAGTTTGGCCCAGAGCAAAGTTGGGTGGAGGGAAAGGATTCTTGCTGTTGGTTTCCACTAGTCGGAATAGAGTTCTATTAAGTCTACAATGAGGTCTTGTATTTACTGCTTGGTTTGTCTGTTAAATGAAGTATTCTTCATTATGGATCCTTTCCGATACTAGAGGCAGCGAACAATCTAGGAGACTTCACTGCAGGACAATGGTAAATAGAGGTTTCAGTGTGGAATAATTTGGATGGTATAGAAACCTTCTTACTTACATATTGTAGTAAAACGAATAGGAGAATACCTCAATTTTCTCATTGAAAGAGATTGGCTTATTCAATTAGTTGGGCTATAGGCAGTTACTTGCTGGTTGGTAGACTACGCACTGTATAATTTTGGGGAGAACTTTTTGACCCTGAGAACCTTGATAGGTGATGTCAACTTGTCCTTGTTCATTTTATATGGAAGTGTGCATGAAGAATGTATTAGCAAATTCAAATGCTAACTCTGTAGCCAAAATGAAAGATTTACCTCCACAGATTTCTGTGTTGAGTGTTGACTTTTTTCCATTTTGATTTTGCTTTCTAATTCTGTTTCTCCTTTTCTCTTATGAGAGAAATGTCTGTTTAACTATTCCTGTTTCTCTGTCCCTGATGTTGTACACATGTAGAAAAATTTCATATACACGTGTGCTAACATTAAGTGGTGAGGAATTTTTGATGGTGCTTTCTTTTCTGCTGGCTGTGATGCAATTATCTTTTAATTATGAAAAAATGGGGATTATTTTTATGAATTACTTATTTTTCTGCGTTATCAAACTAATTAATCAGGTTATGTGTAACTATATTATTTTCTTATTTATGCATATAGAATAGGTCTTGACATTTTGGTCCTTAGCCTTTCATATCAGACTAAGTTCTTCTGAAGTTTAAATATATTTCATGGGGCAAGTGTTGATTTTTAACTAACTCAGTTAACAATCCGTCTTGTCTCTCCATTTTGTGGTGACTGCTAACCAATCTGTTAACAATGCTAACCAGTACATCTTGTTCTTGAAAATTGACATTTTTGGAGCAGAAATATTGCGTGTAACTACACTGTTGGGGAATGCATCAGTTTTAGGTCAAAGTGGGCTTGAACATGCTAGCCCTCTGGCTTCAGGTGGAATATTTTCAAATGGAGGAGCCGATTCAAATGGATGGGCATCACGGTTTCAATCAGAAGTACGGATACTAACCATTAACATAACCTTATTTTTCCATCTAATTTTACTGTTTTCTAGAAGCATTCCTGACTAGATGTTTTACATTATATGCTAACTTTTAACTTTGTTTGAGTTTGTACTTTAAATTGGCAAGCTTTTCATGACAGGTAGTATGAGTCTGAGGCTAACATCATCGACCAGCGAGAAAGTAGTTCTTAACTTTAGCATGCTGTCCCAGAATCTCTTTTTTAGTTGGCTGGTTCTCCTTCCCCATGCTTTTCTTAAATTTCATGGAGACCAAATTCATTATTTTTCCCCTCTAATTTTAATAGCGATATGGAGACTTATTACATGAAAATTCTTCATATCTTTTAATCAGGATGCCTGACATGCCGTGTACTAAGCTAGGGTTTGCTCAAATTAGGAGTGCTAAGACAATTGGGGTGCTAATACATTTTGTGCAGAATGATGACCTTTAGCTTATCAAACGTTGTCGTGTGATCTACAATTTTGCTGAGGTGGCATGTCAGATGCCTTGTACAAAGTAAAAGATGACATTTCTGTTCAGATTGCTAGTGGTTGTCAAATTCATTTAACATTCTGGTTCCATTACACTTCAGTATAGATTTTAAATCGTCCTTTCTTATTGCCTTATGTGGTTATGCTTGAATACAATAAAGTTCAGTTTAGTTTACAACTTTGTGGTTTTGCTTTGAGGTCTTTATTCTTTATGCATACTGTCTTGAGCTGCACCTAGGAAGCCGAAAGTGTTTTTGAGACTCTGAAGCTTCTCATCTCCTCCATGGAAACCAGACAGCTGGATTGTTATATCATTGTGGTTTGACAACATTTAGAATTTGTTGTGCAGATGTCAGGTTTATTACAGCCATCATCAGCACAAAACTGGCTGAGTTCTCAAGGCAGCTCATCTGTTCTAGTTGTTAAGAGAGCTATGAGAGTTGATATTCCAATCGACAAATATCCTAATGTATGAATTATTTCCATCCCATGTATACTTTTTTCATAGTTTACCTTTTCCTTGTTATGTGACATCAGTTTTATTGCAGTACAATTTTGTTGGGCGCCTCCTCGGCCCTAGGGGAAACTCTCTTAAGAGAGTGGAAGCAAGCACTAAGTGCCGTGTTCTGATCCGAGGGCGTGGCAGCATTAAGGATCCAGCTAGGGTAATAATAAGATTGTTCTCTCTTTGGCCGTGGTGATTATTTTTGCATTAACCTTTCTGAATATCATTATGATTTGAACATGATATATCTTTTTGGTAGCACCAATGATATTATAAATGGAACTGCCTACTTGATTTATAATTTAGAAGAACAACCTTATTCCTGAAACTACAGGGGTCATGATAAATTATCATTTTAATTTTTACAAGACAAATTAAGTCTGGCAAGTGAAAGTGCTGTATTATGATTGATGACTAAACAATCTCTTCTTTCTCATGGAACATAGTTGCAAAAAACCTTATACCAAACTGGAATTGTTGAATGTTCATGCCTACTAATGAGAATTCTACCATTGTCAAAGTCTGCTCTTCACAATATTATAATTAATGCTTTGGGAGCATCTGAGAACAGTTATTTTCACACTGCATTTGTGTTACTTGAGCTTTTTGCTTGTATGAATTATTTTCTGTCAATTTGTCTTATTATAGTAATATTTGCAATTATTTATTACTTGAAGGAAGAAATGATGAGAGGGAAACCAGGGTATGAGCATCTAAATGAACCTCTTCATATCCTAGTTGAGGCAGAGTTACCAGTTGAAATAGTTGATGCTCGCCTAATGCAAGCACGTGAGATACTTGAAGACTTGCTGAAGCCTGTGGTTAGCAACTTTATTCTTTCATAGATCGGGCTAGCTTGCAAACATCTTTCCTTCATATTGATTCACTGTTAAATATCTTTTGCAGGATGAATCTCAGGATTTCTACAAGAAGCAGCAGCTAAGAGAGTTAGCAATGTTGAATGGTACGCTTCGTGAAGAAGGTTCGCCTATGTCTGGTTCAGTCTCCCCCTTCCACAATAGCCTCGGTATGAAGAGGGCCAAGACCCGGGGGTAATGTATCCCCATGCTTAGTGGGATATTGGAGCATGTTTGTTTGTCCTGCCAGTAATCAGCAGTTCCCATGCCACAGATGTTGCTGTGTCAGCCATTGCCTCCGACTGCCGTCGGGGCACTGGCACTGTTGGGTTCCAGTTCTAACTTGTTTCTATATCAAGTGTGTTTATCTTATGTTTGGGGGAGGTTTAATGACAGTATCACATAGTAGGAGGCCGGTTGAGTTCGGGGTTTGCTTTTATATGTTGCTTTAGGCAGTTTGGACTCCAAAACTGCCCCCGTGTTAAATTAGGATTTACTATATAAGCGTGTATTGACAGTTTGGTAGTGATGGGGATTTATGTGAGAAATTTGTGGATTGTATACACATAGCAATATCTATCCTAATGCATGTTGTATGGGATGGAGTGTTATGTATTATGTATTATTATTAAGTGTAGATTGAACTTGAATTTGAAGGCATTCTTTGTTAGCTTCTAGTGCAAGATATATTTGCTTTTCTGCCTCTTCTCTCCTCCATTTTCTACTCTCTCTTCCTTTTTGTGGCATCCTATTTTTTGCTGTCTTTATGGCTGTTGGGTATATGCAGGTGCTGGAATTTTGTCCATTCGGAGATCCCACTAGTAATCCTGGTAAGGAGAAGCAACTGTCATTAAGGTAATTCCGTTACTACCCTTTTTTTTTTGGTTGGGATTTTGAAGGTTAATACGGTCTATGTAGAACACGACTGGGAAAGAAGCCTTTGAACAGAGCCCTTTCAACTCTGGTTAATTATTCATTTGCTTTTTTTTTTTTTCAAAATAAATCAAATTAATACTTAGAGAAAGTTAGTCTTTATTTATTTTATAGAAAATATTTTTAAAATAAAATATTTTTGTAAAAAGTAATTTTCCATTTCCTAGTGTTTAGAGCGTTAGAAAATTGAGTTAAAAGAAAAAAGAAAACTTAGCTCATTTAATGGATGAGCTCTTTTGAAAAATTGAACTTATTTTTCATATTTTAAATTTTTTATTAAAATTTTTATATATAATTTATTAATATATTTTATTTTTAAAATTAAAAGTAAATAATAAAAAATAAATTATTTTGTTGAAAAATATTTTTTAAATATAAGTTATTTATGTATTTTTATATTTTAAAAGAAATGAACAACTTCCATGCGTAACTTTTTTTTAATGGTATCATTGATCATACAAGCTTTCAATTATCGTTTACCATCTTATAATTAAGAAAATTGTTGTAATATTTCACAATCCTCTGAATAATAAATAATTAAATTAAAAGGTTTATGCCTCACGAGACGTCAGATTATGCAATCCATTATTCCTTGCTGCTTTTTTAATGAGTAAATCAGACTTAAAATGGTTGGCAATTTCCTAGCGTCCTGTGAACACAACTTTTTGGAGCCTTTGCAGAGATTAAATTTAAGTTTTTCATAAACATTAAGGATTTTAATAATATTCAATTTAAAATTTTCTTAGTTAAAAGAAAATTATTTAATTATTTTTAATTTAAAAAATTTTTATTTAAAAAAATGAGATCTTCTATGATATATATATATATATATATATATATATATATATATATATATATATATATATATATATATATATATATATATATATATATATATATTGTACAAATAAATTTAAATTATTATTGTAAATTCTTAATCTTGATATGAACTTAAATTACAAAATAAATTAGCATATTTACTTTAGCAATTTTTCTAAAACTTTTCCTAATGTTGAAAAATAATTAAAATAAAATAGTCATTTAGTCTGCAATACAGTCCGCTACTCTCAGAATGCCAACAGCTCAAATACATTATTATTTTTATTATGTTATTATACAAAATAAATATCAACATTTAAAATTAAATATTTTTATATAATTATAATCTAATAACTATTGAATGTTTACTTTTAAATAAATAAAAATGAATTACACAAATTTATTAACCTCTGAAGCAGGTTTAGAGGAATAAACCTGCAGACTAGATTCGAGCTCATCTGCCGAAAGAGAACTCAACTTCAAGCTAAACAAAGATGCAGCAGTGCTGAATACATTTTGAATTTATCAAGTTTAGTATTGCATTTAAGTTCTATTCTTGAAAATATTTACATCATAATTGGATATGTAATGAAGAATTAGTATCAACTTCATCATTATTGGAAATGCAAGCAAGTCCTTAGGAACCTGAGATCCAAGCTTACAGACTACTTCCGGACATTCTCTTCAATCTTCGTCTTCCTCCTCGTCATCCTCTTTGTCGTCATCAATTCCTTCGTTGTCATCATCAATACCAACCCAACGAGTGAATGCAAATAAAAATTCCTTGAAGTTCACCGTTCCATTTTTATCCCAGTCCATCTCTTCTGCAACAGTAAACTAAGTAGACTTAGTAACTTAACCCTCATGGATACCTTGTTCTCAGGCAATTTGGTGAAATGAACCCATCAGAGAAAACAATGATTCGTCATACAGAAAAACACCACCTTTAAATGCTAACCAAGTTAAATGGAACCCTGGATTCTTTTCAATTCGAAATTCATTAAAAAAAATAAAAAATTCAATCTTTAGGTGCCATTGTAGTGTAAGTGGAGCAGCATACGCAAAGAAATGAATCTTTTGTTTTTTTATTCTCTCTCATCCCTGTAGTATCTGCTAGATCATATGCACATGAATATGAGTAACCATAAAATGTAAGAAGAGTTAAGAGAGAGAAATAACCAAATCTTTTCATTGCTATTCGTCCAGAAGAGCGTTCCCCTGATTCATTTATGGCTTGAACCGTCTCATTCTTGCTGACATAACCATCCTTATTCTTGTCCAAGAAGACAAATGCATCGACCAAGGTTTCGAACGTCGCCTCCAAATTTGGCAATCCCATCCGTGATTTCTAGCATTGTCATGGAACACACGTAACAGAAAAGGCACAAACACAACAGAACAGGACCCAAAAAAAAAAAAAGAAAAGCCAAGATGACAACCTCTTCTATCTGCACATGGTCAGATCTAAGGGGATCGAAATCATCTCACAACTCTCACCAACCATGTATCTAAGGTTTTACATCCAGATGTAAAAATGTCTAACATGCAAAAAATTTAACAAGGTCCTCCACCTATTGGCAGATCCAGAAAATTTTGTCACTGAAAGTTATGCATGCAACACATACATATATATTTGTATAAACTGAAAAATAAGTAATATCTAACTAGCAAGAATCAATGAGATTTGCGTAAATAAAAATAATTACATATTCATTTAAATAAAACTTATAATAAATCACCAATAGTGTGTAGTGTGGGCAATTTAAACGACAGAGCGACGACAAGAAGTAAAATAAGAGAGCCAAAGAGAAATAATTAAGTGGCGCAAATCTGTAAAGACAAACTCTATATAGTGGAGGCAAAGAGAAATAATTGAGGGAAGCCAGTTTTTTTTGTATAAAAAAAAGGGAAAAAAGGAACTACACAGGATTTAAAAAAAGCAGTGGGGGTAGATACCCACACTGCTCCCATGGTGGACCTGCCCCTGCCTCTACTTATAGAGGAAATAGTCAGAATATGCCTGAAAAAAGCAAGATAACATTCCAGAAGACTGGTTTCAAAACGTTACGTTTAACGCTAAATAAAACACCCTTATACAACATAGAACCTAGTCACTTTCAGTCATAAAATAAATGCAAAAGCTACAGTATGATGCCAGACAAAACAAATTTTACAAAAATACTATGCAATACTTCCTATGCTAGTTTAAGAAAAGAAATAGGGAACCTAAAGTCTGGTTGTGGAACATTGGGAAAGCTATCACCACTCACAAAAAAACAGCTTGAAATGGAAGAATCAGTAAAGAACCTATGCTATTAAGTAATAAACATGTCATCAGAAAATTTGATTTTTATATATCTGCTAACTACAGATTAAAAACATGGTTGAAATATCATGTGAAGACAGTAAAGGAAGCTTAGAAATCGGATACAGCATGAAGAGAAGCAGGATCATCCTTAAGAAGATACACTATACAGAGAAGTACAATGAACTCATTGAAGTTTATCACCATATCATCATTAATATCACAGGCCTCAAATAGATCGTTAATATCCTCCTCTGTAAAAGAAATCCCCAGCTTTTGGAAACATTTTCTCAGCTCTTCTTGATCAATTGTATCATTGGAGTCCTCATCTACAAACATATATAATGAATGCTTACCTCTTGCAAGTGCTTAAAATATAAAGAGATATGTGTGCTTTTTACATCTGAATACACAAATGTCACATAAATAATGAGGATTTTGAATTTTAATGTGTATATATATATATATATAAAAGAAATGCTCATAGGATCAAAAATTTATGCCATGGTTAATGACTATTGCAGGGGAATTTTCTTGTAAAATCTAAGTGCAGAATTACTTACTCCATAATTGTCAGGTAAATTTGAGCAAAAACTGAGTACTGATTTTAGTTTAACAATATGCTGTGCACATCGGTATGTCACAGTAACTTTAAGGAAAGATTTTGATGCCTAAATTCCACATATAAAGCAAGAGCATGATGACATTTAAGTTTAATCACAGGTATTTACTACTGCTAAATGAATTGTACTAATTGGGAAAACAAAGAAGAAAGATAGATTCCTACCAAATTCTTCAAAGATATCTTTACATTTTCTTAAGTTCTCATCAATTTTTGGAAATTTCAAGATCAGGCTGTTGAATGATTTTATGGTACATCCTTCAGCTTCCCTCCTCTGCATGGCTTCAACCATTTTTGCCTCAAGCTTCGTTTCTGGTATCCACATTTGCTTTTGTGAACCATCCTTTACCACCACAGTTCCCATTGTCACTTAATAAGACAAAATGCGATGTGAGATATATGGTAGTTCAATTATGTGTCTGCCAATACCCAAATGAGGATGTTAGAGCAATACTCAAGCAAGGATGGAACAACCTAGAAGCAAATAATGAAGCATGAAGGGACAAATCGTTTTGGAAGATAAATATGTAAAAACTCTTCAATCGATGAATTATAAAAAAATCCAGAACTATATAAATACCGTGATTGATCCATTTCCAGGTTAAAATGTAAATCCATATTTGTAAATTATTGCCTTGAATTTTAACCCCTTCAAAGTCCTTTGATGGCTTATGTCCATAGTATGCTTTTATAGGAGTTATGTTAATGAATACATCAAATTGACAACCTGAACTGCAAATTACATAATTATTTGATTGCTGCAATTTATGAAGAGTATTCCCATGTCAAATCCTCGATCCATTTAATATCTGCTAAGAAGCCATGAACACGTATTGAACAAATTATAGCTTCCCAATATTCATAAATTATGTTTCATGTAACTCTCCCTTTTTGGTTCACTTGGCATCAATATTGTGTGATAGCAACCAAATTGAATATAATATAATTGACTCAATATGCAAATGATAGACGTTCAAACTTATTTATTTAGAAACTTTGAGCACACAATGATTCATCAATATTTAACTTAGGCTGCTCTATTCACACTTGTAGGTCAGCTTTCATGTGATGCATCTAAGCTGCCTAGAGCCTGCAAGAAGGAAAGACTCGTGCTCTGGAACACCCCTTTATCATATATCAAATTTAGGTATATATTTGGTTCAAATTGATGCAATTTCATCAAATTATAAATCTATCAAAGGCATATCTATCCTCTTATTAAAGCACAATTACATGTAAATGAAATGCCTCACAGAAGATCAAAAGTTGAAAACAAATCATCCTAGGTACAAAATGACAGAGTGCTTGAAACCTTGATTATTGATGAAAAATAAACAGCAAATGACTGATCAAAATCACAGATTTCCAGAGTCAGATCTACTTGGGTGAAAAAAGTCAAAACGTAGCCTTTCATTTAATGAATGAACAGGGAAGAAATATCCAAAATATACCTTTATTCATTTTTGTCCCATATTGCAAAGGGTAACTAAAATTTTCCTAGTCATTTATTTCCATTGCAGATTTACAAACAATCCCTAATAAATCATTAATCAAAACAAAACCAATCTCAATAACTAAAAGTTAAAACACAAAACAAAGACAAGGGTATGCAAGAATGAAGAACATAAACTCTACCCAGAAACAAATTAGAGCTGGAGAGGCACAAAACAACAGGACTTCGCCAAGCCTCCTCCCTGATTAAACTGTAGAAAACAAAAACTGTGAATAGAAACAAGAATCAGCAGAGCAGGAAAGATGGCAAGAGCCCTCCAAACACCAAAAAGAAAGATGACCCAGGAAAGAGAATCTGAAACTGAAAAGAATGGAAAGGAGATGTCAATGCCAAAGTCGAGGGGAATGGGAAGTGTCGTGAAGTAAGTTTGGGTCATCAACCCCAAGCTTCGTGCTACGCCCACCACGTCCTAACTATCTTTGCCATTAATAACCCACTTTCTCTGACTTCTCCATTTTCCTTGTTTTCTTTTGTTTTTGTCCTCCAAAGACTTCACTAAAAAACAAACAATTAGCAGACGAAATTGATTGGGGATATCAATTTTTAATATCAGATATGAAATGGTACAATTATTATTATTATTATAAAAAATGATACAGTTATTCATCGACTATACATAGCAAACAGGACAATACTGATTGGCTCTCTGCAATCCTGTTTAAATATTTCAAATTGGTGATCTATTTTTAAAGAAAAAATACTATTTTATTATTTAATTTTAAAAATTTTATTAATTAACTTTTTAAATTTTTAAAAAATTTATTAACGAGTCCTTATATATCAATAATATTTTAATTTTCATTTAGAAATTAGAATTTATTTTTTAAAATATTAATTTTTCAAATGTAAAGTATTAATAAAAATATATTTTATATTAAATTATTAGTTAAAATATATATTTAAATGCCGTGATAATAATTAAATTAAAAATAAGGTTGATAAATTTTAATAAAATTAGAAATAAATTAAAATATTAATAATTTTAGATTTAAATAGATTAATTTTGGCAGGTGTCTCTACACCTCTCTCTAATTGAAAATAAGCTCATTAGAATGCACAAACCTTAGCCCTTCCGCAACCGGAAAGCCAATATATTTACTTCCCCAAAACTTTTTTCAATTGTTTTTCTTTAATGGTTTCTCTTTCCTATCTAATTTTCTAATTAGAATTAGTTGGAAATTAAGTTAGTAGAGATGTGAGATTATTTAAATTTTAATACTTTATTTAATTAAATATAAATATTTAGATTTTACTTTATTTTGTTATATTCTATCGTATTTTATATTATAATATTTAAAGAAACTAAAATTTTTAGAATTTTAGCTTTTATTTAAGAATTTATTCATTTCAAATTTAATTTAAATATTTTAAAGTTTGTCAAGTATCCTAATTTTTTTTTTTTAAAATGGAGATCGAAAAAATAGAATATGAGATCTCTCATATTTACTCAGATTCACTTACCAACGGGCTTTATTATCAGATTAAATTTGTGAGTGCACCTTAATTTTTACTTAAATGTATTTATAATATTTTTATTTTATGCATAACACTTATTTCCAGATATTATATTAAAATTTATAACAAAGAAAAAAGAGAAAAAATAAGGAACTCTTCACCTTTTATTGATGAATTTCTAAAAAAAAAAAAAAACTCAATCAGATTTTGGACAGTAACTTTTTTTAACTCAACACTTGAATAAAGTGCAATCTAAAAGGGAAAAATAAGTGAAGAGATAAATTAGATTCTAGATTTTTCACTTACTTGTAGTGAGAACTAAAAATATAACTAAAACTCAATAAATTGATTAGATTTATTAAGAGGGATTTAACTTTTTAAAAATAGTTGAAGAGAAAATCTCTTAAAAGAGTCGTGTTCTATTCAAAATTTAGAAGAAGATGGGTTCTTGAGGGTGATGGAAGAAACATATTCTTCCAATATCTATTTTAATGTTTTAAAGATTGGTTCTATCAAAACAGGTAACGTTTATTACACTTTTACAAATTGAAAATTTTTATAAATTGAAAGTGATAACTTAATAAAAATAGAAAAAGTAAATAAAGAAAGTAATATAACACAATATCTAATAGTTAAATGAAAGACACTAATATTCTTTTAAATTATGTGGTAACTAATAAAATCTCCAAAATATAAAATACCAAACTATGAGCTGATTTGGTTATGATATGTTTTCAATAATAAATATTTAACTAAGGAATCTTTATAGCTAACTTACAGCGATTCGTCTTTACTCCGATTGATTCTTGTAGGTTCGATTAATATATTCTTGAACTAACTTTTGAATCTTCTTTACTATTAATCTTGTGATAGGGTATTAAAATGCTTTATTCGACTCGACTTGATCTTTATTATTATTATTATTATAGTTGAAGTAAACATTATTTAAAAAAAAAAAAAAAACTCTCATTTATGATTTTAAATCCTCAATTTGCTATTCATAAATCAATTAGAGAAACTATAAAAGTTTTCTATATTTTTGACATTCTCAAACCTTTAAACAAATGTCAAAATCTTTAAACATATTTAAAAATACTTCCAGTAATATCATCTATTACCCTATAATTTTTTTAAAATTAAAAAAAGACAAACTCATAGAAATACTTCTACATTAATTTTTATTTATACTCAAATCTATATTCATCCATCCCATTTTAACAATATTGTACATATTTATTGTTCCTTTTTAAGATCTTTCACATTATAATGTTATAATAAAAAGTAAATTTCATAATGATTATTTCATTCTACAATTACAAGTAATTATATACACATTTCAAATATTTTTACCATTCCTTATCAATTGTACATTACCAAAAAAAATTATATCTTTTCCATTTATAAAAAAATAAAAAACAACTACCCTAAAATGATGTAACTCAACTTGCTGATATAAATTAATTTTACTCTACTCTTTGGTGACTATTATTATCTATTATCTGTGTGTAGAAAAAGTTCATCGTGCTAAACAATGATCAGTACTTTTTAAATGAATAAACTATAATATACATAATTTAGTTTCACATATCAAGCCTTCAACTTCAGATTGAATCGGAAAACAAATAGGCAAAGTCGGACTAGCATTTCAATTCGGATAGGGCACAACTCATGGCCATCCAACTTGGTTGTACAGCAACACCCCTCAAGTATCGGGACAACAAGGAGACAATAAGCAATGATCAAATGTCCAGGATGACCGAGATGGATGAACTTGAACTCTGTATGTCGTCTAGCTTGAAGACGAGGAGAATTGAGATGCCCCTGGTCGGCATGATCGATGCTTGTCCATCTGACTATCGAGAGGACGACTGATCAAGCACCACTAGTCGGACCACTAATGGTTTCGCTGGTCGGAGCATCGAAAGGTCGGCATGATTAGAGCATTGAGAGGTTTGCATGGTCAAGCCTGTAGGTCGGACAATCAAGAGCTCGACAAGTCGGTTGGGTTACCAGGTCGGCAAGCCTTCATCCTCGGATTGAATAGGCCAGCTTTAGCACCAGGACACTTGATAGGAGCATCGAGGGATATGCATGGTCAAGCCCGTAGGTCGGACAATTAAAAGCTCGACAGGTTGGTTGGATTACTGGATCAGCAAGCCTTCAACCTCGGATTGAATAGGCCAGCTCTAGCACCAGGGCGTCAAGCGTTCAAAATTGGATTGTATAGGCCAACTATGCTACCCAATTGGCAGATCTTAAGAGAGGGCTGAATAAGTTGTCAACCTGCTGATTCCTCAAGCTTCATATTAGCAAGTTGGTGCGTAATAGGATTTTCCTCTGTTTTTCTCTCCTGCAGAGCCCAGAGAAACGATAACAAGAAGCAATCTTGGTCGTCTATTTTCATCATCCTTCTTGAATCGCTCCAACCCTAAAGTAGCAACTGTATACATTGGATCGACGACTATGAGTCAACCTTTTTGCAACTTTATGAGTCGATTCATAAGCTCATCGGGTCAACAACAGCAACAACAGTCTGAAGGCAGACTGAAAAAGAAAGAAAAATTAGAAGACGCAATCAAATAGAATCCTGAAATCAAAATTGAAGAAGAAGAAGAGGAGGATGGATTTCATGTGAATAAGGAGACTGGGGAGATCGGAGGGCCCAGAGAACCCAAGCCAACACGATACGGTGATTGGGAGCATAACGGTTGCTGCTCTGATTTTTGAGAACCCGCACTCATCTGAGGTCGTGCACGTCACACTTTGAATAATCATGCCAATTGACATTGAAGTAAGGTACAAATAAAATTGTCACCTGTTTGTTACTTGTCATTAGCATAAATTATGCTCCAGGCACTTTTTTTACTTTAGAATTTCGAGACTGCCTTTAGTTAGAAACAAGGCCTTAATCACTTATTTTAAATACCCATAGTATATATATGTTCCAGTCATCTAATTGCATCTTGCTGTGTATGCTCATTATTTTGCTTTAGAATTTTGAGACGGTTAGTTACTGCAATTGTTTTTTATTAATTATCGTTGAATACAAAAAATTTCATAGATTATTAAAAGATATACTTTGTATGTAAATAATAACGCTAAATTTAATTAAAGTATACTTATCTTAGTTTAGATATCTTGACAATTGCTTACATAACATTAAAATTTAAGTATTTTCATGAAAATTTTATTATTAATTAATATTAGTACATACATTCCTAAGAGAAAGATCATATATTTTATAGATTGAAAAATCTTGGAGAAATTTACACATGTAAAATATTATTTATTGAATCTCTAAATTGTATGAGTTAATATTGTTAGTCAAAGCTAATATTTACATTCATCTAAAATATGAAACTAAGTGTCATGTGTGACATATTATTTATTGATGAATATTATTGAATTAACAATGAGCATTCTCATTATATACGCTCTGTGCAAGGTCTTATTTTGTAGAAAAAAACTCAAACGAAAGAGCAAGGCCAATGAGTTTGGAAGCGATAGTAAGGCCAATTAGTCTGAATCCCGAACAAAGCCAATGAGCCTAGAAGCGACAATAAAGCTAATGAACCTGAATCCCGAGCAAAGCCAATGAGCTTAAAAGTGACAGTAAGACCAATTAGCCTGAATCCTGAGCAAGGCTAATGAGACTGGAAGCGACAGTAAGACCAATGAGCCTGAATCCCGAATAAGACCGATGAGCTTGAAAGCGACAGTAAGGCCAATGAGCCTGAATCCCGAGCAAGGCCGATGAGCCTGAAAGCGACAGTAAGGCCAATGAGTCTGGAAGCGATAGTAAGGCTAATGAACCTAAATCCATAATAAAGCTAATAAGCCTAGAAGCGACAGTAAGAGAGAAGTCTCAAAAAAGAAGACCACAAAAGTTAGGTAAAAAATAAATAAATAAATAAAAAGAGACTCCAAAGTCAAATATTTCAAAGGAAAGACTATCAAAATAAGCCTTTTAGAAACAAATGCAGAATTAGTTCATATTATATCGGTAAAATCATTCATTGAAAATTTTTTCACTTTTATAAGTATAGAATATACTCTCATAGTCCGATCTACGTTCAGTCATCTGACTCAACTGATCGCACTAGGGAGCGGGAACATTTGATAATATATAAAAAATTATAAATTTATTTTAATTAAAGAGTGGACTCCACTTAAGAATATGTTAAGATATATTCTCACGGATCTCAAAAAAGGAATAGGTTAAAAAAGAAAGGGAATCTTCTCCCAATGGATCTTCTTCTTCCTTCTTCTTCCTCTGCTCCATTTTTATTTTTTCTTTGCAACTCTTATCTATCCATACTACTCTAATTCATGAATCTGATTTGAACGTTAGAGGGTCTCCACCGAAAGCATTTTCGGTAGACCCCTTGATTATCTTTCTTCATTTTGCAGATTTTTTTTTTCAAATTGAGTATTGAAGGACTCATACCATGGAATAAAAAGAAGAAAATCAAATCTATCAAATAGAGCACAAGAAAAATCAAATCTGTTACAGGGATTCAGATAGGGAGGCAAGAAGAAAAAAAATTTATCAATAATAATAATAATAATAATAATAAAGTCCATAAGATGTCACACATCATGAATATCGTACATCGAAATGACTTCTGCCTTCACCGGAATGATTGAATTCATAGGCCAATAATTTTATTTTTATAAAATAATTAGACACAAGGTTAAACTGAAATTTTTGTTTTTATCATCTTATAAATTTCTATGCTTTATACCATGTATTCTGGTGAATTCATATGAACATACAAATATAATATATCTCATGATTCTTTATTTTATATATAAATTTGTAAAATATATTAATTTATTAGTTTTTATTGTTATAAATATTTAATATGGTTTAGTGTCCGTAATTAAACTCTTAATAAAACTTTCTAAATTAAACAAGAGTATCTATAAACTATAGGGCACAAAATGTCAAAAATTATATAATTTAAAAGTAGATATTAAATGTCAATCCTGTAGGATACTGTTATATTTTAATTCTAAATTAATTAGAGAAGTGTTAATTTATCTATAACTGTTTGACACATAATTTATTTATAAATATAATATTAAAAGTTGTATTTATTGGTAAAATGTAATAATAAATATAAAATGGAGAAGGGAATAATGATATTGTTAAAAATTATATTTAAACTTTTAAATTTTAAAATATATATTAAGTTTGTTATTTAAATTAATTTTATAGAGTTAATTAAAAAACCTTTTAGATATACATAAATTCAAAATATTATTTCTTTATAATACAAATTATTGCATTTAAATATTAGATAATTTTAAAAAGAGTATAAAATAACAAATTTATATTTTAAAGTAAATATTAAAATAAAATTTTCAAATTTAATTAATGAATTTTAAATATTTATTAAAATAATAAAGTGAAAAATAATACATTTTTAAGGTAAAATAAATATTTTTAGATGAATTTATAATTCAATAATTATTTTATTTTAAAAATAATCTTAATTTTGATAAGGTATATTTAGTAGGAGGTTGGATTGAAAATAAATATATTGCATAAATCAATTATAAAATTTTTAACATGAAAAAGAGATTTTTTTTTCCATTATTTGAATAATTTATTATACTTTTAAAAAGTTTATATTAATTTGATTTGATATTATTAAAAATATATTTTTTTAATAATAATTTTTTAAGAATAATACTTAAAATTTTTAAAATAAAGGACATGCACGTCCCTTTAAAAAATCATTTAAAATAAAAGTCTTATTTTCTTTATTCTTTACGGCTTTCATTTTTCATAATATGATAATTTAAAATTTTCTCATCTTTATCAAACTTAGTATTAAATTAGTATTTTATTATATAAATTTCTCCTTAGTAGAATGTTTAGAAATTATATATTTATAATTCAATTTATATTAAATTAATATTTTGTTATATAAATTTTACTTTATAATTCAATTTATATTAAATTAGTATGGTATTATATGAATTTCATGAAATTATATTTATTTATTAATAATATAATATTATATAAGATTATTTTAATATAAATTAAAATATAAACTCTAAAATAAATTATAAAATTTAAAATAAAAAATTAATAAAATATAAATAGGTTTCGCTAACTAATAATATATTGAAAAAACTAAAATTTTAACATTTTTTTTAAATTAAATAAATGATAATTATAGAAGGCAAAGGAAAAACAAGCAAGTGAGAAAGCGCCATGTAACCTCATTCGTGGCAAAGAGTCACCGCCATAAGGCACCTCAAGTATCTCACAGATTCTCTTTTTGCCTTTCACAAGTTAAATAAACTCACAAAACTCTCTACATCCGCTACCCCAATTCAATTTCAGCTCCCAACTAAGGCCTGCCTTCGAACCCTAATCCACAGGTAATCAAATTTGAATCCCATGTCCTCCTTTTAAAATTTTTTTTTGGTTGATCATAATTCTGTACAGATTTATATTTGAGGTTTACGTTTATGATTGTTGATTTGGGTGTTTATATTCTTTGTTTTGCATGCCCTGGATTCTTTTTTTTTTTAATATTTTTTCGCCCAATCTTTAAGGTATATGATAACATCCGGGATTATGCTTAAGAGCCTTGTGTGTTCCAAGAAGGAATTTATTTATATTGATGAATAGTAATTGGATTTTTTGTATGTATATATAAAATATTAACTATGTCATTGAAGTGATTGTGTTAATATTTTATTGACTTCCCAGTATAGATCACCAAGTTGTCTGCTTTTGTCAGTATTTCTTTTTTTTTTTTCTACTTTTTATTCTTTTTCCCTTCTTTTGACATATGTGATTATTAGCTCTCTGTTTGGTTGCTGTGAAAATTAAGGAATTTTTTTGAGGTTTTTGTTTTCCGAGATTTTGGTATCTCATGGCCAAAATTCTAAATTGGATCAAATGCTTCCACCTAAAGCTTTGACTTAGAACCCAATGCTCAGATGTGGTGATATTTCTATTTTATTATAGTCAACCAATGAATATTAGAACATTTTGAGAAACATACATGCTGATTTGCTTTATTTCTGTCTTCGTGATTTATAATACGTTTACCCTTTGGTAGAACTGAATTACAGAATTTCAGTCCAGGATGCAGCTCATCCTATCAAAATTCGTTTATGTTTTGGGTTCTTTAATCTAGTTAGGTGACATGCTATTAATATCTTTCATGTTATTATTATCTTTCATGTGTTTGAAAAAAAAAAAGTGTTTGACATTACAGAGAATTTCTAATGGCTTCAAAGCGGATTAACAAGGAACTGAAGGACCTGCAGCGTGATCCTCCAGCTTCATGCAGTGCTGGTTCGTTTCTTTATTACAACTATATTCTTGCTGAGTAGAGTTATCAGTCTTGTATTAGCATAGCTCAGATAGAATGGGTATTAACTATTTATGTATGTTTGTGTGTAATTCATTTTTTGTGATTGTATTTTGATAAATGATAAAATCAATTGTGTGTTTGTTACACTATATTAGACTATTGGCTTTAACTCAGTAAAGCCGTTGATGCCTTCATTTCAATTGTACATGGCTTATGTGAGAAACAGTTGAATATGAAGGACACGGATAATGTTGATAAGGGAGCCCTTGATTAGATATATGATTAGTTCTTTGAGCACCCATTGTCAGCTGATCATCACAAAATTTTTTCCTTATCAACCTAAAAAGAAATTTTCAATTGTTTTCGTCTGTTTTTTTTTCCTTCTTCTAAGGTGAGGCCCTAGAGAGCATAATTGATCTATTCGTAGAACTGTATGGATAAGTGGATTAGTTACTTTAAATTTCATGACTATGAGAATTGGTTTTGTTTGGCATTTTCATTTCTAATAGTAATGCCTTGTTGATGAGTCCAATTATGTTTTACCAAAGTGTGTTATTTTAGCTTGATTTGTCACTTTACAAGTGTGCACGCATACAGGACCGGTTGCGGATGACATGTTCCACTGGCAAGCAACAATCTTGGGTCCAGCTGACAGCCCATTTGCTGGTGGTGTGTTTCTTGTATCAATTCACTTTCCTCCAGATTATCCATTCAAACCGCCCAAGGTAACAAATATACTCTTTTTATCTTGCGATTCAAATTTCTTGACTTTCATACCCTCCAAAAAAAAGAAAAACTAAAAACTAAAAAAATTGCATAAATAAGCTGTTCTGTTCTTTCTGAATGCTTGGGCTTTAGATCTTCTGTCCTTCTGCTAATTAAAGGTTGAATGATTGCCTGCGGCATTATTGTTGTTACTTGAATACTTTTTGCCTAAGTACATACTTGTTCACCTGTAGTATTTTGGATTAAGCTGTTGAAAACTTGAACTAATTTTTGCTAGGCCTGATTTTGCAAGTACCTAGTTATGCTGTATGGGGAGGCATATAACTTCTAACTTGCTCGTTGCATCTCTCTTGTAGTCTTGTTTTCCTTCTAACTTTAGAGACGATCTGCATAGGTTTCCTTCCGTACAAAGGTTTTCCATCCCAACATCAACAGTAATGGAAGCATTTGCCTTGACATTCTCAAAGAGCAATGGAGCCCTGCTCTTACTATATCCAAGGTATTATTACTTTCCCTTCAAGGTTCCCCTTTTTTTTTAAAAAAAAAAAACATTTTATGGTATGACTTATTTATTTTACTCCTTTTAACCACTTCACACGGACGCCAATTGTTTTATTTCATAATTTTATTATGCTGATGTTAGATATGTATTGAAGTTCTAATGTGTTATATGAATTCTTTCTTATAGGTTCTTTTGTCAATTTGCTCACTCCTGACTGATCCAAACCCAGATGATCCATTGGTGCCTGAGATTGCTCACATGTATAAGACGGACAGAGCCAAGTATGAGACTACTGCTCGATCCTGGACCCAGAAATATGCAATGGGCTAGGACTCCACACCTGCCTCGTATGAGCGTAACAACATGCTTTGTCCTATTAGTAAATAATATAAACTTCTGGATCAAGTTTGTCTTTGTTTTTGAATGTGATATTGGAGCCTTTATGAGACTTTTAAATTAAAATAGTGGAATATTTATGTGAATCCTTGTGCTGCTTTCTTTTTCATTGGTTTAATGGAATCATATTTTTGCATAGTAATATTAAGTATATAAAGAATAGGATGTTCATGCTCCAAGTCATAGACTACTAATGGTAAATGCTGGTTTGTTTTGTGATTTGAAATCATCATCTGTTGAAATATTTATTGTTTTTCTTTTTCCTTCCCCAACCTTTTCTATGGAGACGACCTTAATTTGGAGAATTAATTGGCATTTATTTCAAAATTTTTTGATAAGAAAAAAAAGAAAAGAAAAATCAACAATGTCAAAAAACAATATAAGGGAAAAAAATAGTGAAAATATAAGGAAAAAAAAAGATGAAAAAGAAGAAAAAAAAATCAACGATGTCAAAAGGAAATAGAGAAAACATGAGGAAGATGAGGAAAGATAGGAATTTTACGTTAAGATGAGGAAATTTTTGAAAAAAATTATTATCTTTCACATCTAATTCTTTGACCAAACAGTTTAAAATGGATGGAAGGATTACGAATTTGGACGGTTTAAAATGGATGGAAGGATTACGAATTTGGACGGATGAAAAAATGAAAAACTAAAATAGAGGGATAGAAGTGTTAATTACGTTAAATTTTAGGAACTAAAAAGTAATTTTTTATTTTTATTTTTTTTAAAATATTTATATTATATTATTAAAATGATATAATATTATTAATTAATGGGTGGGTTCAGTTTTATTTTTTAATTAAAATTAAATGAAATTAAAATAATTAATTTTATTTTAAAATTAACCTGGATTTCTAAATTAATTGGATATTTCTATTTGGAAATTGGATTCGGGCGATTAAGCGTAAATTCGGGTATTGAGCCTTGAAACTTGACAGAATGTAAATGGGGTTTAGGGTTTTGAATGGGCCCTTGTGAAACAAGCGTCACCATGGACTTTGAGTTGGATGCTAACAGTGCTTGAAATCTTTGCTGTCAAAATTGTTAAAGAATAATAATGATAGGAATATTTGTTAAATTTATAATTTTAATAATTCTTTTGGTTTCAATATATAAAGAATATTTTTTTTGAACTTTTAGGAATGGAAAAGAAAAATATTATAATAATCTTCCATTATTATATCTTAAGAGTTCTCAAGTGATGGAAACATTAGGCAAAGATTTGAAGTTTATTTTAGGTGCTAATCATAAGCTTAGTAGATGTCTGTTTAGTTCTGGAATCAGCAAAAGACACAAAAGAATCCTAAGAAGAAATCTAAAGGGGCAATTGAGCCTATGCATTCAAATTTGAGTGAACAAAAACCTAAAAGTGTAGGGCCCAACACTTCTCTTATTAATGAATTATTGATAGCAAGAGAGGGAGGGGGCAGAAAGAACATGCAATGACACATCCCTATTACATATAGTTGTTGCTAAAAATTTGGAGTGTTTTGTTTGTAAGTTAGGAAACCCATTTTTGTAATGCCATTCTCTTTGCTATCAAACAACCACAAAAATACTTATATTCTAGGGCTACAGCTGCTGATATTGACTTCAGAGACAAGGGACACTGCCCTACAATATCTTCTCATTCATAATCCATTTATATTTTTCTTCTTTTCTTTTTATATAGTTATAGTAACATTACATGTTTTTATAATAATCTCTGAAATTTTATAAAAAATTATAATTTATTTTAATAAAAAATAATTTAATTTTTAAATTTTTATTGTATTAACTAAATACCCTTTTTGTTAATAAAAATATTCATTCTGCTAAGATTTATTATTATAATTATTTTAATTTTAACAATTTGTAATAGTTTAATTCTTATAATTTTACTATTTTTAATAATTTAGTTTTTCTATTTGAGTTTAATTTTATAATTTATAATTAATTAATAATAAATTTAACTGAATAATTATTTGTTAACAAAATAAAAATTTAAAGATTAAATTATCAAAAAAATAGACCAAGCAATGGATTTTGCTGAATATATTTTTTAATATTTTATGAGCGTTTCAATATATTTTTTAAAATTAAAAAATTAATTAAAAAATTTTTTATTTTATAGAAAGTAAATAATAAATATTTTAATTTAAATATGAACAGGTCTAATTTTATTTTGGTTTTGATTCTAAACCATTGCGGGTTTCACATAAATTTTAGCATAATAATATTTAAATATTTTTAAAGTTATGAAATTTTAAATTAATCTTAATTAAAATAAATAGAATTACACTAATTTCCGTTTGTTTTACATAATATATTAAAAAAACAATTTTTTTTACTTTCTAAAATTTGAGGCACTAAAAAAATTATAAATGAAGAATATTTTTTAATTAAAAAGAGTTTAAGGAAGATCATTTAATATTTTTAAAAGTGTACATCATTTTTCTAGACTTCAAAAATTTTACTTACACCACTAAATTTTTTTATAAATTTTTAGTTGTTCATGAAAAATAATTTATATATAAAAAATATTTTTATAAAAAATATTGTTGATAAATAAAAAAATATTTTTTATAAATAATTTATTTTTTGTTATTTTAATTTAAAAAATAAAGTATATTAACTAATTTATATATAAATGTATTAATAAAATTTTTAAAATATAAAAAATAAAATAATTTCATTCTTTATTCTTCTTAAACTAATTTAATTTTTTATTAAAAAAATATTTTTTATATATAAAATTTTTTAAGTGTTTCAAACACTATAAAATATAAAAAATATTTTTGTAAAATAAATAGAATTTTAATTTTATAATTAAATAGTAAATATAAGTTATTAATATATGCACGTTTTTGTTTTTAAAATTTAATATTTTAGTTCATTTATTTGAAATTTATTTCTTTAATATTTAAAAATATCATTTTATTTTAATAAAATTAAAATATAGAAACTTAAACTATTTATTTTTAAAAATCACAAATATAAATATTAATTTTAATATAATTTAATGATGAAAAGGTAACATAGTTTTATTAGTATTTTGATCATCTTTAAATATTTATTTATTCTTAGATATTTTTCAAATTCCGCAACACATGACGTGGATAGTGAATGCATGAAAAAAAAAAAAAAAAGGAAAGAAGAGGAAAAGCAACTAGGTAACTTGCAGTGTACTGTAGTGGAAGTGTAGAGCAGCGTAGACTATGAAATCAAATATGAAAGAAGCAGCTAACTTTAATTCCATGTACTGTGCAGAGCCCCAAAAGCACATGGCAGAAGAAGTAAGGGATGAATCAGACTCAGAGATTCACGGGCCTTTTCATCCGATAAAATAATCAATTCATAAGCAAATTTTTTTTTCTTTTTTTCAATTCAAGATCTCTCTGATCGCGGCGTAGGAATGAGAAATGTTTACGGGAGACGCCGACACTCCTTGAGACAAATATGTCGCTGCTGACCGCTGCAAAATAATCCAAACAGAGACGAGGATGGTGTCGGTTTCTCATGTCTCTGTCTTTTCGATTGTGACTACTCTCTCTCTCTCTCTTTCTATTTGCTTTTTTGCTTATTCCTTTTGTAATCCCTCACTCTTCTATAATTTCATGGGAAATTTACCATTGAGCCGATTTAATATAAATATATTCAAATCTCTCAATTTTTAAAATATATTAAAATATTTTTAAAATTTAAAAATAAATTTTAAAAATATTTTAATATAATTTTTTTAAAATTAAATAAATAATTAATGAGTTTTCCCAAAATTAAATAATAATTTTTTTAATTTTAAGTATTTTGAAATTATATATTTATATACATACATATATACTAATAAAGCAAGGAAAAAATAAGAAAAAAATAGATATATTTATTTCACTTATGTAATAATAGAATTTAACATTTTAAAAGTATTCCAATTAAAAAAAAATTCTTAAAAACTTATTTTATTGAACACTTTTGACAAAATTTCATAAAAATCATAAAAAATGGATGAATAAGAATTATTTATATTAAAAAATTAGCATTTTTAAATTTTACCTTAATTAATTTAGAAAGGTTGATTATAAATTTGCTTAAACTAAAAGTAATAGAAGCTGTATCACTCGTTTGATATAAATTATTTTACAATAAAAAGAATTTAATAAATTTTTATAAAATAAAAAAAAATTATTTATTATAACATAATAATTTTTTAAATTAAAAAACTTGAATTCATCTATTTCAAATAAAAAAATTGTTTGAATTTCAAACGAGGATAAATATTATCTAAACTCTTATACATCCAATAACAAGAGGATGTGTAGAATAAGCCATAAACTTTAATTATTGCAAATGCCTCATAAGAAAATATATATTCTAAACCTTTCTTTTTGTTATTGTTTCAAACCAAAAATTTAAATTTTAGTATAATTAACTAAAATTCTAAAAGCAGTTAAATATTTTATTTAATATTCTTTTGTCAATTAAATATTTTTTTATTTTTCAACTTATTTATAATTATAATTGAAAATTTAAAATTAATTTATATTGAATTTTATTTTTATAATACATAAATTAGACTTTAGTTTTTAA
Source organism: Manihot esculenta (assembly GCF_001659605.2). NCBI lineage: Eukaryota > Viridiplantae > Streptophyta > Magnoliopsida > Malpighiales > Euphorbiaceae > Manihot > Manihot esculenta. The sequence continues at coordinate 33,183,227 of NC_035165.2, read as the reverse complement.
ATTTTCATTATGCCCTGTGTACTCGGTGGATATAAAATTTTTGGTCTCAAGCCATGAGATTTTTCATGAACAGGTGTCTCCTTTGCAATCATACTAAAATCATCCTCCAAACTCTACGTCAAATGACAAAAGTCCCAAAACTATACATTGTCTCTAATTTTACGGGTATTGTTAGCGCAGCATTTGTTTAATTTAACATTGAATTGAATAAATTAAAATTTAAAATTTTAATATTTATAAAAATTAAACTGAATTGATTTTAAATACAAATTTATTTGAATTTAATCAATTTAATTCAATTCAATTTGATCAATTTAATTTTTAATAAAATTTTTATTTTTTATATTTTATTTTTAATATTTTAAAATTTCATTAAAATAATTCAATTCTTATTATAGTCTAATGCCTTTATATTATCAAAAATAATATAATATCATCATTTGTTGGTGTAATTTAATTTTATTAATTTTTTAATAAAACTTAAAGTGAATTAAAATTTTTAAAAATAAAAATCAATTTGTTGGTGTAATTTAATTTTATTAATTTTTTTAATAAAACTTAAAGTGAATTAAAATTTTTAAAAATAAAAATCAAATTAAATTAAAAAGAGTAAATTATTTAACTAAAATTTTAAATTAATTCAATTTCATTAATTTTTTTTTAATTTAATCTGATTACGGGTAACTCTAGATTCAATATGTCCCTCCACTAAATACAAGTGATGTAATTCTTGGTGCCTATCCTTCCACAACTCCGTGGCCTCCATCATCTCCCTCTCAATCAGATTTTGCATATAATTCAGTCCAATCAATCATTCTCCAACATATTCTCATGCAGTCCAAGTCCCACTAAAATTAAGAAAAATTAAAAAAAGGTTAATAAAAATTTATAAATTGCAGTTTTTATAAAAAAATATTTAAAATTTGATATTTTTATATAAATAATATATATTATTAATTTTAAAATTCCTAGAAAATCTAATAAAAAAATATATTACACCTAGGTCACCAGAATTATCTCATATGCATCAAACTTTAAGGATTAAGCCTACCATTGTTTCAAAAATTTTCCATTAAAATTTTATTTTACAACTTGAAATTTTGTATTAAATTATTAGCCTATCAAAAACAAAAAAATATTTTTAATTATTGATGTATAGCCATTATATGGGAAGCAAATAATAATAATAATAATAATAAGATTTTATAGTATTGGGACCTAATTAATTCTACAATTTAGTGTTTTGCATAGTGGTTTGTATTCTATTATTCTTCCAACATCAATTTGCATGCCCACCGTTCAAAAGTTATAACTTTAATGTACAAGATGTAATATTTTATAAAAAAAAAATTATTTAATTTCTCTTGAAAAATATCATAACATTCGATTTTTAAAAATTTATTAATTCGCATCTCTATTAATTTAAAAATAATTATTTTTATAATTCTAAAACACTTGAAATTTTGTATTAAATTCTTAGCCTAACAAAAACAAAAAAAATAATTTTAATTATTTGGAAGCAACTATGATAATAATAAGATTTTGTAGTATGTTGGGACCTAATAAAAAGACTTTATATGCACAATTTATGTATTTATTTTGTGTTTTTTTTTCAATAAATTATTCATGTCCGTATCATTTTGATATGGAGTAGATGTTATGGTTATTTCTTCATTTTCAAGAAATATAATCTCCTTTATAAATTATATCCTCTAAAATATATTTTCTTTAATTTTCATTAATAATCAGTAAAAACATTATTGCAAAGATATAATAATATAAAATTCTATATACTTCATATGTATGTTTATATCCATTAATAAAAATATATTTTTTAAATAGATATTATATTAAGAACTAAATAGAAAACGTCATTATAGACTAACTTAGTAAACTGATTAGGAGGGTTATTCTACATCTAACTCTCCAAGCAATCCAGCCTACACACTTATTTGTATTTTTTGGTATAAAAATAATAAAAACATATGAAAAATTTTTAAGAGAGATCTAACATCCAAGTTAAAAACATGAAGAGAACGTATGGATTAAAAAAATATCCGCGATCTACTTTAAGAGTTCAATTTTCAGTGACCATCGATGATAAGCATAAATCTACGCAAACACCACCGTTCAAAAGAGAGCCTTGACAATTCTCAAAAAAAATACTAATGCCCAAGGTTGATGTTTCTTGATCAAGAGACATATTACTATTGACCTGGTTTAACCTATTTGTAAATGTTCCCATCACCTTCTAAAAGAAGGAAAGTTATACCCCTGAAAACTTTTAACCCCAAAACTGAAATAACAAAAGTTTTGATGTTTCATTAATTTCTAATAACATTTACAAGTGGCCATTCTCTTAGGAGAAAAAGGAAATCCTCAATTGCAAGTGGCCATTCTCTTATCCCAACTACTATGCCCACAAAAATAAAGTGGTAAGCAACCACTACCAATATATATATATATAAAGCATGCAATGTATGGCATAACTTTGTTGAGACATGAATCTCATTTCTTTAATTATTAATATGGATTATAGCCATGCTTTCTTATGATTTTAATATCTTTAATAACTTGTTTAGTTTATTTGGAATGCAAATTTTGCAATAGGCCTAATTATATAAATTAAAACTCTATTTATTTTTTTTAAATATTTTTTATATTTTTGATATTTTAAAGCACTTAAAAAAATTAATCAATAAAAAATATTTTTCTACTCAGATAAAAATATTTATTTTAAGAAAAAATATTTTTTTTTTCAAAACAAAAACATCTTCTGCATTTTGAAAATTTTACTAACATTTTTATATATAAATTTGTTAATATATATTTTTTCAAATTAAATTTAAACAATAAAAAATAAATTATTTTATGAAAATATATTTTCTATAAAAAATATTTCATAAATAAACTGCGGCTAAATATCCATATTTGTTTGTTGAAAATAATTTGTATTTGAAAAAAAATATTCATAATGACCGAACTCAAGACATTCTGCCCATGGCTAAACCCGCGCTAGGAAAGTTGGGCCTTAGTTCTATTAATGCTCGATGTATGAGTCTACTCCATATGTAAGTTTTGACTTGTTTTGACAAGTTGGATCGGGTGCAGACCTACACGCAGAGTATTGGCCTTGAATAATTCATTGGCCTCGTTGGACAATAAACTTCGTGATGTTTAGAATTATGTTCACATAGTGTCAACAATTAAATGGCAATCTGATAATAAAAAAGAATACAGTACGTCCATATGTACGACCAACGTGACTATAACAGGAAAATATGAATGTAGAGCGATGGTCTCACCTCCATGGAGAACAAAAAAGAGAAATAATAAAAAGATAGGAGAAGAACAAACCAAACTTATCAAAATATATTATAACATCTAATTTTTACTGGATCTCATACATCAAATATTTTTTATGAAAAATATTTTTAAATAAAATTTTTTATTTTTTATTATTTAATTATAATTTAAAACATAAAATATATTAGCAAAATTTATATATAAATATCTTAATAAAATTATGAAAATGTGAAAAACAAGGAAATTGTTTTCTTAAAATATCTTAATTTTTTACTTTAGAAAAATATTTTTTATTAACTAATTTTTTAGTGTTCAAATACTAGAAAATGTGAAAAATATTTTTGTTTATTATAAACAAAGTTTAAATTTTTTTTATATTTTGCCAATTTAATTTAAATGTTTAAATTTTGACATAATTTGTCAAAATTTTATCTATATTTTTAGAAATTGTAAAATATTGTTATTATTCTATACAATTTTTTTACCATATACTTTTACTTATTTTCTAGTTGATTCAATTATATATTATTATTATCAACTATTTTTAAATTTTATTTTGATATTCATGATTGATAAATTTTTTTAGCAATTTAAGCTTAATTTGAAAATATATATTTTTTTAAAAATAACTTATTTTTTATTGTTTTATTTTAATTTAAAAAATAAAATATATAATAAATATATATATAAAGATCTTAATAAAAATTTTGAAACGTGAAAAATAACTTCTTATTTTAAAAAGAAAAGTCATTCTTCTTTAAAATAATTTAAATTTCCTTTTTGATTACAGAAAAAATTATTAACTAAATATTTTAAATATTTCAAATATTAAAAAATAAGAAAATATTTTATTAAAAAATATTTTTCCTCAAACGAGCCTTAGTCAAATTAGGTGGTTTTAATTACATATTCTCTCTGCCAAATAAACTGAATCTTATCACTGTTTGATACTATTAATTAGAAAGTGTACACTACACTTTAATTTTTGAGTTTTTGTGTAATTAATAAGTCGATTTCTCAATTTTTAAAATTAAATATTTAAATTTTTAAATTTTAATTATATTCAAATCATATATTCTTTTATCCATAACATTTGTCATTCAAGTATTTAAATACAATAAAAAGAGAGATAAATCATTTTAATACAAGAAATATTCCTTTGTCTCTTTCTTTAAGTGATATGACTTCCAATATTAAACCCTCATCAATCTTCCACAATCACAACAATATTCTTTTAACAATTACAATATTATTCTTTCAAAAATCACAAAATAACCTGTCAAAATGATTCTCTAAAAATTAATATCCGAGTATTTTTATTTGACAAATCATTAATTATGGTATTTAGGTCATTAAAGAGCTTCTTCTCCTTCTTCTCATTCTTTTCACGGCACTCCTCATAGGCACTCCAACAATAAAGATGGATCGATTCCCCTCAACAAAGATGGACCCATTTCTTCTCTTTAAATACTCTTTTTTCCTATTTATATATTTGATATACTTGCTTTAATGATTATTGATTTTGAGATTAGGAATCTAAATTTACAGTATAATATTAAGTGTTTTTTCAATCTTGTAATTTGAGGCATATATTCTTTGATTATTGAATTTTTTTTTATTTAAATTTTTTTTAATTTGAATAGTTTAGATGAAATCTGAAACTTGGAATTGATTTTGCTTCTGAGTGTTGCTAGAATGGTTTAGGTGAATCTGGAAGGGATGCATTCAATACTTCTTGAAATTGAAAATTAAAAATTGAAATTTTTTCGCCATCTTTACTACTCCCATTGTTTAATTTCTCCACCATCTTAAATTTCGAGCATTTTTATTATGCGAAATTATAATCTCCCATTGTGGAATGTTGAGAGATGAGGTGTGGAAGATCTATGAGACACGAGTGAAGATGAACTTTGATTTAAATTGCCGATCTCAAATTGAAATGAGCGAAAAATTTATTTGTTATTAGAATTTAATAAGAATATCAAATTTTGTTTGGTTCTGGTTTTTGTCGGAAAACGATAAAGAAAAAGAGAGTAGATATTTTTATTATTTTACGTTTCATTAATGAAAAATTGATAAAATTATTAATGGAAGGATTTTTACTTGAATAAATTTAAAATTTAAAAATTTAAGTATTTAATTTTAAAAATAAAAAGATTGATTTATTAATTATACTATAAAAAAATAAACTCAAAATTTATTGTAATTAGACTTTTGATTAAATAAAATTTCAAAAGGAGCAGATTACATTGTATTAAAAAGAGATAAAAGATTAATTACGTACAATATTGTTTTAAAAGTAAAGGTCAAAAATTTTTTATGGAATATTAGAATGACTTAAAAGAACACGTGCACCTATTTTATTATAGAATGCAAGGACAAGACACTCTTTTGAGTAATATCATGATAATTTTGTAAAGACTGAAACTCACCGCTCAATCCGTCTAAAAATACTTAATTTTGGTTCCAAAATAAAATGGTGAAATTTGGTGAATATAGCCAACTATATTTGGAAAAATGGTCAATTGTCTAGAAAACTTGAAATGATTTGGGAAGCAAATTTAAAGAGAGTGAAAGTTGCCTTAAATGGAGTAGGTGGAGTATGAGGGTGTGCCATTAATGCAAAGAGAGGAGGATAGTGACTCTTGCCCAATTGTCTTTAGCATTTTGGAATTTTAGAAGCAACCCACTCAACTTTAAATTTTGTTTATTTTTCCAAATTCCATTCCCCCAAATTTTACATTCAAAGCTCAGCTAGAATGGTGATTCCATATCAGTAATTCTATATAAATTCAAAACTCAACTTTTTTTTATTTAAAATGTTATTTTTTTAACTTACATATGTTTTTACTTTTGAATAAAAGTAAATCATATATAATTTTAGAAGAATTTATTTATTTTTTTATAAAATAAATTATAACAAATGAAAGAACAATGTTAAATTAATTAAAATATTAGTATTTTGATGATTATGAATCTAACAAACATGAAAATAAACCTCAAAAAGGAAAACTGCTAAATAGTTTTTAATTAATATATATATTTATTATGTAACAAAATGAATTAATTTTTAATGCGCCTTGTCATTATGCGGTCTTATGAATATTAATTAATTAAGAAAATGACACGTAAGCAGAAAAGCGCCATAAACCAGCGGTGAATAACCTGAGCGAAAAAAAGCGAAGCAGAAGAAGCTAAGACAAGAGATTAGAGAGAGAGAGAAACTCTTCCCTACAAACTTCACCACTTAGCAAACTAAAATATTTTATATATTATTTATTTAAAAATACTTATAAAATTCTAGAGAGAGAAAAACCAGTAGCAGTAAGCAACCAAATAAACTCCACCTCAACAGAGAGAGAGAGAGAGAGAGAGAGAGAGAGAGAGAGAGAGAGAGAGAATAAAGGAGAAAAAGAGAAGAGAAGAAACTTAACTTGCACAAACACTACATTTTCCTTTTTAATATTCCCTTTCTCTGCAATTTTTTGCACATTTTCTCGGGAAAATCTTTCGTTTCTCCTCCTCCTCCTTCACCGTGTTTCCCGAGAGAGATTCTTCACTTGTTTGTTGCTTTACTTCTCTTCTTCGCGTGAATCGATGCTTGTTTGTGTAGTATCCCCTCAGATTTGGAGTTTTTCGTGATTCGGTGCGTTTTCTGTTTTTCATTCAAAGCTATTCAAGTTCCTTTTTCTTTTAAATGTTATTTTTTCCTTTTTGGTTTCATTCATTAATGATATAGTATGGGTGAGATGCGTACGGTTAGCGTCGGCATTGGTGAGATTTAATGCATTTTCAGGTTTGAGAGCTTTACTGTGGTATAAATGTGACAAGTGATGATTTATATGCTATGGGTTTTAACGGTTTTTACAGTTCTCGATTTTTGAGTTTTCGAGCTCATTTTCATTTTTCTTCTTTGTGACTTTTCTGGGTTCGTTGCATGATCATACTAATGCAAACTTTGTTTCTTCTTCTTCCTCTTCTTCTTCTTCTTCTCCTTGTGTGAACTCTGGATTGAAGCCCATGGAAACTATTTAACAGAGTATGATATGGTTTGTTTAGCAATAGATAAATGTGTGCACCCTTTTCTTTTCTCTTTCAAGATTTAGCTGATTCAGATCAGTTTATTTTTATTTTTATTTTATTGTAAGTATTGAGAATTGTAATGGGTATTATTAACATGATTTTAGAGATTGCTTAACATGCGAGGGCTTTGTGAGCAGAGCTGGAAAGTGAAAAGTCTATTATTCTCGTAAATTTTACGTTCCATATGAATCTGGAGAGCCCCTTACAGCTAAAAGGGTTTCTATAAAAATTTCGTACTGTGTTTGGGTACTTGTTGCTTATGGGTTTTATATATTTATTCTTTTTTTTTTTTTTTCAAATTTCCTGGGGGCATGATGCTGGTTAATCAGCCAGTGACTTCTTAACTATTCTTCTCTGGAAGCCTGCAGAGTATTCAATAACATTTTTTTATCTTCTTTTCTGACAGTTTAGAGCTGCATATATGTCTAAGATGTTACTGTGAATCTGCTTCCCTAGTAAAACAAGGGCCACCTTTTACATCTCGCAGAAAATGTCAGGTATTTGCTTGCTGTTAGTTTGTTTGATCCTTTAAGTATTACTTACACAGCACACAACTCAGAATTATATGTTTGATGCTTTAGATAATCTTAAAACTAAGTGATGGGTGTTTAACTACTTATTCTCTTATTGAAGGCGTAGAAGGAATTGGGGCTAATGATGAAATCCGAGAGAGAAGATCTGATTTTGAGAACTCTGAAGACGAGAGACGCCAATCAAAAATCGGCACCCTAAAGAAAAAGGCATTAAATGCTTCAAATAAGTTCACCCATTCTCTTAAGAAAAGAGGGAACAGGAAAATTGATTATAGAGTTTCTTCCGTTTCTATTGAGGATGTCAGGGATGAAAAAGAGGAGAGTACTGTATTTGAATTGAGGCAAAGGCTTCTCGAAAGAAATTTGTTGCCTCCTAGGCATGATGAGTATCATACTTTATTAAGGTCAGTTGGTTACTGCTTTGAGAATTCAGCATAAATCATTTATGTACTAAAAATCAGTGCTACGCCTGGTAGCAGCAAAATGCATTTTACTTGCTGTTTGATTTATTTTATTCTTGTAGATTTTTGAAAGCTAGAGAGTATAATATTGAAAAAACAATCCAGATGTGGGAAGAAATGCTTCATTGGAGGAAAGAGTATGGAACAGACACCATATTGGAGGTATTGAATATTGATATTAATTTATGCCACTGACCTTGTTGCTTCTTTTTAAGTTATGCAGTGGTGCTTTAGTCTGTTATAAGAATTAGTTTATTTTTGCATAATTACCAAAGTATTATAATGTATCCCTGTGAGAATTACGATATCTTTTAGTTCTTTTGTCGTTCAACTCTAGCAGTATACTCAGTTAACAATCACTTCTTAGGATTTTGACTTTGAAGAGCTAGAAGAAGTCTTGCAATATTACCCTCAGGGTTACCATGGAGTTGATAAGGAAGGCCGGCCAGTTTACATCGAAAGGCTTGGAAAAGCTCATCCAAGTAGGCTTATGCGAATTACCACTACGGATCGATATCTGAAATACCATGTCCAAGAGTTTGAGAGGGCTCTACTGGAGAAATTCCCTGCAAGTTCAATTGCTGCAAGGAAGCAGATGTGTTCAACTACAACGATATTGGACGTACAGGGTTTGGTACGTTGAATTGCATCCTAGATAAGTCTTCAAATTGAATTTGGCCCTCATGAACTACATATTTTATCCAAGTTTTGCTTTTATTGCCGGCATTGAGCAAAGTCTATAGTTATAACTTCTTTTGCTTCTTGCATGCACCTTGAAGAGTTGAGTGAATTCCAAAATCTAGTTCTGTTGCATTGGAAACGTGTATCATATTAAATTCCATTAATCATTCTTTATGGAGCCAATGGAGTTGGGACAGGATAAGTGAATCAAGTGTTGTAGTTCATTGTATTCTGAAATCTCATTTTCTTGCTTTGCATAACCCTCGCATCTTAGATTATGGATTCAGTGGAGTTTTTGGGAAAGATAAGAGAATTGAGAGCATTGATCTAATATTGATCTTCCTCCACTGTCGTACCTGGTTGATTATGATTCTTGCAACTGGTTCTCTTTAGAATTTGAACTGGTCATTGTTTTTATGTTAAAAACAGGGAATTAAGAATTTCACTCGGACTGCTGCAAATCTCTTGGCTGCAATGACAAAGATAGATAACAGTTACTACCCTGAGGTAATAAAATCTTCCACAAATGTCTCCTTTACACTGTTTAATTGGTTTCTGAAAGTTAACCATAATTTTACAGACATTGGATCGGATGTATATTGTTAATGCTGGCCCTGGCTTTAGGAAGATGCTTTGGCCTGCAGCTCAGAAGTTTCTGGATTCAAAGACTATTGCAAAGATACAGGTACAGGATATAGCTGTAAGCATATAGATCCTGATTTTCTTTTTCCTTCAATATGTATTACTCAGAAATAATTTCAAAAATTGCAGGTTTTAGAGCCCAAGTCTCTGCCCAAGCTACTGGAAGTTATTGACTCAAGGTTTGTCCGTTTCTGTTAGCTCCGTCACATTTCCTTTGTAACATCTACAATTTGTTTGCTTCTTTCTGTTCAGTCAATTGCCAGACTTCTTGGGTGGTTCTTGTACATGTTCTGCTGAAGGAGGGTGTCTTCGATCAAATAAAGGTCCATGGAATGATCCTGATGTGATGAAGGTAGGTAACTGTAGTATTTGATTTTTGGTTACTAATTTACATGTTGAATTCCTTGACCATGAAAGTGAGAGCATGAACCTTACGTTGAACTTGTAATTGGAAATTAACCAATGTCTTACATTTATAGCTTGTACATAATGCTGAAGCAGCATTTGTGAGGCAAATCACCAGAGTGCCTAGTAACCAACTTAAATTTGACACACACATTCAAATGCCCCTGCAGAAGGCAAGTTTCTGTCTCAGGTCTGAACACTACATTGATGTTATTAGTATATCTTTTCCCTGGATATTTGATATATATATATATTTTTTTTTGTTGTGTAGGGAAGTAGCGACACATCAGCAGCTGAATCAGGTTCTGAAATTGATGATCCTTCTCCAATCAATCCGAGTTATGTGTTTCCACGTTTGGCCCCCGTTCATGAGGAAGTAATTGTTGCTTGTTACTCAAAGTTACCATAATTGGTTTGACCGCTTATAGTCTCACTCATGCATGTGTTGTGTTCTGATTTTGTATGTTTATTGTGATTTCTTAAGGTCAGAGCCTCAGATCCAAATGCCTACTACAGTAGTGATGAAAATTTTCCTCTGGTTGAAAAGGCTGTTCAAAGCAACCTAGGGGCGGAACATCCTCAAGATCGATTCCTTGAAAGCAATGACTTGGGGGACCTTCCTAGTGAAATACTATCAAGTGTGGAGGGTACGTATTGATGCTTTCTTTTTGTGGATTGGTTCCTGTAGGACATCTCGGATCCAAATTTTTGTGTGCAGTCAGTTAAGTGCAAGAGGGTGGGTTCAGTGTAATGGTATGGGAACTGCCTCTCTGCAAAGCAGGGGTTAGGCTGCATACATCCACCCTCATATTCTGAGTATGGGATTCTTTTTATCCCAGATCATCCTTCTTTCGGTTAAGCGGAGATTGCAAGAACTTTATTATTAGACATTACCCTTTTTTTTGTGGATTCAAACTCTTATATGTGGAGTGCCATATGCTATTGCAATCTTTGGAACTTGAATAGTAAACTCATGTCTTGTTTCAGGAGGTCTTGCCAGCTATTGGTTGGAGATTATCAAGGAAAAGATTGGAAAAAGGCATAATGTGGCTAAAATGCTGATGTCATTTATGGTCAAACTAGTAGCATTTGCCTGTAGTTTAACCCTCAAATTTTGGACGAGGCAGAACAATATTCATCCATCTAACCTTGTGGAACATAATGCTGATGGTCATTCAACAGCCGTAGGAACTGTGAGTGAAGACCTTGTCCGTCCATGCATAGAGCGTCTACAGAGCCTGGAAAAATTAGTTGAGGAGCTTAGCAACAAACCTGCTGCAATCCCATTGGAAAAGGAGCAAATGCTCATGGAATCTCTGGAAAGGATCAAGTCTGTTGAGTTTGACCTTGAAAAAACAAAGAGGGTATGTCTTATTCTACTTAATTTAGAAGCTTCAGATATCTGGAAGTTGGACAACTGATTGTACCAATGGTTACGTTATTGGTTATCCACAAATTATGTTGTTCTTGCAGGTACTACATGCTACAGTAGTGAAGCAACTTGAGATTTCTAAGTTGCTAGACGATTTACGGGAGTCCAAGCGTCGTGTGAGTATCTTTTATTGATTTTTTCAGTTCAATTTCATATTGAATATTATCAAGCAAGACTAGGAATGTGACCCATCAGACTTGTTAGTCTGTAATGAGGTTGCTACACCCTACTTTGTCCATGACATGCACCACAATTACTTTGTCCATGACATGCACCACAATGCATGAAGGTTTGAGGCTCGAGCAGATTTGTTTTAGAAATTCTCATTATCGTTACATGTGATACAGTATTCATACTATATTGCTTTCTTGGGCCAACATGACCCTGATGGGAATCTTTCTTGCAGCGAAGAAGATTATTTTGTTGAGGACCTGAAGTGTTAACAGTGAGATTAGCTAGAAATTTGGTGAAATTGGGGATGACAGGAGAGTGATTTTCAGAGATCAGGAGGGCATCAATGGCAACAACCATACTTAGAAACAAGGGGTGGACGCCTCTATTTTTAGCATAACATGAGTTGTACAAGAACAAGTTCAATCACCTCCCTTTCTCCCTTTACAGAAATTACAGTTTAGCTGAGCCGTTGGTACTGATCTTTAGCTTCGGAACAGTGTAGAGAAAAAAGAGTAAATGAAATGCATTTATAAACAAATGCTTACTTCTTCCTCTCTTTTTTTTTTTTCTTCAAACGGTAAAGATGGAGTTCTACTTGTATGACCTCTCTTGCGAGTATATTGAAAACTGGCCAAGGAAGTTCTATAGGCTGTCGCAGGTGAGCTTCTTCACTGGCTGTGACTGGAGCATTCTGCACCCCCACTTTTGTTTTGTTTTGTTTTGTTTTTTTTTTAAGACACCAAGTCTCACGCTAAGCCTGATTATTCAAACAATGATTAACAAATTGTAACTTGGGGCAGGATTCTAGAAAGAAGATGAAGAAAATGAAATAAATGCTTAGGTCTATGAAATCAAGTGGCTCTTGCATGAATTGTTTTCAAGAGTACAACGTCATTGAGTGGGGTATGCTATCAGCCAAACCATGAAGCTCTATGAAGACTGTCTTGTTTACTTTTGTATCGCTCAATAAAAATTTAGTATTAATTTGGTTTACTTTTTTGCCATGTGCCCTTTGTTAAATCCTTGTTTAGAACAGCAGATTTCGAAGAAATTATTTTTTTTTTTAAAAAAAAATTGTATTTGGCAAAACTAATATCATAAGAATTCAATTCTCTTTAAATTTTCATGAAAATTAATTTTAATTAAAAGAAATTTGGCCAAAATTATTAAGATTTTACAAGAAATAATCTCATTTAAATATATTTACATCAAAATTATTTAATTAACTCTTAGCCCTTAAAAACCTTTTTATTTTTCTTTTTCTTTTATCCTTTATATTTTTTTGTTTGTTTTAATTTTAAATTTATTTTTTATTTTTTTAATTAATAACTACTCTTTAAAAAGTTAATTTAATTTGATATTGATAATTAATATTTAATGTATTTATAATTAATATTAAGAAATTTATTATGTTATTTTTTAATTTTATTAAAAATATTAATTTATACTTCTAATGATAAAAAATTATGTAAAATTTAGATTTTAAAGATTGTAAAAATATTAATAATGATTTTTTAATTAATATGATAAAAATGATTGTTATTTATAAAAATAAATATTCATGTTTAATTTAAAAATAATAAGAATGATGATTATTAATTATTTATTTAATATAAAATAATTCAATTGAATTTTATTATATTTAAATTAATAACAAATAAATACATTTTTTATGAATAAAAATAAGATTTAATTTTGAATTCTCCAAAATGAAATAAGTTATTTAATTTCAGTAGCAGAAGCAACAAGAAAATTTTTAATTTAGTAAGATAGCAGCAGAGAATTGAAGAACAAAATGGCTAACTTTTATAGCGGGAAAGACATTTGCTGGGACTTATTAGAAAATCTTAGAATGATTTTCTCTCAAATATAAGCCAAAATAGATCAACCCTGACTGTCTCAACTTCTATAATCAAAGTGTCTAAATGCCCAAGTCCATCTCTTCAGGCTATTGCGAGTCCTACAGTCGATATCTTCTGCAACTATGTTCAATGGACGACGGTTTTATACCAAAATCTACTATCATTTAGTTGAAATAGAGCTCCTTCTTCAAGCAAGCCAGCATGGCCACAAAATTCACTCATTTGGATGAATCCCATCTGCAAGCTTCTTCTCTGAAAGTTCAGCCTATCCATAGATGGAAAAATTGTAATTCACCATGCTTGGCATACTTGTCCATGAGAGCAGAACTAGGTTTAGTACTCACCGTAGCCTCAGTTTTACCAAAATATGTATTTATACATCTTCCTTGATGCAGCGACCCTAAATATGAAGCTATAGATAACAAGCGCATCCGTGTTTCATGTTTCATGATACTGTGTACAATTTTTTAAAATCTCGAATTAAACTTACAAACCATATTAAATCATATCGAGATAAGAAAACAGATATTATAAAAATTAAATCAAATATATTTATACATTTGATTCTAGTTATGATTTTTTGTCAAGAACCGTACCAATATCAAATTAGAACTAAATCGAAATTATATAAAGTTAGAACAGTATAAAAAAATATATATTTTTAATAATTTTAGTGATATTATTTTATTATATAGTTTTAATAATGTATTTTATATCTTTTAATATAATCTAATAAATTATATTATTTAAATTATATAATTATATTTAAAGAATTTTAATTTTAATTTTAAAAATTTTTAAATAATATATATTAGAAAACCATAAACAAGAATATAAATAAAATAGTTGTGTATGAGTTATTTAAGAGTTAATAAAAATTTAGGTCACTATGTATACACTCTCTTTTTATTATTTTTATATTTAATATTTCCTAACTACTTTTATATATTAAATTATTCATATAATTTATTGATGACTCTTTAATTATTAAATAATTATTAATAATATTATAAAATAATTATATGTTCTAATCAGTTATTAAGATTTTTTAACAATATGAGTGAATCACATATTACTAATTTAATATATCTTGTCATATATTAATTACATATTTTTTAATTAAAATTATATAATTAATAACTATATAAAAATAATATAATATTCTTCCTAAAAATTGTATGTAACATATATTAATATTATTACTGTTATTTACTTATTTAATATTTTAAAATAAGTGTATGAATATTGAAATTTTATTTGTAAAAAATTTAACATTAAAATTAAAACTAAAATTAAAATAAAAAAAAAATCAAAATCAACCTAAAAACGTAACAAAATTGTTTAGAAACATACTAAAATTTGATTTCAAACATGTTTCAAAAAATTAAAAAATTAGAGGTTTGATTCCGATTTTAATTTTTAGTAAAAACCATATACCGAAACCGAAACTGAAGAATCCTAGTGTTGCATCATTATTTGGACGAGTAGGCGAAATCATCATATCTTGAAAGAGAGGTAATGCTGCAGTATGCATACCATTCTTCGTCCATTCTGCCTTCATTGCGTTCCACAATGCTTGATCTTTCGCTTTTATTTCATCAAACATTGCTCTGGCTTTGTCTACTATATCTTCACTCAAGTACTTACAAATCATGGAGTTCTTAGAGACTCTGCTTTCTTCTAATAATTCCTGAGAACATGTTCTGCATTGCTATCTGAACTTGCATACACATGAACTAAGGAGCTATGGGTGTTATATCAGGTGCACTTCTGCCTTGCTTATCAGCCAATGAACTTGTTTATCTTCAACAAGAGCTTTCTACTGGTATCCAGTAATGGTTCATTGTACAGTAAAATAGAATCACTGAAACATGAGGGAAAAGCCATGCAGTTACTGATGCTGGAGAGTTGCTTTAAAGCAAGAGAGCAGCAAGAGTCCATTGCAGCTAGTTAATGTTGGAAACATCTTTCTTTTGGCATGAATTCTAAAGGTTAAAAATGAAAATATGATCACGATAACACAAAAAATACCCAAGAAATATTGGTACAAATATATGATGACAAATACATGTAGGTCTAAGGATTGAATCGTTCATCAATCAATACAACCAAGCTCTACAATCAATACAACCAAGCTCTAATCGTTCATCAATCAATACACAAATCACAAACCTATGTTAAAAATCAATTTAGGAATCCCTAAAGGATGCTTTTAACTCTAGCACAATAAAATTACAACGCATAGAGCTCTGCCATAGCTAATAATTAAAAAAAAAACCTACTACAGGAACATTAAAGAAGAATCAACATTTGGAGCCTTCAAGACAAGTGTAAGTAACAGCACTAGAAATATAGATGTGAGCATCAGTAATAAGGATGGCCCACAAATAATCTGACTCTCACTAGTATTAGCTGACTGTGATGGTGGTGTTGCAGGGCATGCAAGCCCGTCCTTGCCTTCCCGGCATTCACTGGCAAAAAGGCCAGAAGGATAACTCCCATTGAGGCCAATATAGGTGAACATGTTATCAGCACAATCACTGGTCAAGTCATTCAAGATATCTGCATAAGGGCAAGCGAAGTCCTTGAATGCTTTACAACAGCTATCAGGAGGATACTTGGGTGCTTTACATTGGCTTGTAATGACTGTATAGTTCATAAACTCAAAGTTTACAGGACAGGCTGCAGATAGGGCAAGACAATGTTTCATCATCAGAATGCAGCATAATTACGCGCGGAACAAAATTTGGCAATGGGTTTAAGGAGATGACTGTTTTCGTGTTTTCTAAGCATATCCTAGAAACACACAAGAAGGCCCAACTCTCAAGGCTCAAGAAACTAAAATATAAGTTCTTTCTTGAAAGTGCACAAATAAATCAAAACTGTATAGATGCATATCAAAGATAAGCATTGCCATAATTTGCATATATATATAACTGAGCTATTATTGTGACAGTAAGAGAAGCAAAATCAACATATGCAAGAGTACAGATTAAATTCATAGCTTAAATTGGATGATGCTTTATCTTTTCTTGATAAGCTGGTAAATTAGATACTGTTACTCGGCATTTCTTTACTTTTATTACTCAATTAACATTGTGTCATCAACAAAGATGGGTGCACGAAAATAAGAACTAGTCAAATCATAAAATAAAACAATCATTATAATATGAAGATTGGAAAAACATTGGAAATTCTCAAGCTACAAATGCAATGCATAACTCTCCAAAATCATAGAATTGCCTTTTAATTTTCACAAGATCATTTAGGCTATGTTTGAAGAGGGAGTAGAGTTGCTCATTTTGTGAACTAGAGGTCATGGTTTCAAGCAATGCAAAGAGCCGATCTATAAAGCAGAGGCAAGGCTGCAAAGCACACAAGTGTGGGATGTTTCGTGCTCACCCTTTTTTGGGAGGAGTAAAATGGAGGGAGAGATGGAAGGAAAATGGAGAAGAGGGACCAGTATCACAAGCAACAAACTTGTGGATCTCACATTCTAGTTGCTTTCCATTTTCCTTTCCTCTCATATTCCTCCATATTCCACAAAAAGCCTTAATAAAATTCAGTATTTGTAAGGTCCTAGATGATCCTTTGGCTTCATTAACAAGATATATCAATTGGAAGTGTTCTTGATGGGAAAAAGACGTTCGCCTGCAGGTAGAGAAGTCCAAATCATACTTTCAAATATCAAACATGCAACTGTATTGAATGTTTATCTGATCAATGATACTTCTTGTGAATTGACAATGTAATTTTAGACAGATAAGGGATGAGTTGACTAAGAGGACATGAGCTCATTGAAATAGGCAGGAATAGGCAGAGTAGTTATTCTGTTACAAGTGGGAGTTACTATAAATAGGAGTACTTGTATTGGGTCATTTTAGAAATCACTAATAATGCTAAATTCTTCCTTTCTCTCTTCTTCTATTCAATTTCTCCTTTCTTTATTTCCTTTCTAATTTCTATGCTTTTCTGTGAGTATAACCTGGTCACATAACACTTTCATGTCACAATAATGGAACATGTCATCCTAACTGATATAGGACATGTTGAGAAACCATCCTCTCAGTTCTTTTATTACAAGGGATTCTCAAACAAATCGGAGATTGTTGCGGTTGCAAACATTATCTGAGGTACTTTAGCAGCAGAGAAGTCGGACGGAGAGAGAGAGAATAGTAGGAATCAGACCTTTTAAATCAAATATTTATAATATCAAAAACCTACACAAATAATAAATTCATATAGATATTTTAATGGTAAAATTATTCTATCTATTAGTTGAGGTTATGAGTTCGAGCCACGAGAAGATGCACCACAAGTATGGGTGTTTTTAGATCAAAATAATCCCTAAATCTAATTTCACTTGAGTGCATCACTAAAGTTAAGCATGTTAATTACAAATTAACTGAAATGTAAAGAGAAGCAATGAGCTCACAACCTCATGATTGGTGGGCAAATGAGCAATGTTCAAAATGAATTGTCACTTGAGAACAAAGCTCATTTTTTAACAAGTGTTTTCATTGAGTTTAAATTGGCTGATAAAAGCATTGAAGCAATATCTATAAAATTGAAAGGCATGTCATGTTAATTAAGTCATAGCCTTGAGGTTTTAAATTCCATTTCAACAAATATCATGACAGGAAAGCTTACCATGTAGATAGGAAAGATTAAGAGAAGAATGCTCTAGATGAGCTAGCAACTGATCAGATATCCCAAATAATTCTCAATACAATTTAGAAGGCAATAAATTAATTTTTACTAGAACACAAGAGAAACAACAAAAAGGGTAATAATCTTGGAGGCTTGAACAAAGGCATTCAGCTTTACAACAGTTTATCTCATAACAAGCAGTGGCATTAGTTTTCAAATGAATCATACAAGTCTTAATTGATTTCAACCAAAAATTAGGTAAAGTCCATCAAAGAATGTGAAAAAGAAGAAGAAAAAGAAAACCTTTCTTAGCCTGAAGCAGATTCCTGCTGGTAGAAGGATGGGATTGGAAAACAGAGTCTGGATTGAAATCACAATAAGCAACAAACCATTAAACAGAATTCCAGAAAAACAAAAAATCAATTAGCAGCAAAATAAGCATTCCTTAAATTCAGAAGACCTGAAATAGAAGTGGAGGCAGAAGAAGGAGCAAAGAGAACCACCAACAAGAGGAAGAAGACCACCATCTTTGCTTATTATATATGAGAGGGAAATACACTTCTTCTCTCTTCTCTTTCTTTTCTTGTGGGTTATACGCTCAGCTGATGTCATGAGCGCGTAGATACTACAAGCTTGGACTTTTAAAATCGGAACTTTTTAGATTTTTGTTTGAAGACCATTTCCTACATAAGCGTCCAGATAAGGACATAAGGTTACGCTCTACAAAGCTAGACTTGTCATCTTTTATAGATTTTTATAATTTGTTTTATTTTTTAGTAAGAAATGAATTTTTTTTAATTTTTATGTTATAAAAAAAATTTATCTAACACCCCTAGAAAATATATAATATTATAATAAGATATTATTTAATTTTATGATATATAAAATTTATTAATTAATTTATCGATTTTAAAAAATATATTAAATATTTTTAAATTTTAAAAATTTATTAATTAATTTATTTATTAATTTTATTTATTAAATATTACAGCTTTTATAATATAAAAAATTTATTAATTAGTCAATTAATTTTAAAAAATATATTAAAATATTTTTAAAATTTTGAAAAATATAACTAATTAATTTTTTTATTAATTTTAATTATTAATATGAAGAGACTAATTAATAAATATTTTTATAAAACTGAAAGAACAATTAATAAATTTTTTTTGTTATAAGTACTAAATAATAAGATATTTAATAGTTAAAATAATAAAATAATTAATTAGTATATTATTTAATATTTTAAAAAAATTTTAATGTATATTTTAAAATTGAAGAAACAACTAATAAGTTTTTTTATATTACAAATATTAAATAGTAAATACTTTTTATAAAAAAATAGTCAATAAATATTTTTACAAAATTAAAATAAATTAATAATTTTTTATATTATAAAAATTAAATAGTAAAGTTGTTCTTATAATAATAAAATAAAAAATATTTTTATAAATTAAATAAAGGAATATGTATTTTAAAAAGTTAAATTTAATTGATGAAGATGAAAATTTGAAATTTTTAATGATAATCTAATAAAATTGTAAAGAAAAATAATAAAATTTAGTAAAAATATTTTATAAGAAAATCAATATTTATAGTTTTGAATTTTGAATTTTTTTAATTTAAAAATATTTTCTAATAAATAGTAAAAATAAAAAATAAAATTTTTTTTATCAAATAAAAAGAAAAAACAACCAAAACAAACCCTTTAGCAAGAGCAAACCTGTCTTCTAATAGTTTCCAAGTTTGGGCTATTTTCCGCTGTTCTATTTAATACATGGATGCTTCTTAAATTTTAAGATTCTGTTTTTATTTTAAGAAAAAATTACTGTGAAATCTTCAATTTTTTAAAAATTAATTACTTTATCTTTATTTTAAAATTAGAGGTTGCAACTTTGTTATAATTTATAAAATTAAACTCATTAATCCTTCGATTATAAAATTATTATTCAATTTATTTTAATTTTAGTTAAAGGAATTAGATAAAATAAATATTTAAACTAAGAACTAAATTATACATTTAATTAAAATTATAGAAATTAAAAAAATATAAATATTCAAGACAATTGTTATTTTTTTAATAAAATAATTAAAGAATTAAATTTTATAAAATATAGATAATTTCCTGAAAATTCTGAGACTGAATAATAATTACCAAAAAAAATCCTAAAATAATAACCCTTTTACTTCTTATATTACAAAAAATAACTAAAGTATAGTCTTTGAAATAAATTTAATTCCTTTTTCAGCTGAAACTAAAACTGATATGATATAATTAATAAATTTATTTCTCAATTTTAAGAGTCGAACGCTTTAATTCCTAACTTTTAATTTTATCTAAAACGACAGTCCCTCCATCATTTTCTTCAATTAAATTAATGAAATTAGAGATAAGAGATTATATTTTATTTTTCAAAATACCTTTAGTTTATTTCATTTCCTCTCCTTTCCTCTTGTTTTTTTCTTCTTTTCTCCTTCTCCTTTTAACTTTATATCAATTATTCTACTCGGTCCTCCTCTCCTCCTCCTATTTCTTCTTTTTATTTTTCTTTTTTACTCAAAGTCATGACCAATAGGCTTCAGATTCACTCATAACTTTACTGATTGATTTCATTATCAACAAGCTCTACTCTTCTCCGCTCCTGTCTGGTGAAAAGAAGAAAACTATTTAACACGCATATATTCAGCTTTTCTCCGAGGAGAAAAGTGAATGCCTTTTTTCTTCAAACGCTGATTTGCTTCTGCCTGTAATATGATTGATACAATCTGACAAGTCGATTCGATTTTTGAACGAAAATGTAAGATAGTGATTGGATGATTACTTTATAGACGCCAGTCAATCAAGCTATTTTGAGAGTGAAAATTTATTTTTTTATTATTCTTTTGATTTTTATGAAATTGAATTTTGTAGGTCGATTGTGATTACTTGATAAATCAAGTTTGCTACCTATCTATGAATTGATTTTTTTTTTATTTCTTTTTATTCTTGTGAAATTTTCTTTTAAATTATTGTGAAATTAATTATGGATTGATTGTAATTTTGCCTATCTCTTTTAAGATTTGAATTATGTCGATAGTAAATAATCATCAAAAAATTTCTAAAGTTAATCAAAAGTTTTTTGGTATTTTTCTTCTCATGGCTATTTTGAAAAGGGGACATTCAATTTGAATGTATTAAAATTTAGAGACCAAAATACTCAATTCTAAAAATTAGAAATAAATGTACAACTAAAAAATAATTTTTTTATAATTCAATTAGTTTGCGCTTACACATGTGAACACGTTTGGTTAGCTCATCAAATGGAATAACTATTCCTAGTTATAATTTAAATTTTAAACGTGAAATAAATAAAACTAAAAATCTCAAACCATCTTTTTATTAAAATTTAAAATATAGAGATTATACTGAATAATTTTCAATTACAAGATCCACTCATAAGGGAGGAAATAGCTATTTTGTAATTGTTAAAATTCATTCCATTCTTCTAGTATACCATTCATGAACCAACCAAACAAAGATTAACAATAGAAGTGATAGAGATGGCTATGATCACCCCTTTGATAGTTTGATATCTATACATACAAATACAAATGATGGGCCATCCCATCAGGATCGTCTACCCTCCAATAGGACATAACAACTTAAGAATATAATTACAGTAGCACTGGAGTTCATAGCATACTTGATAAATTTTTGTATGCATATATTATTTGACAATTTTTGTCATGTGAATCTGGGCTTTCTCCATGAAAGTGCTCTCCATCTGGGCAAAAGCCTCTGTAGTTACCATGCCAGATTGAATCTTGATTTCCGTTTGAATTGCTTCTTTGTCACACACCATGTTCCAGGGAAGGTGCTTAGCTGTAGAAAAGGAAGGGGGAAAAAAAAGGAAAAATAAAAGAAAGGAAAGAAAGAAAGAAAAGGACGAAGGTGAGCAGATGGAATGGTTTATGGCCCATTTTGAGATCATGCCAAAAATGACATTTTCCACATTAATTGAAATATAGATCATGTACATAAATCAACTTAAAATCCTGAAAACCTATACTGCCATTGGTTTTAGAAAACAAATTAAGTTCAATTCAGCAAAATTTGATTGATTAAAGTTTCATAGTACCAAAAAACCATGCAGTAGCTGGCTAGGCTACTAGCTAATTCCAGTTTTGCATATCCAAAAACTGGCTGGTCAAGTAGCTTACGTTGCTGATGACTTTTGCTCCAAACCATGCAGTGTCTGCGCCATAGGGAGGAGGAATGACTCTTATTCCACTGCAAACTGATGCGGGAAGAAGTCCATGCAGTTCTTTCTCTAGCCTCTCTGAAAGCAGTTAAAAAAGCAACAGAGATTCATATGCTCAAGTCATGCACAGACCCATTCACCAATTCAATAGAACCAGTCATTTTGTCATGTGCGTTGCACATCAACACCTCCCCCCTCCCTCTTTTTTTCTTTTTTCAGTTAACTCATAAATATATTTATTCCAGTAACACTATAATTTAATCCTCAATTTATAAATTGTAATAATCAAATATTATTTTCGGAGTTCAATACACCATTAAAATAATCATAGTGAAAGGTCAAAGGTCCATATATTAATTATGTTTTAAACATCTAAATCCACTCAATAATACAAACGGTATTAGAATTATTCAAATGAATAATTTATCTAAATATATATCTTAACAAATTTATAATAAGCTGATCTCATTTTCTATTTAACACTTCCTCTTATATTTGAAGTTTGCTCATACATTTATTAAAAATAACAGCAATTACAGAAAAATACAATAACACCAGGATGATAACAATGGAGGAAAGGTAAAAGTAATAATAGAAGATACATTTAAAGGTACGGAGTGATACCATAAGAAACAAAAGCCTACCTATATTTTTTTAAGATTTTCTTATATAAGCAGGATTATGTTCGAGGCAATGAAATATTGGAGGTTTAGGTGATAATTAAATTTGTCATATATGAACATATATATATATATTAAAAAAAACACCTTTTATTATCATTCACATTTTGCCTCTTCATCTACTTATTTATGTATATTTTAGATATATTTCGTAAACCTTTTTCATGTCATTTCTTTCAATCACACATTTCAGGAAGTGTTTTTTTTTTTAAAGTTTATCTAACCTGCTAGTCCAGGCATACAGGCAGTGCCTCCTGACAAAACCACAGTCTTAAACCAAGCATCATCGCCAGTCAACTCAGCAGCATGACAGTGGTCCATGCAAAGTCCGACTGCTTGGTGCAAACCCATTGCACGCCTATATCATGAACCAAATGAAGTCTTTTAATCAACAGCATGGGGTTCATGATTTAGATAGCGCAACACATAAAAAAGAATGTAGTTTGTTGAATTGGGTGAAGAAAAACATGTAAAGGATTCACCCAAAAAAAAAAAACGTGTAAGGGGAAAATATGGGGTTGTATGCTGTAATTAATTTCCTAACACATGCATTTACGGGGTCCTATGAAGAAACTTCTCCTCCCGATATATTTGATTAGAAACATTTTGCAAGCCTCTGATGAGAATTGGTATACCTTCAAACATGTTTCATGGTCATCCAACTTTATCATAAAAGAATGTCAGTATGAGCAGTATTCAGCAAACAATATCAAGACATATTGATGGAACATTTAGACTTACACTCCTGCAATTCGTGGCTGGAATAAAATCTCCCCCGTCTTAAAGCGTGCTTTTGAAAGGGTAAACCATCCTTCGCCTGGGACTTCTAGAGATGCTTTTGTGTCTTTACATAACTCAGCATCGTAATCAGCAGCAACATAACAAAGGTTCTGAATTTCCAAGAAGCCAACAGACAAAATTATATCCCATTAAGTCAATGTTGATAAGCAGAAGAGTACAAAAATTATATTTTGGACCCGATACATGTAAAACAGAAACCATCTTCATTATTCAATTAATAGTACAACCTAAATATCCATAGGATTAAGACTCAACAATTCCGAGAGACGGAGCAGCTTAAAGGCTGTTTCCTTTGTTCTCGCTTTTGGGATCTTTGCTTGCTTTCCATTTTCAATCTCCAACATTTCTGTAGTTTTTCAATTTCCATCATTTTGTAGATACTGAATGCATGATAACTGATTTTTTTTTTATTCAAAATGCTTCTTCCAAGTAATGCACTTAAAAGAGCAAGTAAAAAATACTACACGCAATTTTCAACATGATTTTCTTAACTTCCATGATGCCAACAGAAATTAGGAAATCTTCCACGAAATCAATGCTGATAAGCACAATGGAAGCGAATTTGTAGTTTTGAGTCCAATATGGAAAACAGAACCAACAACATTTTCAAATAGAAATACAGCGTTCATAGGAGTAACAATGACTAACTGGGACATCATCAGATCAATGTTGAAGGAAGCAAGAAGCAGCATTTTCTACATGCTTATGGTAGAAGATAATAATCTAATATATATTCATATAAATAAATGAAACGTATTTATATACATGTTCTTTCACTGAAAAAGGAATATAAACCCAATTGAATCCCTAGAATCAAGCCATCTAACAAAGGAAAGAATATACAACATATTTAAATTTGATGTCAACACTCTCTATCAAGTTGGAGCATAAATATTTATCATTGCCCAAACACTTGTTATAAATGTAGTCAATCCAGACTCCATTAAGAGCTTTAGTGAAAATGTCTTCCAATTGCTCCCTAGTTCTAATGTGTTCTGATGAGATGAGCTTCTGTTGCATCTTTTTATGATCAAAATGATCAATTCTGTAAATTTAGTTCGCTCATGAAACACATGATTAGAAGCAATATGAAGAGAAGTTTGATTGTCACACCATAGTTTCACAAGCAGTGAGGTTTTGACGCCAACTTCATCAAGTAACTGAAGTATCCTCATCATTTCACTCACTGATTATGCCATGGTCCTATATTCTGATTTTACACTAGATCGAGAGGCTATATTCTGCTTCTTACTCTTCTAATATATCAAATTGCCTCCAACAAAGATACAATATCTTGCAGTTGATCTTCTATCAATCTTATATTCTGCCCAATCAGCATCTGAGAAACATGCAATGTTCAAATACCCATGATTACTATATACTGTATACAACATCAGGCCGAGTTATTGTGAGATTGTTTAATTTGCTAGAAGTCTTCTACATTTCTCCGGATCTTTAAATAACTCACTATCTCCTACTGTCAACTATAAATTCGCCATCATTGGTGCATTGCAAGGCTTTGCCAATAGATGAAGAATAAATTCATATTTGGAGCGTGGTAGATTTGTTGCTTCTATATTTCATTTCTCACATGGCTGATTGGAGGCTGAAAATCAATTTTGTTCCCATGGTATTTCTTTCAATCCTTAGCTTCCTATCATGGTTTCTAGTATTCAGTATACCATTTTATCTTGTCTATACAATGGAGAAAGGAGGTTGGGCATTGATAAAATCAATGACCCCTATAGTTATTGTCATGATAGTTTTTAATTTTACTTTAGTGGGAATTGGGGCATTGATAATGAGACCAAAGTGTTTGATGAATCAACCATTGAACCCATTATTAAAGCTACAAGCATGTGGTGCTTCTTCAAGGTCATGTGTCAAACCTTAAGTCTTGTTGAATCTTATATTTGAGGACTATAGACAGCAGCTTTGCAAGCTACATTACCCATGACAAGAGAAGGTGGCGACAAGGCTTCCAAGGTTCTTTTTTGGACTAAGTGTCAAAAAGCGAAAGTGGTATTTGAGAAAACCAATGAGATTTATGAAGTAACATGTATGAACTCTGATTATTTCAGCCTTGAGGACAAGGCTGGTCTTCAAGAGGTTGGCAATGATAGCAACATAACAAGGAGTCTTGAAGCTAGGAAATTAGGGTTAAAAAAAATAAAAGGACATGAGCTGAAAACAAAGAGAGAGGAAAGATATACGGCTGGAAGAGGGTAGCAAAGAAATAAATCAGTTAGAGAAAAATGTGGGGATGTTGCCATCTGGAGATACCAACAAAAAGGGATTTAAATCTATTATATATAGAGGCTATTCTCATCAGCTAGGGCATGCTTGTTCTTACTTTTTCTTTCGGCTATTGCTGGACTAGCTATACTAGTACGAGAAGTGTTTTCCTAGGGATTGCTAATTAACCATTTTTCTCCTTGTTTCTTTCTTTATATTTCAGAATACTCATTGTAGTTGAAATAATGAATGTAAAAAAGGACTTTCTGCCATTATTACAGCAATACTGAGTCTCAGTTTTCTTTTACAAATTCTCTATTTACATTTTGAATGCTTCCTAACTCTATCAATTCTTCTGTTTGATAAATCCAAATACTTGAATTGATTACATCATCCAAACCCCTTCCAAATGAACCTCACCTCTTGATGTGGGGCATAATGAATAATGAGTCTATGGGGAGAGAGAAGGCTTCAAAGGGCAGAAGGGCATAATTCAGTGGCTGGAAAAGACCAGCAACATGCTAGACAGCATGCCACAAGCTCTACACTCTACAGCAAGCCCCACGGCATGTGCAAGGCAAGAACCCCAGTCTGCCTCCAGCATTCCCTAGGGCGTGTCCTGCATAGGGGAGAACGGACTTTCTTCTATTTTGTTCCAGTCTTCCAGATATGAGTCTTGCTTCCCATTCTTGACATCAAAGATATTGCCACGTACAATTTAAGAGTTGAGTTTAAGTCCATCATTATCTTGAATAGCAAATGTAAAATCAGATTCTTCGATTACCCCATTTCCTTCATGTGATAGAGAGGTAACTTTATTTCTGAAATCACCTTTAAGCCCTAATATCAAAGACTTAATTCCCCAATTACATTGTTCAAAGAATTTGCAAAATTCTTGAGTAACTCATACATCACTTTTAACACCATTTTGTAGATTCTTGAAGTCATTTTTCAATAACTCCACTTCCTTCCTCATCCCACGAGGCTCAAGCTGGGAGGCTCTCAACTGTTCCTCCATTTTATATCAGCCTAGCTGACTACAGACTAACCACAATAGATCTTGCCATAATTGTGACCCCAAAAGAAGCTTATTACAGGTAATGTCCACCCACAATAAAGAGATTTTGAAATTTGCATCATAGAAACCCTACGGACAAGGTTTCTTCCTTCACAAGCAATAAACGAGAAAAGAAATTTGAGGAAAACTAAGAAAGAAATATGGAAAGAAGGATATCAAGAAATAAAGAAAGAAAGAACTAACAAATAGGATTCAAGGGAAAGAACCTAGTGGATGAATTGAGAGAGAGAATAAACTTTCTTTATTTCTCGGAATTCTTCAAAATTTTGAGGTTTCATAACCTAATAGAGCAAAAATTGGGAAGAAAACAAATATTTTGTAGGAAAGAAAACGAGGAGAAGAGAGAAAATCTTTGTTTTAGAATTTTATGGATTTTCAATTTTATCAGAAGAAACCCTAACAAATCAAGAACAAGAATGAAGAAGAGAAATAGGGAGGACTAAAGAAATTAGAGGAAGAAGAAGTGGAAAGATACTGATAAGAACCACAAATCTTATCACGGATTGCAGCTGCAAAGAACCCACACACAAACAGGCTCTGGTACACTTTCCTAGCAGACTCTCAATGCACCAGATATTGTAGAAGAAAGAAAGGTGAGAAAAGCAGAGGGAAGAATAGAAAAGAACAAAGAAGGAAGGGATCAAGAAGAAGAAGAAGGAAGAGGAAGAAAATAGAGAGCAGAGGGAGAAGAAGAATAATAGAGAAATACTTGTATTGGTAATTCTTTGGCTGACCCCATCAGTTACAATGCTCCTTATTCATATGATATTTCCTCCTACGCATTACCACAAGTCCACAACTCTCTCTTATTATCATGACATAACAATAACCCAAATTAGGTTGTAGATTTGACAAGGCAAGTGCTGATTTTCTGGTGACAAAACCATGAAAAATAACTAGCATAGTAATAAGCTGCTTCCATTAATGTATGACATCTGCCTACGAGTATTGCATTACAACCCTACATATAGCATAAAATCGTAAGTCCACTTAGCCACTCCATTTTTAAGGACAAATAAATTAGTCCCAGAGGAATGTTTGTATTAACAAAATATTCTCCTTGAAAATAGAGAAACTAAGTTGTGAATCTGTCCTATTTCAAGGATTAACTTGTAAATTACCCAGTTATAACTGCTAAAGCATTGTGAATAGGTATTACTACAAATCCCTGAACAATAATTTAATTCATAACATTTTCTCCTACATCAATGAGGGGAGAAGAAAAGGATACCAATAAAATTAAGTCAATCAGAGATAGATTAAAAATTACACAACTAAACAATATGACCATGGTCAGTATAAATAACATAGTATCAGTAAAAAAAAAAGAACAATTATTGATTGCCTACCTCCTTTAACGCGCGAACAGTATACAGCGATTCAAAATTGATATTATTTTGTTGCATTTGTTCTCTAAGGAATCCAGTAACCTTTAATGCTCCTATCCCGACAACTTCCACGCCCACCTTGCGCATTACTTTGCCATGTAAAACTGTAAATTGCAGCAGTCATATTTCACAAGTCCTTAGTTCCCATATTTTAAAGCCAAAAAAGCCACTAAAGGCTTACAAAATGCTTACTAGAAAGGATAGACATGAATAGGGAAAAAGAAAATAGTTAAAGCTGTAAACATGAAACATACTACAACTTACTTACGCCACATAAAAAATAAAATGGTTTCATGAAATGAACAAAGACCAGAACAGTTCAGAAGAAATACAGAAAATTATATCATATATAAGCGCAATGATGGCCTTAGCATAGTTCAATGCCCATGAAGATCACATCATAAATAAGTGCAAAGTAGGTTTTCCGGAGGGGAAAAATAAGACAATCACTAACTTGGAACAACAGAAGTGACTTGAAAGCCAATATTAACAACAATTCCTGAAGTTCGCCGAGCTGCATATAGTGCTAGAGTTGCCTGTGGAACATTGTGAAAGCATTAATGCACAAAAAAAGGAAATGAAGACGGTGGAAGCTCATAATTGCTCTATATTGAAATGAGAAAAAACATTTAAATTCACAATGCAAAACTCAGATTAAAAGTTTTTCCCACATTTCAAGATAGTATGAACCGTCTAAGCATACAAATGCTTGGAAGAAGCTCCCTGGTTTCTCATATTGAGATGCAGATTAGATTAAGTTATGTTCTTCCAGGGCCCATTTACTATTAAAAGGAGGGAGTGCTATAAGTTTTTAAGTTTTTTCCTTAAAAGAAAAATCACCAATATATTGAAACCCAAAGGAATAAAATGGTAAGTGGAAAAAAAAATACCTGATTAATAGCACATACAGCTGGAGCATTCATGTCAAAGAGAGCGCTGTACATAGCTTCTTTTAGCTGTCTTCTTGATGCTTTAGCAGATTCAGTATCTGAAATTTCAAGGAAAGAAAGCCATAAATTATAAATTATGTTTCAATTATTTCCAACGGATTTGGGTGTCTGCAGATGCAAACATACCCAATGTAACCCTAAGAGTGATTAAATACTACTTTTAGAAAATATGGATCTCAAAAGTACTTTGAAGATAATTTTGGAAAAATGGCCCACTGTAATTGCTATTAGAGCTTAGGTGGCGCTTGCTTCTTTCAAATCTACAAGTTTTTGTCCATATTTAGCTTTAATCTTTATTAAAATATAGGATACGAATTATATACAAGTAAAACAAAATCAATAAATTAAAAACCAAATTACAACATAGGATACAATTGAAGATGGACACAAAATTCAATATTGTTTAAACCATTAACCATCTTTTGTTATGATCACATAATTTCCTTTTTGGGAACAATTATGACCATATAATTGAAACCTGAAATTATGACCATATAAGAATATAGTTTAATTTCTTTCATCAGATCTGATCAAAGAGTGAACATCTTTTCAACATTATGTGGATATTGGAGATTTCAACAAGAAGTGAAACCTTATTTTTTTCATGAAAAATGAAGTTGAATGCATATTGTGTTTAGACTTCTTACCATAAATAAATATGGCACGTAGTGGAGCCAACAAAGCAAACGGAAGAATATTAGAGATTCCTAGGGGGGGTTAATCTAAATAAAATATACTATCTAATTCAAATGAATGGGGTACCCAGAACACCTGAAGAGATTGTCAGGCTCATACATCACACACTTGCACAAGCAGATGATGATCCAACATTCATGAACACTTTAATGGCCACATCACCAGCATATGATAAGAAAAACAATGGTAAATTAGCTGAATCTGACCATCATAATGGCAAATTGGAAGGGACACCACAATTGGCTGTGCTGATGGTCTTACCTGCATCCTGCAAGGAGATATTATAAGCCCATTTAAATACTAAGATGCAGAAGATAACTTCTTGAGAGAGGTAGAGAGAGGAAAGAGAAATGAATTTGGTTAGAACAAAAGAAAAGGAAATGGACATACCTGCTATAAATAGTAGCAAAAAAATGTCGAAGCCTAGAATACATTGGAGACTCAATGTTACCAAATTCCTGCACAGCAGATGATTCCAGAATAGATTTTCTATCTTCCCAGAGAAAAGATAAAAACCAAACTTGGTAGTTTTAAGTAGAGATAATGCCAAGGGAAAAAAATGATCAACAGCAAGTATAAAAACAACAAACTTCTTAATTTTCCAAGAGATGAAGCCCCCTTCCCTCCACCCAACAAAAAAAAGGAAAAGAAAAAGAAAAAATTCCTAACTCACGGGAATTTGCTTCCACAAACCTCTAAACTGCCATTTAAAAGCAAATGCTCACCAAAAATGTTGCTGAACGCCCAGATGGACAAGCATATTTGCTCCAACCAAACTTGCAATAGCCTGAACCTCCTTTTCAACAGAATTTTAAGCAGAATGAAGAATCAAACAATTTAGAATAATAAGATTGTTTATTAGAAGACTTTGGTATATTATAAAAACCTGCAGATGCACAAATTTAAAACCCAGTGAAATAGTACTAATGTACTATGTTTGTTCTTCATTTGATTTGTTAGACATAAATAACAGAGACCAATGTGATATCTAAAATACTGACCATCGATAATAACACTACCAGGGACTTGTTCCCGCTCGCCATATATACGCATGAATGACAACTCTGTCGTGATGTGACTAGCGTAAGCCCTGCAAGTAAATCACATATTCAATCTCATGAATAACGAAACCAAGGTTCCATTATTCAATTATAAGGAAAAATATAATAATTCAATCTCAAAATGTAATTGTTTCCTAACAAATTCACTTCTAGACTTCGTTTGACACTACTAAAAGGGCATATTTACATGCAACCTGTGTTTGTTACTAACAGAAACCAACTTCAACAGTAAAAAGTCCTTATTTAGTAGCAAAGTATCTTAATTATAAACAATAGCTGGACAATTTCCTTTCCTCAGCTATCAAGCAGTCAAAATGAAGAGCACAATTTTTCTGTTTCTGTTTCTCTTTTCGTGCACTTACTCAGCACCCAAACGGAGCTTAAAATAAGCCCAAAAAGAAAGGAAACTCACTGGATAGGATAACCGGATCGGAGATTGGTTTCCGCAAAGAAAACGGAGTCCCAGGAGTCATGATAGTTCTGAAGGAAGTAAATCCAGAGACGATTATCTGATACGAGTGATCTCCATGACTTACAAACGACGCTCAATCGGGCCGCATCTTTTGGCCCCAACAATCTCACTATTTGCATCACTACGTCTATTGGTATTCGATCAAAAGCTCCTAATGAAGATAACAGGGCGTCACCCGGTGGATTCAAGGACTCATCGCTCGAACTCGAACAAGAACTTGCTCGGTTCGACACAGATTCCCACACCTTCTTCAAAAGCATCGCCATGATTGAGTACACTTCCCTCTCGTTCTTGCTCTTCCGCTCTGGACTACCTCATGATGGGAAACTAACGAATAGGTCCTTTTTTTTTTCTCCCGGAAAAGCGGAAAGGTAAATTTCTATGGAAACAAACAGAGAAGTGAAGTCGGGAAGGCAAGAAAAGCGCGTATTATGGTGGACTTTGAGGTTTGGGCAGCAAAGGGGGCAAGGATGGGGATGCTGACGTGGGAGGAAGTGATAGTGGCACGTGTCGAATGAAGATTGAAGAAGCCATAGATTTGTTGTTAGTTGTCTCGTGCATCACGTGTGAAGCAAAATGGCGGACTTGGATCAGGTGAAGTAGTGCTATGGTAGATTGGATCAGCCATCGGTTTTGTTTCTTTTAAATCGAAGGATAGTATTTTTTCTTTGACCATGCAATATGCGGTTGCATTGAAAAGTCCATTGGACTTAACAAGTCAAGAGACCCAAACCCATAAGAAAGTCCAATTCACCCAACCCACAACCCATTTTCGCTCCATAGTAGATGCATCAGCGCTCTGGGTTTCTCGTTAGCCACTGTCATCGCCAGGCTGTAAGTTCAATTGGAAAAAAAAAGGGGCAACCGACAATTCTAGAGATTCATTGCATGCCTAAAACAAGCAACATCAAGCAGCTATGAGGCATGCAACACCACTCAGACCGCAATTGGTAAACCAACAAAATACAAATAGAATAAAGAGCACCACCACGAAATCCATTATAAAAAAAATTAAAATTTAAAATTAAAACTATCACTCAATGAAAGAGAACGCAAACAGATCGCTAGAGATAATGGCGCAGTCCCTGAATAGTCGGCATCAACGAGTGAAAACTTTTTTCTAAGCGAAAATAATAAATATTTAAAATACACCTGAATAATATTTTGATTTAAAAAAAATAAAAATATTTAACTATTAAAATTTAAATGAAAACACCTGAATAACATTTTGATTTAGAGAAAAATAAAATAAAAACTATATATAAAACATGAATAGAAAATGCTTCAGTATAATTATAATTATATGGCCTAAAATTTTATAAAAATCGTAATCATCAAAATTTAAATTTTTATATGAGCAATAAATCACATACAGAATCGGAATTCAAAACTAATATTAAGGATATTGTACAAAACTAATCCCTTAATAGATTTGCATATCCACCACAAACTATTACATAAAAATTGAAACTCTTCGTTCTATATCTGATCTTGTAAAATTGAAATTAGAAAAAAAGAATAAGTTATGACTGCATGAATAGAAAAATGCACAATAAAATCAGTTTATAACAATTCAGTTCCCTGAACATTATTCAGACTCAATTTAACTCCGACCTAAAATTTATTAATATTTTTTTGAGTTTAATTTAAGCACAAAAATTAGATTTGATTTAAGATTATCTTTGTTGGTTTGATCTTAAATATATGAAATATATTTAAAAAATAAAAATAAATCATATTATTCTAAATTTATTTCTCATAAATTCTTAAATATAAAATTCTTGAGGTTCCCTTATGTTTTATTATAAATTACAATATTTATTTAATTTAGGGATTACGGCCAATTACTTAAGATATAATTTTTAGAAGGGTAATGATTAGGGATCTAATAGGGTTCAGTTTAGTAAAAACTAGTTGACATCTTGCGCATTGCGCGTATATTAATTTTATTAATAAAAAATAAATTTAAAAAAATTAAGATAAATACTATCGAAAATTTAAATAACATTTATCTATATATAAAAAATATATTTTATTATTTTCTTTAATAAAATAATTTTAAATATAATTTTTTTCAATTATTATTTTATAATCATTTTTTAATATTTATTTCGAATAATAATACAAATAAAATTTATTATTAATTAAATCACCCTTTTAATTTATAACATTATATTAATCTATAAAAATTAGTAATTTTATAATAATAATTTTTAATTAAAAATATTTTATACGTTTGCTCATTATTTAATAAATATTTTTAAGTTTCAACATTTATAAATTTGTTGTTGTTTTTACTACGAGAAATTTAAATATTTTATTTTTTTATAAATAAATACACTTTTATTTAAAAAAATATACTTTAAAATTATATCAATCCAACGTAAAAACGTAAATATATATTTTTTAGAATAAAATTAATAAATATAAATTAATTTTTATTAAAAATTTAAAAAATAAATTAAACCAACATGAATTGTACACAAAAATTTAGAAGATAAATTAAATGAATCTAGATTATAAAAATATAAATTGTATAAAAAAACTCAAGACAAATTAAATAAATATAGATTATCTAAAAAAAATTCAAAAAACAAATTAAATGAACTTAAATTATAAAAGTATGAATTATATAAAAAAATTTAAAAGATAATTTAAATAAATTTAAATTATAAAAACAATCAATTATTAACAATAAATACAAAATAAGAATTAATAAAAATTTAAAATTATTAAAATAATTCCAAATATTAGAAAAAAAGTATTTTTTTATTCTCTCAACTCTCCAACCGTTTACTTTTGATGACTGTTAGACTGCGGCCGCCTAAAAACAGGGCTAAGCCCAAAGAAAGAAATCAAACTCAAAATTTCTAAAGTTTAGACAGACTGATCCAATACATTCAGTCCTGATTCAAGCACGTGGAACAAGTCGGATCACTCACAAGTCCGAATTCAATAGAAAGAATTTTGGCCCGTTAACGTGACATGAAAAATGACAATAATTTCAGTCACTTTGCAGCCATATTCACATGTGCGCCGAGAGAAATTAAATGATCGTCTGGCACGGAAGGGACTCTGACGCTTCCATACATACGAATCTAAACGATAGGGACATATAATATTATAGCAGAAAGACCATTAGGGACAAACTTTCCTCTCGACCTTGTTTTCTATTTAAACTTATGACCACACTGTAAATCCTATTTTCTAAATTTCAAAACATCAACTTTATATAGATATAATAGATAATAGATTGTTAATGGATATAGTACAATTTTTTTCAATATGTCTATAGTACTGTATAATTGCCAAAGCAATAATTAATTAATTGAATTTAAAATCACATACCATTTCGTCAACAATCATAATACATTTTAATTTACCAAAATTCAAATCACGTCACTCTGTTTTATGTGATTTTTTAATTAATATGTAAATATTTACATATATATATTTTTTAAAAAAATTAATTAGCAAATGCCTTGCACATGCTTTGTCCTGCTGATGGAAAAAAAATGCAGTTGCTCTAGCCAAGATATCACTTAATAAATTTTAAATTCAGTGACATGTCATCATTTATGTCATGTAATAAATAAAAATAAATCGAATTAAATTTCTAATTTTTACTAAAAAATTAAATAAGCTTAATTTAAATTTTTTTTACTATTTAAATCTTTATATTTTTATTTATAACTACATGAGTTTTAATTCAATATAATAATATTTTTTAATAATAATAATTTTTTTAAATTTAAAACATAAAAGATTGGGTATTTTAATTAACATAAATATTTAAAAAACAACAATAGTAATTAATTTTTAAAAATACAAAAATAAATTTTTATTATATAAAATGTTTTATTATTAAAAAATAATAAAATAATATTGTATGATGCCAGGACTAATACAAAATTTTAATTGAGAAAAAAAAATTAAATTCTACTTATTTGCAAATTAAAATTGAATGTTCTTGGATTTCAATGGCTAAGGGATCGTTAACTGGATAATTGAACTCGGACATGAATTTTGTCGTGTTTGGCCAGACCCATTTACATCGTTTCAAAAATTTCTGTTTAGTCTATTTAAAAGTTAATATATATATAACATAACTTTGTTGTTTTCATGGTTTCATCATAAAAAAAATTTGTAAATTTATATAAGTAGCGATTTATTTAAAAATAAAATTTATTTAATTGCACTATAATATTTAATATATTTATAGTTTTTTTTAAGATTGATAATTATAAAAATTATGTCATCATTATTGTAATTTGAAATAAAATAACGATATAGAGCTAATTAATAATACAAAATTTTATATAAATAATTATTTTCATTTTTATATATTTCTAACTTTAGATAAGAATATGGGTATCTCCTTAGTAAAAATATAAATGAGGAAACAAAATATAAATAGAAAATAAAGTAATATGAAAAAGCTATTCATACATAATTACAAATATAATAACATTTAAAAATTTCCAAATATGATATTGGAAGTAGCATTTCAATCTTACAATATTGCCTTTGATCCAAAACCTGGCAAACAAATTTCTGGGCTTTTGTGCTTTCTCACTTCCATCTTTAATCGGAATAAGCTTGAACATTTTCTTTAATCTCTCTGTTGTTATTGTTCAGAAAATCTATTAGGCTAAATCTTTCTTTACCTCTCTTGTCTTGATCAAAAACAATGTCCACCCATAAACCAACTGCTGCAGTTATTTCAGCACAACCAGAGTCAAACGGTGAGACAAGAAACGGCCAATCCTTCAAGTCTTATCCTCCAGCAACCGCCCAGTTTGAAGATATCGTTCGAAGCTCAGACCTTTTCTGGGAAAAGCTCAAAGCTTTCCACAAATCCTTTGGTACCAAATTCATGTAAGTGGGTTTTTCTTTAAACCCTTTTCTCAGACTTCCTTTCTTTGTAATATTCAGTTTTTTTTCCCTTCTGGGTCCTTATTTTTTTCATGGTTTCTTGTGATTTTTTTTTTGAATTAATGGGTTTGTCTTATTTTTTTTATTTATTTTGCTGGTATTTTGATTTTAGCGGCTCAGTTACCAGTATTTCTTTTCTATTGTGAAATAAATCATTATTTTTGCTAATTTCTAACCGTGGGGAGTGACCTTGGCACTCAATATTAGACGGTAGGTTTTAGATAGCTGGTCTAGTTTCTTACATAGAATTAAATGGTGAGAATCCGCAAATTATTTCTTTCTCCTGGAGTCTCGAGTTTCTGAAATTTTTGAAGGATGTGGCAGCCTTTTCGAGGTTCAATGTGCCATTGATATGTAATTGAAGTTAAGATTTAAAAGGTTGGTACTTTCGAATGGGGATTGAATACAAGCTCTTTGTCTTTTTTGTGGAGTCTGAGTCTGCCATGAAGCTTGTCTGTTGGTTCTGCAGATTTGATTCTTGAGATGCCTGAACCATAATATTATGTTACTTTTGTTTAATATAGGTGTTCTGTCATGTTCTGTTAAGGTTCAGTGGTTTTAGCAACCTCGTTTAAAAGGAGTTGCTTTATAAGCATTGTGCCGCATTTATGGGTAATGATATTGGCGTTTAGGCCTAACCTTGGATCTGAATGATGGATTCATTGATTAATGATGTTCCTCAGACACTGGCATGATTATCTTGTTGAAGAAATACATAGAGAGCAAAGATCTTCAAATTTTTAATACATTAATGAGTGATTGGTCCATTATTATGAGATACTGAATAGGCAGGTGAATCTTCCATCCATAGTTATGGAATCGAGAATCAAATCAAATCGTAAGATTCGTAAAAATTCTAAAAATCAATTAAAAATAATATATGTTCTGAAAATAAGTAAAAAATATATCATAATGATATATTTTGATAAGTATAGAATTATCATTTATCTAATTAGAAATATTCTTTATAATAGAATAGTATGCATTTATTATGTAAATTAATGTCTAACAAACTCTTTATAACTAATTAATTGAATTGGGTAAAAACTTGATCGATTTATATTGATTCATTTGATTCACTATGGATTTTCTTAATTTAGTCACAATTCACGTTTACCCTATAGCTTTGCATGTCTAAGATATGGAATCGAATTGAGAATCCTAAAATTCAGGTACATTTAATATTCACCC
Source organism: Manihot esculenta (assembly GCF_001659605.2). Lineage (NCBI taxonomy): Eukaryota > Viridiplantae > Streptophyta > Magnoliopsida > Malpighiales > Euphorbiaceae > Manihot > Manihot esculenta. The sequence continues at coordinate 33,145,270 of NC_035165.2, read as the reverse complement.
TATAGATTCAAATTGATTTGTAGGAAAATTGATTCAAATTTATGATTCACCTTATAGATTCGAATCTATTTATCAGAAAATTGATTTGAATTGTAGGATTCTAACAACAGTACTTCTATCATTTTTTTTTTTTTACTTTACATGGAAGCAGAGGGTTCCTTCCCAAGTGGCTATGATAGAAAAAAATTTGATCAGGAATCTTAAACTCTTTAACCTTATGGAGACATTTGTCTATTGCTTGACAGAAATATTGAAACATTAACTCTATCTTTACCTAATCTGACTTTTGGCTTTAGTGATATTCACAGTGCCACTGCTCAATCTTATTTATTGTATACCTGGACTAAGAAACTAACTGCATAACCTTTTCCCTTGGCTTTTGTTTCTTTTCATTCTTATTTAATGCTATGATGTCATCATATGCTTGTAGACATTGATTTTCTATTTTGATTATGGCCTTTTCTTTTTGAAAGATAAACTCTGTGTGAATGTATGGAACTATGGATTACATAATTTTCTTGCTTGCACAGGGTTCCTACTGTAGGAGGAAAGGCTCTTGATCTTCACCATCTTTTTGTGGAGGTAACATCTCGTGGTGGCCTTGAGAAGGTATGAAATTTTTTTTTTTTTTTTATCTTTGATCTGTTTATCTGATTACTTCATGGCAACCCTCTTGTAAATGGCTTTGGAATAAAAGAATATGAAGGGAATTTTTTAGTGAAAAACTTTTTTCAACTTGAGATTTTCCCGAAGTTTTTTGTACTCTGACAAATAACCTGATTCATGTCTTGTATTCAAGGTAATTAAAGATCGTAAATGGAAGGAAGTGATAGGAGTCTTCAGTTTCCCATCAACAATTACCAGTGCCTCCTTTGTCTTAAGGAAGTATTACCTATCATTACTATACCACTTTGAGCAGGTCTATCTCTTCCAGAAACAAGGCCCTTCAGTCTCAATTCCAGGTGGACATAAGATTCATGGTTTTTCAGTAGCATATATGTGTATGTCACCATGTGGATTGGACATATATACCTTTTTTTTTCTTTTTTGACAGATGCTATGAATGGGAATTTTGTTAATGGGTCTGCAGCTCAAGATGAAGGTGCCACTGTGAATCAGTTCCCAGGTGAGGACAAGTGTTACTAGCTTTAAGTTTTATTTACTTGTCTTCGTTTTTGTGCGGGTTGTTAGTGTTTCTTCTTTCTTGAACTAGCAATAGAAAGTAGAGATCATATTTTGCTTTGATCTCGAGAACCTAGCCAATATATTTTGAGATTATTTGGTAATAATAATTTCCAAAAGAAATCTGTAGCTTTCGAGTCAGTTGTGGCATTTGACTGAATGTGTACAAAGATTTCCGTGCTCATGTCTGTTGCCCCGATCAAAAGTCATTTCGAAATGTTATCTTCTTTCAGTAAATTTTCAATGTGGTTTGTTTTTTTCTTTTTGGTTTTTGCTAGATATCCTTTGAAGTTGCAATATAAAGCACTGAAACAAGTGTACTGTTCCAACCATTCATATTTATTTGAGTTGCTGAACAAATAAACAGATCATCAACCTTTCATTTAGCATGATTTATTTTATAAGAAAATAATTCAAATGAATTCTTGCAAAATCAAACATGATTTTAAGTTCTTTTTAAAATGAAAAATTTTCAAGTGAAACAGAATTGAATTCATTTCTTCCAAACAAGAGAATTGTTAGAAAAGAAATCAATTGAATTGAATTATTGCAAAATTATTTATTCCCAACAGATAGTAATGGTTTGAACATGTGCTATTTTCCTTCTACTTTTGAACTCCCCACCTACGATTGTGTAGCAAACATGTTGGGATTTTGTTTTTGAAGCTACCTCTTTACCACTATCAGTTAACCATGAAATTACTGATTTGTTTCAATAATCTATATCTATATTTCTTCCTTTATTGATATACAACTGCAGTATTTTCTTGCATGAGAATTCCTAACAATTTTTGTTGCAGGTCCAGAATTGCAGCTTGGCACCTCAGTGACTGGATATATTGATGGGAAATTTGATGATGGATATCTGGTAACTGTGAACTTGGGCTGTGATCAACTTAAAGGGGTCCTGTATCATATTCCTCAGGCATTTGTGTCTCAGGGTTCTAACAGTTCAGATGTACCTCCTCGCCGGCGCCGAAAAAGATCTCGGCTATCGTTACATGATCCCTCTCAGCCCAAGTCTTACAGAAGTGGTTATAATTTCTTCTTCTCTGAACATTATGCTCTGCTTAAGCCTCTACACTATGGGGAAGAGAAATTAATCTGCAAGAAGATTGGCATGCTATGGAACAACCTCACAGACGCAGAAAAGCAGGTATGTTATCAAACATTCGTTTCTCTTTTATTTTCTTAAGTGATCTCTTTGTTATGATCTTGACTCCCATGATTTCGGACTATGTACGTCTTTTAATCTTATTCTCCTAGTGCATGCAGATAATGATCTCATGATTTCTGTTTATAAACAATTTTTCAAAATTGTGCTATGACTAATGACAGTGTGACTGTAGTCTTTGTATCAGTTTGTTCATTCTTATTGATTTAAACAATCTCCGAAATGGCACGGAAAAGTTTTTATTTTTTTCTTACTGTGTTTTCGGGTTTCCTTTCACTTCTGAAATGCTGGTTTTAGTCTTCTTGCCATTAGTTCTACTCCATTACTATTTCATCAATACCTTTTAGTTGTTCCAGTAAGTTGAGGGTGAAATCCTTGAATAAATTTTTTATTTACTATTTTTTGGACTCGTTTGACAAAATTCATTTCTAAGGAAATGAATTCTTACACAATCATGCATGTCTTTTCTTTTTTCTTTTAAAATTCTTATGAAATCCTTAATTTCAAACCGGGAATTTATGTTTGCTACTGGTTTTCAAATTGTTTAAAGAACATCTGAAATATCATGTTGAGACTAGGCATATGCGTGTGACACATTTATCTAATATTGCTCGATCCATAACACGCAACAATGCAGAAACACACTCAATGAACTTGGGGAGGGTGCTTTTTGTGATTTTAGTATTCACTCGGAACACTTAACAATTTGCATTGTTGCGACCCAGGTTTATCAGGAGAAAGGTTTGAAGGACAAGGAGAGATACAGGACAGAAATGTTGGAATGCAGATCTTCTGTAGCTCAATAGCCAACAATGTTCTTCTAGTTAGGACATGAAATTTTCCATCTTCTCTGGAAGTAGCTGCTTCTCTGTTTTGTTCCATCTTTTCCATTTTGTTCGAATCAAAGATTTTCCGACAGATAGGCTTCCTATGAAACTGGAATGTAAAATGCTGCAATGTTGCTGCTGAATTAAAGTATCTAGTCTTATGGCTTGAAATGGCTTTTGCTTTTCTCCATAGATGATGAATATAGGGCTAACAAAAGAGTTTCTTTTGTGTGCTGTGCCTGAATGGCCTCCAGGCGTGACCTGGCCCACAAAACGTGGACTATAGCTTGGCCTGATGGTTTAGCAGTAGATGCCTGGGCCTAGAATGGCTCTGGCCCAGGATACATGGATCAGAGACTTGCCCTGCTGGACTGGGAAGAAGAGTGCAGCTGCTATTTTCTAATTTTTTAATTAATATGTTAGTTGATATTTTTTAACAATAACTATATTCAAAATGTTCAGTATATATATATCTGGAAATATTAAAGAAAATATACATTTCAAGGTCTAGATATATATGAAACTAAAAAAATTTTATTTTCTTATATGTCAAAATTATATTTATTTTTAAATTATTTTACACCTTAACTTGTAACAGTCAAATTTGATTTATCTGTTGAAATATTATGGTTGTTATATGGATTCTTTTAACTTTTGCAATCTGATTTTTCTTAACAGCCTATCTTATTTTCCTCAACCACCTGCAAACCTCTCCTGCAAATACCATCTGCTTTTGCCTTTTTGTGATACAACCTCTTCTCTCTTTTTCTTAACTCACATTTTGCTCTCTGCTGGTTTGCTTGCTGTTCTACTCTAGATAATTTAGTCCTGAGGAGAGTTGCCAAATAATCCTTAAATATAGTGCTGCTGCTATACTAAACAACATTGTTGAGCTGTGCTTCTTGCTGCAGCCAACTTGCCTACTGCTACTATAACCACCATTGGAATGAAGGCTCCCTTTTGCTTGTTATTCCCTGTGTTAAGCCTTTTTCCAACATCTCAAAATGTTATTTTTAGGTCATAATTTTAAAAGATAGTACATGATGTAGTCGTAGAACTCGTAGAATTGAAACTAACTTATGCATGCAGCTAATCCAAAACAATAAACGCTACTTTCAAAATTATTACCAAACAAAACCGTATTAATAATTGATAGTTGTTATAGTATGGTTAACAAAATATTTTAAGAAGTAATTTTTTAAAATTATTACCGAACAAAACCGTATTAATAATTGATAGTTGTTGGTATGGTTAACAAAATATTTTAAGAAGTAATTTTTCATAATTCACTCTCTCAATTTTTAAACACTAAATATTATTTTTAATTGATTTAAAATACTAAATATTATTTTTAAAATTATTACCGAGAGATAAATTGGATATATTTCCTCCTCCTTTTGAAAAGCTACTATCTTATGCTTCCTCCTTTCCTATTACAACTTTCTCTCATTTTGTTAACTGTAATTTTCTTAATTTATATACTAAATATGTAATTTTCCTATTACATACTTGTATATTTAATACCATAATTGCCCTTGAAAAGGCAGGCTTTTCACCGTAAACTCTTAACCACTTGATATATATATATATATACAGAAAGCCTTCAAGATTTTTCAATGGAGTGGAATATTATTATTCTTCATTTTTCGTTGATGATATAATTTCTGTACGGTTAATTACTTTTGGCAATGCATGCACGGAGTGGACATTGTTGAGGACAATGAATGGTGAGGATGGGTCCAGTGCATCAAAGAGGTTATAGGTAAGCTTAGAATTGGTGTCTGAATAGGAAATCAAACGAGAAAGTGTAGTAACGGAGAATTCAAAGTAGCTTTCTAAAATTTAGTTATAATTGGATTTGACATTTTATAACTCTTTCACAATTGATTCCTCAAAATCTAAATCATCAAATTCTGAGTACCAAAAAACTTTATAGCTGACCATAATCTTCAAGTCATTAAATTAAAATTCCAAGTCATATGCAGACTTGTCAGCTTATGATGATGCTCTCCTCAAAAGAATTATTAAAACAGATAGTATTACAAATGTGCACAACAGAACCTGAAAACTTTGTTACAACTCCAACCCCTCCAATCACCCATAGCATGAAAAAGAGAAATCTATCAACAAAATTCAGCATTCAGATTTTTTCCTACAAATGCAGAAATTTCACAAAAAAACAAAAAAAATAAAGGTTTCTATCTTCCTCAAGTACTTTAGGTGGGTACAACATCCCCAGAATGGGGTGATATCTGCAACACTAATAACCAAAACACCAAGATAAGCAAACTCAACTGGATAAAGAAACATGAAGTAGCCTTGCATACTCTCCTCTGCATCTTCAACACCTCTTCAGTCCCTATAATATCTCCGCGGTATTTCTCCACCTCTTCCGCTTGTTTCTTAAGCATAGAGGCCTTCTTCTCTGCCTCCCCAAGCTTGTTCAGCACTTGCGCTTGCTCACCAGCCAGGGCTTCCTGTTGTTCAAACAGAGCGGGTTGATCGCCTGCAGCAGCTCTCACCTTCTGTATCATTGTTTTCAGGGTCAAATACTCAACCTCGGCCTCGACCTTTTGCTTGAATAGACCCTCAAGCTCAGTTTCAATCTCTCTCGATTTCTCATGCTGCAACTCTGCGGTGTTTCCTGATTCTTCTGTTGGTGACTTGGCACTAATCAAGGTATTTTCGAGTTCTACAATCCTGGATTCCTTTACAGTGAGCGTAACGTTTGCGTCCTCTAGTTTGCTTTCCAAATATTTTACATTTTCTGTCAAGCTTAACACTTGAGATTCCAAGGAACTTGATTGTCTGACATTTTCAGAATCAAACTGGTCAGATGAGCTTGACTCATGGATTCCCCTGTCAGTAAAAGTGGAATCTAGAGGAATGCTGGTAATCTTCCCAATTTCCTCAAATTTTCGAACCTCTGCAACAGAATTCCTAACTCAGTTAGATCAAATATATCCCCATACTTCATTAATTATGGCACCTCAAGTAGCCAGTTTCATTTCACCCAAAGCGGTTCCAAATGAAATAATCCTTATGTTGCACAGCAGAAACTGAAATACAAAAACTGTAAAGACACAAAGAACCCCCACTCATATGAACAGATGAGAGTGAAATTACAGCCATGTAAAATAAGAAAACCAGCTTAGAATAAAGGCCAGATGAGTCAAGTCCCATAGCTTCTTCCTGAATAACATCCTTAATTATTGAATCTACTATTTGTAATACCAGTCATTTGAGACACCATTAATAATTGTGAAAACTCTACTCAAGAAGATAATTTGTTAAAGAGTGAGATTATTCTACTACATATCAGATCAGATCTACAAAATCTATCTTTCACTTTGAAAATATTCCATGGTTTTGCAATGAAAATTCCAGATCACAGACCACTAAGATTTTGGAAGGGCCAAGCATGCATCTGGCCTATCAAAACTTGATTCTAAGGGACTTCGATTTGCATTCTTCACAATATCATCTAGCTATAATATAACTAGGACAAGCCTACGAAGTCGAATAACTACAAAGTCAGAAAGAGACGGACCTAATTGAAAGATAGAGCTTATTGAAAAAGTTAATCTCATATTACTAACACTGCAAGACAAGAAAGAGTCTACTCAGGCCAAGCATGCAAAGCAAAATCGCACATGGGCATTCGCAGTTTGAACCAACCTCAGCTGAATCTTGGTTTCTCTCAGGGATTCCAGATTAAAATTTCTACAGATGGTACTATTAAAAGAGTGAAGGCATAAACAACATTCAGATCACTTCTCAACTCTCATTTTATATCTTCAATTCTCAAAAATAGTAAAACTTATATCAATCCAGGAAATGATAAAATCAGGTCATCATTTTTTTAAAAGAAAGAAGAATTTCTTCATGTAAAAGGACAGTTGGCTTAGAGAATAAGGTTTCCTCTTTTACAAAGTAAAATGCAGCTAGCAAAGCCTCTCAATCCTGCTGAATTTTAGCAAGATCTACTCTTCTACTTCAGAAGGCCCAGTGCAAAACACAGAGACAAGCCGAGAAACAATTGTAACACAGACTGACACCTTAAGGCACCCCTGAAAATGATTCAATCCTCACAAAAAAAACTATAGCTTTTGCTAACAAGTAACAACTATATAGCTCATCTGTGAAATGGTGAATCACCAAACTACAACATTTCAGCCACCTAATTAAATGGCCTGGAAATAACATTAATAAGCATCAAGTCAAACATCACATTTGCATAAACCACAACAGTTCAGCCACCTAATTAAACAGCCTGGAAACAATATCACTAAGCATCAAGTCAAACATCACATTTGCATAGGTCCAACCTGGAAACAATATTAATAAGCATACAGCACGCATCCAGATCATTCCATATCCTTCCCATTTTAAGCCCCAAGGACAGTTGGCCTTTTATCAATGGCTTCTCAATTTTTTTGCTCCGACATCAACTTTTATTCACATGCCAAAAGGATCTTTATCCAAATATTCACAATCTTGGTAATAATTAAAAAACAAGAAGACAATGGTAGGTTATCATTCTAAACCATCTTTAAGAACCACAATTTCCAGCTTTTTTCATTTGAATTTGTTATACTCTGTATAACCACCCAAAGCTGCAAATCTCTTTAATTGCAATTACAATGAACTAAATGCTCAAAGTTATGGCATTACAACATAGATTTTCTCCCCTTCAGCATGGATATTTTACCACTATGACTTCAGACAAACCAAGTAAGGTAAATAATTTGATATCCCTGTTATGGATAATAATTTCTATGCTTTTCCACAATGTGTAGCAGGACAAAGGTAAACTAAATATTCAGATACTTGCAACAAATATTTGTTGGAGCACCACCAACATAAAAACTGTCAATGACAGCAAACAATAACGTCAAGCTTGGATAACACCAAAAAATAACAGCATGAGCAAAAATCATAGAAGATTTAACAGAAAATCAAAGTTTATAGGAAAGGGTTATAGAAAGTTGTAAATAGAGGCACACTGACCACTTTCAAGGACTTCCTGCACTGTTTGGAGGGTAATAAGAGACTCAACCAAAGGATCTTGATCTGCTGAAGGCTGATGGCTCTTACTTTTCTCTTCCTTGTCCTCCCAAGAAGCGTCTGCAGCTAAATCATCATGTGAAGCATTTTCAACTTCTCCTACATTCCCTTGGCCATAACCAGTCTGAACTTCCTCACTAAATTGTTGCTCACCTGCATGGCCATCATCACTGTTTTCTCCATCATAATTTTCACTTTGAATTCCATTACTGGTCACAGAACAAACACCCTGCAGAAAGACAAAGTTGGAGCTCCTTGAGTCAGATTCCACACTGGAATGAGAGTTTTCCTTCTCAATTTTGACCTTTTCTCCTCTATGCTTCTTACTACTTTCTGCCTGTCCCTTCCCTTGTGGAATTCGTTGAGTTGAGCTGGAAACACTCTTCCCGCTCAAATTCTTGATTCTGTTCCTCTCCCGCATGTATCCCAACACTGCAGGAAGATCATGCCTCAATCTTGGAGCACTGGCAGCTGTCGAAGACTTGCTACTTCGATCATCACTATTCTCAGAATCTATGCCTAGAGAAAAAGCAGAGCCCACTGCAAATCTAGATTCCAAACTTGGACCACGAATTGCCAACCCATCAATTACACCCATATTTTTTAACACATTAGCAGATCCAGTAGAAACCTCATTACTTTGCTTGATCTCAGCTGACAATAAGTTTGCTGGTCTAGTCCCGGAAGTAGACAATCCCCGCTTCAAAATTTTACTGTTATCAGCACTGGCATTAGCATCCTTAACAACCTCTCTTTTAAGTCGCCTCCACTTTCTCAACCCATATCCTTTAGTTGCAGTTGGTGACCCTGCAACAGGAGATTTAGCCGTTGAAGGCTGAGAATTCACAGAATTCTCACACTCTAACTGCTCACTCCTTTCACCTTCTTTAACTTGTCCATCATGATGCTCAGTACTTGCATCAACAATGCTATTAGTATTCATGTTGTGAATCTCATTTGAACAAGACCCATTAGCCTTAAGCTTGCCCTTATTCTGATCAAGATTTGAAACACTATCCAGATTGGTTGTCAAGTCATTGTCTTCAACAGATTCAAGAGCAGAATTTTCACCTTCCAAATCCATAAATCTGAAAAGGGTCCCTTTGGATCAAGATCGAGAAAAACAAACTATCATTCCAGTAGCCTAATGTTCAAATCAACCCCCAATCTGGAACACAAAAAGTAAAAATCAAGCACACTCTAATTGAATCACTTTCTTACATCAAACTCAAAACAGTTTTGTTTTCTTCAAAACAAGTTCATTATCATAAAGATCATATCTCTATCAAATGAAATCAGGATTTTGGAAACTAAAGCAATATAACTGCAATTGACCCCAGAAAACGAAAGAGAGTAAAATTTAAGAATACAAGAAATAAAGGACGCACCTTTTATAAGTATCCCTAAACAAAAACGGAAGCTTTGAATTGAAGACTGAAACCCGGTGATTAGATGATGATTGCTGATACCCAAAATCATAAAATTCGAAGGGAATGGGAACCCTAAACTACGTTTGGATTTGCAGTTTTATAGGCAATATATTATTTACTAATTTATTTTGAACAGTATTATAATACCCAATAAAACATTTAGGAAAAGGAGAGAATTGAAGGTGGGCAAGATGTGATGGGCCAGAGAGAGGTGGTGGCCCACAGCCTCAAACCGCCTAGAAGTGGAGAGCAGTAGCCATTGCTGGCCATCTGATCTGGAATACAACTACACATGACAAGGTTGCCTTTGTACTGTTTCTTTAAAGTTACCGTATTACCCCCACTATGTATCCCGCATTCTCTAGCCTCCTGATTTGTTGGTTCTTTGTATTTAACATTCGTTGATTTTAAATGGAATTGAAATAAAAAAATTAAAATATAATTTATTAAAACAGAATCAAATTAATTTTAAAAGATTATTAAAATTAAATCACATATAAATCAATTTAATTTGATCAATCAATTATGAAAATAAACATATAAATTTTATTTTTTTATATACCTTAAAAACTGATGAAATCAAGTTTTTAAAATTTTATATAAATCTCTCAAACGGTTCCAAAATTATAAAATAAATGCTAACCAGGACGGTACACACTTCTAAGAATTCAACAGAAAAATTTTTCCTCTGTTTTTCACTCTCCCTTTATCAATCACTTTTTATTCTCGCTTTAAACTTACTTTCCTATTTTTAAATATTATTTTATAAAAAAAGTTGTATTAAAAGACGTAAAACATTTATTTTAACTTTTTTTTATTATTAAATTAGGTTAAATGAATCAAGTTAACATGTTTTATACATTTTAAACATTGTGGTAAAAATTATATTAAACTTACATATAAAAATATAATATTTTCATTCATATTAATTTCCATCTTCAAATATTTTTAAAATCAGTTGAGAATACACAAATTCAACTAAGAAAACCAATTTCATTATTTCAGCAAAATCTTTAAATATTCTAATGTGTTATCTTTTGAAAAGTCATTACCCATAAAGTAACTTAATTAAATTGAAATAAGTAATGGAAAAGAAAAACTCTTGTCAACCAAACAGAAATAATAAATAATTTTCACATTTCAAATTCAAATTTTCTAATTGAGTTACTTCAATCAAAGAGTGCAAAAGCATGTGCCGCATGATTTCCTGAGCATTTAACATACATGAATATTACATTCAGAATTTAAATTATTAAGATTTTAAAATCATTAACAATGCGTTTAGTTCGCACTAAATAAAAAAAATTTTAGACTATTTATGATAACTCTGAGATTTTACGGACGCAAGATGTTCAATGGCCCTGATTAGTTGGAATGAGAGTTAATAGGGATGATTTTTATGTTTCTTGGTGATTGAAGTTGTTTAAAGGGATCAAAAGATTCTTGAATATGGGATTGATTAAAATTGTCCTCCAATCACAACTAATTCAAGGGTATTAATAACTTAACATTATTGTGATATTCTGATGGATTGTATATGGTGGTGGAATATTGTGATAGAAATATCAGGCCGCTTATTAATGGTGGATAATCGGTTAATAAATATTGAACCGTTTTACTTATATTTTATCCATCACACACATCTTTTCTGTCAGCTCTATTGCATACATAATTATGACTCTAAAAAAAAATTTATGTGTTTTAAAGAAATTGGCATGCCCGTTCCACACATCGGTGAAATCGGCTTGCATATTAATATTGATAAGGTCGGCGGAGTAGGAAGTTTGATTTGCATATATGTTGGTCAAACTTTTAATTGTCCACTCAGATCTGAGTGTCCTAATTTCTTTTATACATACGTCTCAATCTCAGTGAAATCTATCAGTGCGCATTCCCGGTAAGATATTTATCGGCAGGAGGCTTTTTATCTCGCCCTACATAAGTACACAAGGAACTCAAGGTTTGGAGTCTAAACTCAAAATAAGGAGGACACGAATATTATCTTTCTTTTGCTATGTCCTAAATATAGGAGGGTCCTTTCCCAAGGATGGTGCCTTGCTGGCTCCATCGCCTTCCTTTTCAGTTTGAATGACTAATAACACATCTCCTTTCGCACATACTGCAACAAGCTTTTTGTTAATTGCCATAGCCAAGGCCTCTCTACATGCTATTTGTCCATATCAATTAAATACAAGCCCTTAAGATTTTTTTTTCTTTTTTTTAATTTTAGAAGTTTAACGGTAATAGAAACAATATTTAATTTTATCAGTATTTCATATTAAAAAAAACTTTAAATAATCTAACTCATTGCATATAAAACTCAATTTTTTAAAAAAAAATTTAAAATTTATCTTTTCTAAATTTAAATAATCCATGAAATTAATTAAATAACATAACTATTATTCATAAAACTATTTTTCTAAAAATTTAAAATTTATTTTCTTAAATTTTAATTATTTAATATATAATTTTAATTTTATAAATAAAAATAACTATAACTCCTTAATAATAAAAAATGATATATATAAATAAATTAAATAATGATTGAAATAATATATTTTATAAATATTTAAAAAAAAGATTGAGTATGATAATTGAAGTTAAAATTTTAAAGATTAAATTTTCTAGTAAACTTTCTTAATCGTTGATGACCACTGGATTTTTTCACACCGATTTGGGCCAGCCCCATGACCCATTACCTGGAGACCCTCATGCCTCCCACACAATCAGGTCCAGTCCGCTAAAGTCTTGAGACCGGACTCCATCTGAATTTCTCAACCAGGCCGTCCCAGCCTTCATAGCCCCTCAAGCAGATCCCTTCTGGATCCCGCTTTAATCTTATCTTCCGACCCAGCCCGGAATCAAGAAGGAGATTAACCCATCTGTCTTGTGGGTCCATCCACACGTAAACCCGGGGAGAATCAGAGGTCGTTACGCATAGAGCAGGGATATGATATTCTTGTACGTCCGAATCAACATGGCAGGGACACGTGGTCCAATGATAGACAGTTTGTTATACGTCACTAGCAGACAAAAGAAAACAGATAAAAGGAGGATTGCCCTCCTCAATGCCTAAAATTTTTTTAAATTCATAAAATATCTGTAAAATTCTATTTTTCTGGATCTCAGATTATCAATCGTAAAAAAAAAATAAAAAAGAGAATGATATATGGAGCTAAAAAATTTAATAATTTATTTATATATCAAAATTATTTGATTAAATGTTCATTTATTTTATAAAATTAAATATTTTTTCTTTTAAAAATAGTATTGAAAAAGTAAAATTTGAAATTTTTTAAATTTATTTAAATATATTTATCATCAAATTAAATCTATAATTGCATAAAATTAAATATTTTTGCCATTCTATTTCTATAGACTCATTAATGAACCTTATTTTTATTTTGATTGAACTGAATAAAAGTATTAAATAATATATATAATTAAAATTATAAAATTAAATAATATAAATATTTAATTTTATGAAATACAAAGAATATTTTTGTTGAATAATTATTAAATATTTAAAATTGAAACATAATTGTAAATATTTATGAGTATTTTTAACAATTTACAATTATTATTTTATCAAACCTGGTTCTTGAATTCTATAAAAACTTAATAATTTAACTAAAATAAAATTAATTTTAATCGATTAAAGTTATTAATTCAATAAATTAAACGATGTTGCAAGCAAGCATGGGTCAACATGGCCCAAAGAACTTGATAGAGGCAGGTTCTAGTCTCTAGGGCCGCCTAGGAAATGAGTACTATTAACTGAAACTGTCGTAGGCTTGGGAATTTGTTTGGGAGACAAAAATAGAATACGTTCAGCAATAGATTTATTGTTTGCTATCCCTCCCACTTTGGTATATAATATAAATTATATGTAAATTAAAAAATAGTAAAACAAATTAATATTTATTACAGAAAATAATACAAATTAAATAATTTTTATTTTATTTTTAAATATAATATATAAAAAATTTTACTTTTTCTTAGTATATTAAACTACATTACTTTTTATTAGTATTATTATAAATATTTTCATAAAACTCATTTAATTAAAAGAAAAAACTATAATTGGTCAGAACCACTTTTTTTAAAGATTTTAAATTATAATAAAATTTATTATAAGAATTTAAAAAAAATTAAAAATTTGAAATCATATAAACTCTACTATTAATTTAATTAATAAAATTTAAATTAAATTCGTTTGAATTTTTTAAAGAATTTTGAATTATTTATCTATCAAAATTATTATTTTTTATTAATTTTAATTCATAAAATTTTTTTACTAAAATTATTTATTAAAATAATTTCATCAATAAAAATACAACTATGTTTAACTAACATAATATAATAATTATTTTAAATATTTTATTTAATTTTTTTTAAGTATTTAAATGATATCAAAATCAAGATAATTTTTAAAATGAAAATAATCTCTTTTAGATATTATTTTAAACTATCAATAAAATTAAAACCATCTCCTTCATAAATATATAAGGATATTTAAGTAAATTTTACGTGTACTTAAATTATAAAATTATAAAAAATGTATAAAACATTAAATTTATGATAATGTTAAAAAAATAATTACTATTTATGTTCTTATAGTTTACTTTAATCAATTAAATATTTATATAATCTTTTAATTATATTAAAATGACTTTATATTTTTATTATATTAATTAAAAAATATATATTAATTTCCATTTATTTTACTATTAATCTATTAATTAAAATTAAAAAAAAACTATTGTGTCACTTTAATTTATTCAGACTAATTAAAATATTTTTATAATTTTAAAATTATATTATAATGCCTTATATTTTTAGTTTGTGAACTAAAAAAAATATATTAGTTTTTATCTATTCTAATCATTAGTCTATTGATCAAATTAAAAAAAATTTTGTTTTATATATTTAAATTAAATTTATATTAAATAAAACTCATTACCGAACACTCACCATTTACCTCATTACTATCAATTTTATTAATTAGCTTATAATTATTCACACTGTCGATACTTTATTATTGGTTGTTGGTTGTAAATTTCTATTTTCAAAGAAAATATAAAGAGACATGCGAGAGAATATAAGGTAATTCAGGTATAAATTTTTTTTTAGCTTTAACTAATAAATTAACATAAAAATAAATAAAAATTAATGAATATGGTTTTTAGTTAATATAATAAAAATATAAAGATATCTTAATATAATTCTAAAATTAAAGGGACATTTTAATTAGTGAAGACAAACCATAGAGACATGTTTATAACATATAAAATACAGGCACCATTTAGATTAAGACACATGCCCTGGTCCTTTAGTCTTAAATGAGCTGCCCTCTTATGATTTGTATCGGGTAAGCCAAGCACGACCTAAAAAAACTTCGATCGGATGTCGACCTCTCTACGATCCAACCTTTTCTCTTGTGTATTCGAGGTTATAAATGCGCGTGCAATGAATAGAATTGATGTGACAGTGTGACAGACAAGGTATGGGCTAACCAGCTTAACATTTATTAATCAACTGCTCATCATCAATGAGCTACCTGAAAAACGTGCTAAAAGTGCTCATGTCTTGTCTAATGAGATATGTCGTAGGAGTGTTCAGTATGATCACGGGTGCATATACCCTGCCAAACCCAAACATGACACTTCTCTTACTTCACTAAAACTACTACCTTGCATCCCTAGAAAACCTTAATCTCCCTAAATATAATACCCGGCTCTATTACTCTTATTTATCATTAGCCTTTACTTCTCTTTGAACCAATCTCAACTCATTAATTTCTTCACTGAATCAAACCTGTTAGTGTATTTGCCCTAAGCCATTATCTTGGACCTTTTTGTATGTCGTTTTGGTTATTAATATTAGAGATTTTTATCATCATTATTATTTGTTTGCATGTTACATAATAATGATTATCATCTCTGGTTACTTATTATTATATTGATAATAATAAAATATAGCTAGTATGATTATTGATTGATAATCATGAGATGACTGTGTATATGTTGATATAATTCAATAATCATAGATACTTGTTAGAGAACAAAGTATTGGATGGACCTGCATTGAGATCACTACATGGGTTATTATCATAAGTGAATCTCAAAACAGTTATGTCTTAATCTTTTGACTTGAGATTGTCATAGTTTCCAACATAAGGACTATTATGTTTTGACATAACCAAACATTGTTTTTAATCAGACAATCATAAAAGGTTATGATTGAGAATAATAGAAATTATGTAGAGGATATTGAACAATCAACATAGGCTTTGTCCCTCTCTTTGAGAGAGATATTTTCTGGACCCCTCGATAAGTGAAATTGAGAAATGCATGGCCGTGCTCAAATGAATTGATAGTGTGATTAATATCATTTGAATTTATCAGTCTACTTAGATATCGAGAAATCATAAGTTTGAACATTATAAGTTTGACATTGACCATGACTTATGTTCAAACTAGATATCGTGTGACAAAGGGATTAATACATGTTCTATTTATTAGGCTTTATCGGACTATTGATCCTCATATTAGTTGGATAGTCATAATGTATTGCTAGAGACCACTTATGATTTATGAGCCTTGTGGGACTGGACTTATTGCCAATTAATATGAGCCTATTGGGTCACACACAAAAAAACGTTGTTGATGTGCTATGACATATTAATGGGCTAAAAGCCTAAAGCCCATTAATATAATTAATAATAATAAAGTGTTATTATTATTAATTATTTATTATTATAAGATAATAATATTTAAAATATCTGCAGTTTATCTGTATCTGTTATAGATAAAAGACTTTATCAAATAAGATATTTAAGTATCTGCGAGATTTTGATAGTGAGTTTTGAACACAATTCTTAGAGTGAATTTCTATAGAAAGAAACTCTAAAGGAATGTATTGGGAAAGAGAGGCAGGAATAACCCTTGATACAATTATCTCAGTCCGAAAAAATGATAAAAAGAGCCATGAAAAAGCAGGATCACGTACCTTAGAGTCAAGAACTTGACAAGAAAGAATAGAGGTCAAAACTGGAGACAACAGCTCTAAAACATGATAAGCTAAAGGGAAAAAGTAACTATCCAATAAACAAATGAATGAATGAATGAATAAAAAAAGGGAGATTTATAATTTAGTTTCTGGGTATTGCCATTATTAACAAGTCGGTCCCTACATTTTCATAAACCTATTAAAATGTCCTTAACTTTTCTCTCCGTCAATAGAATAGTCATTATGTCATCTTTTCCATTAAAAATAGATAAAGGATGAGAGAGAAAATTTTTAAAATCTAATTTTGCTTTCAAATAAAACCCCTTATTTAGTCATTGAATATTGTTATTATTAATAAGTCAGTCCCTATATTTTCAAAAATCTATTAAAACGTCATTATCTTTTCTTATATCTATTAAAACGTCCTTATCATTTCTTTCCGTGAACGAAATAGTCCATCTTTCTTCTCCTCCTTAAAAAAGAAGAAAAAGAAGAAGAAGAAGATGATGATGAAGGAGAAGAAGAAGAAAAAGAAGAAAAAAGGAGAAGAAGAAGAAAGAGAAGAAGAAAAATCTCCTCCTCCTTCTTAAAGAAGAAGAAATAGTCTCTCCTCCTCCTCCTCCTTAAAAAAGAAGAAAAAGAAAAAAAGAAGAAGATGATGATGATGAAGGAGAAGAAGAAGAAAAAGAAGAAAAATCTCCTCCTCCTCCTCCTCCTTAAAGAAGAAGAATAAAAAGAAAAATTGAAAACAAATCAAAGAAAAAGAAGAACTAAAGAAGAAGAAGAAAAGGAGAAAGAATAATGAAGAAGAAGAAGGAGGAGGAGGAGGAGGAGGAGGAAAAAAAAGGGTTTTGCTATATTTTTAATGGCAGAAATATGCGAAAAGACTATTTTATTGATGAAAAAAAAAGATAATGGCATTTTAATAAGTTTTTAAAAATGTAGAGAATGATTTGTCAGCAACTAAATTGTAGATCTCCCAAAAAAATTATTGCCCATTTTTCAATTTTAACTGGCAGGCACATTTTTGTAATTCACAATATTTTAAATGAAAAAGTGTTTTTTTTTATTATTTATTTTTATGATATAAAAAAATTAAATTAAATAATAATATGTTAATTAATTTAAAATAATTACGAAAATTCCAAAAATAGTAATAAATAATGCTTTTTTAAAAAATAACTTCATTTAATATTTTAATTTTGTTTTAAAAAAAATACAAGGTATAAACTTAACTATTCATTTAATAATTATTTAGTAATCACATATCTTATAGTATAAAAATATATATAATAATAATAAAAAAAGAAGTTAAAGAACATGCCATGGGATAAACCCTCCAATAAATTTATGAATCCATAGTGAACAATTAGTGGCAATCAGGCAATAAGGAAGCAAACCTCATTAATCTGATTATTAATTGGCTTGAAATGGACTACTGGATGCTGATGGGTTTCAAAAAGAAGAAAATTTATTTTATTTTATTTTATTTAATATGCCAATGGCCAATGGTGTTGGATTAAGATGGAGGTTCCACATTTACTTAAGGATATAAACAAATAATTAAATGAAAAAGAGTCTCATAATGCCATCTTTCTTTAATGCTTAGGCCACCTTAATCATGATTAATTAAGGTGATGTAGAGAACTGGCATCAACTCTATATCATTGGAACAGCTAACTTTTGCTATCTAATTAAACCCTAGCTGGATTTTATGTTTTGAGAATTTTTTTTTTAACATACTAAAAAGCAATTAATTTAATTAATTATAAAATTTTAATAATATATATACACAAATGAGCATGAAAAGTTACTTGAATTTGGCTGTGGGAAGTTTAGGAAAACACATCTGCGAACTCAAAGATTAAAGGGGAGAAAAAAGTTTGAAAAAAATTACTATTAAATCCATATATTATAAGAAAATTTATTAATTAATCTTTTAAATTTAAAAATATATTAAAATATTTATAATATTTTAAAAAATTTATTAATTATTCTCCGACCATTGATGGGATAATAATAATAATAATAGAAAATAAGAGAAGGATTCCAACTTGACTCATTTTTCATAACGTAAAAGTGGCTAAATACATTTTTTGCTTTTCACTTTTAACTGAAAGATCATTTTGACACCTTACTTTTACTTTATTAATTTTAACACCAAAACTTTATAAATATAATTATAAAATTCTGAGCTTTATAAAAGTACAATTATAAATATCTTAAATGCAGATACAATTTATATATATTTTGACAAAAATATATAAACTATGTCCCTATTTAAAATTTAAATAAAAAAATATTATTTAATTTTTATGATATAAAAAAATTTCATTCGTTAATTTTATCATTTTACTATTTAGTTTCTATAATTTTAAAAAATTTATTAACTAATACTTCAAATTTTTAAAAAATTTACTAATTAATCCATTTATATCATAATATTTTAGATTTTTTTGTAATACTTAAATAGAAAGACTAATTAGTAGAACTTTTAAAATGTCCGAACATTTTAATACATTTTATAAAATCGAAGGATCAATTAATGATTTCTTTTTGTATTACAAAGATTAAGTAGTAATTTTTTTAAAAATAATTGTACTTTTATAAATATTAAAATTATTAATATTTTTTTTGAAAGCAAATTATTAATCATTAATAATGAAAATAACAGTGTTGCAAGCCAATAAATCCATTTGCCTTATAAAAATTGTACAAAGTTCCTCCCCTTGGAATAGTAAATTGTCACTAAATGGTATTTAAAACAGTTTCAACTTAGACTATATTAGATAACATTAACCGTTACAACAGTGGTTAGTTGTTTTAATAATAAATAGTTATTCAAATAGTGATTAATTTAAAATTAAAAAAATAATTTTTCATAATTTATTTATTCAACTATTAAATAATATTATTTTAATTAATTTAAAATACTAAATATTATTTTTAAAATTATTATTGAAGAGAGCTATACTATGAGTTTATATACATTCGGTCTAGGCACCAAAAAGCTCTAAGAATGTTAAGAACCAAGAAAACAGGGTGCAGATTCCCTTTTCAAATTTTTAAATCAAATGAGATGAGGGAAGCCATAAGATAAGAAATATGAATGCATGGTGGATTGAAACCAACCCAATCTTATCATATTATAGTATTGAAATCACATGACAATCTTTTATTTAGAAAAAAAGAATATTGAAAGAAATGAAAAGAAAAATAACTTGCATATGCTTGTTCAATCTATTGTATTGATAAGATCAATAATGGTTGGTTCAGTCCCTAGTTGGACTGGTCTTTGGTCCAATTTCCAGTGCACAAAGTATCAAATTTTGTCAGACTGGTGCATTATTCAGAGGCAAACTTACAAATTATTTTAGTTTATTCCATTGCCAATTTGAAGCGAAGACACAATATCAGCAAGCTCTGAGCAATGGTTCCACTCCCAATGCCCTTTTCTCTGGGTTCTTTCTGACCAATTTTTTTTGGCTTCTGTGAAAAATATTGATCCCTTGAAGATTTAAAAGAGAAAAAAGGGTTAGATTATAGTGTGCAACACATAAAACAAAAAGAAATTAACCAAGACCAATGCAAGCATATTAAATAATTGTACTAACAATAATATAATGCCTCCCCCATTAACTCTCTGCATCTTCTTTTTAAGCACTTGGTTAATATAAATATTATTAATTCAAAACTTTGCAGATCTATCCCATATATCAGATTCCCTCTTCTGTACAGCTTGTTAATGCTATGACTTATGAAGAGAGAGAGAGAGAGAGATGGGTAGGTTTTGAATTTTGAAGAGCAGCAGCAGCAGCAGCAGCAGCAAAAGAGGGCCTCTCTTTTTTCTTGCGTGGCTCAAACCTACAACAAAGGAAAGGTAATTAATTTGTTTTAATGATTTACAGCTCTTCTTTACTTCATGTTAATGAAACAACCTCCATTCAGTTTCCTGAAAGTCTGATTTAAAGATCATCTTACTGTTGCAGATCAAAGCTTGAATGCTTCATATCTCCAAGTATTAATGTGTGGACAAGAAGGAGCTATTTCTCTGTTCATATGTTAATAGTGTTTTAGTCAAATCCAACTCAGGAGGCAGAAAAATAACAGTTATGGGTCTGACTGAATCTGATAGGCCCACACTGAGGTATGCATCACATGCAGATTCTCCAGTATAGACATTACTTACTGTTGCATTCATCTGCTTCTGAGCTCTGGCCATAGTCTTTCGTCAGAAACACTCACTTAAATGAATCTGTCAGCTTCAATGGGAGCTAAGAATCCAACCCAATGGAGAAAGAGCTAAGCTTTTCGTAGTAAAAAATGGTTACTGTGAAGCTAATAATGGAGCATTTTTATCACCTTCCAGCCTGTGAAATTGTTCGAGAATATTGTGAAGTTTAGCTTTCTAAAGAGAAGTGAGATCTACTGTAGATATCAAGATTTGAGAAGCTTCATTCATGGCCATGGATGAAGATGCCCCAGTTTCTAGTCAAATTCCTCAGGAACCTCCTATTGGGCTTACCATCAAGATTTCAACTTCTTGCAGCAAAACTGGTAAAGGCATCTCAAATCCCCATGCTCCTTCAAATTCAGATTTGCCTTCTCCAAACTTAAAGAACTCGATTGAATCATCTCCATACAACTCTCCTTCTCTTGTTTCTCCACCATCTTCAGCATTTGTTTCAGCCCTGCAATCACCATACATATCACCTAGAGCTATAACCCCAAAACCTACTCCACCAGAGAATTCAACAACAGTCACCCACCCATCGCCGCCGGTCTCATCATATCGAGGCTCACAATCAGATGACATACCAAGCAGCTCCTACACTCCCCCATCGGACCAATATGAATATTCTGATGACCCAGCTGATGCAAAGCTCAAGTATGTGACCTGTGTTCCAGTATCAGATCCTGCTCCACCACGCATCTCCTTCTCATTTCCTGTCCCTCGTATTTCTTTCAAAGGGGCTGTTTCTCCTGCTTCCAACGCCAAACTTAGAAGCTGTGATGTTTACATTGGTTTCCATGGCCAGAATCCTAATCTTATTCGTCTCTGTAAATGGCTTAAATCTGAACTAGAGCTTCAGGGAATTGCATGCTTTGTTGCGGATAGATCCAAATACTCGGATCAAAACCACGAAATTGCAGACAGAGTCATCTGCTCAGTCGCTTATGGAATTGTGGTGGTGACGAACTCTAGCTTCCTTAACCACCTGAGCTTAGAGGAGATTAGATTTTTTGCTCAGAAGAAGAACTTGATTCCAATTTTCTTTGGCACAGAGCTTGCAGAAATCACGGGCCTTCTCTACTGCAATTCAATTGATATAGAGTGTAAAGAAGCAATTGGACTATTGAAGTCTCAAGAGTTCAAGCTGGAAGCCAATGAGGGTAACTGGAGGAGCAGTGTAGCAAAAGCTGCTGGACTCTTAAGAGCTAAACTTGGGCGAAAGAGTGTGGCTGAGAAAGAAGAAATAGAAAAATTTGAGGAGCTTCCATTCCCACGAAACAAATATTTTGTAGGTCGAGAGAAGGAGATCATGGAGATTGAAACAGCCTTATTTGGCTGTGGGGATACTCTTGAAGAAAAGTACTCAATTCCAATGGTACAAGGAGAATCCAGTGGGCAATCTGAAGGCCTTGGAAATGATGAAAGCGAGACAGTCACCAGCCAAGGGGGGAGATATATTAATTTGGAACTGGGAGGCAAGTGCAAAGAACCAGCATTGGAGGCTTGGGTGGAACCAGTTGTGGGAAGAAATTCCTGGAAGAGGTCAAAATACAAGAAATCAAAAAGTGGGAATTACAAATGCCTGGGTAGCAGCAGTGTCTTCTGCATAAATGGCGTTGCAGGCATTGGAAAGACAGAGCTTGCACTTGAATTTGCTTATAGGCATTCTCAGAGATATAAAATGATTTTGTGGGTTTGTGGCGAAGCTCGGTATTTCAGGCAGAACATACTAAATCTCTCACTTAATCTGGGGTTAGATGTGAGTGCTGATGGTGAAAAGGAAAGAGAGAGGATTAGAAGCTTTGAAGAGCAAGAATTTGAAGCATTCAAGAGAGTCAAAAGGGAGCTGTTCCGAGACGTGCCGTATCTACTAATTATTGACAACCTTGAGACGGAAACAGAATGGTGGGAAGGGAAGGATCTATATGATTTGATTCCAAGGAACACTGGAGGGTCACATGTGATTATCACAACCAGACTATCTAAGGTGATGAATTTTGACATGATGCAGCTTCCACCATTGCCATTGTCAGATGCAATGATCTTAATGAGAGGACGCAGGAAAAAGGACTACCAAAGTGAGGAGCTAGAATTTCTTCAGAAATTTGATGAGAAATTGGGAAGGTTGAGCTTTGGTTTATGGGTGGTTGGATCACTTCTTTCAGAGCTTTCAATTTCTCCATCCGAACTTTTCGAAGCCATTAATCAAGTTCCACATGAAGATGGTTCTGCATACTCCTATATGAACGTACATGATGAACAATACTGTAAAAACAATCCTTTCCTAATGAAGCTTCTACGTTTTTGTCTCAACGTCCTGCAACATACCAATGAGACAAAGAACCTTCTTTCCTCAAGAATGCTCCTTGTTGGTGCTTGGTTTGCTCCAGCGCCCATTTCAGCAACTTTGCTAGCAACAGCAGCTAAAGATATGCCTGATATAGGACATAGATTTAAAAAATGGACCAAATGCTTAGGCCTTGCATTTGCCTGCTGCTCCGGTTGTGGATTAGATCCCCAAAGTGAAGAAGACTCGGCCATTCTTCTTGTTAAATTGGGACTAGCGCGAAAAGCTATCAGGCAACCCGGTTGCTGGATTCAGTTCCACCCCATAACTCAAGTGTTTGCAAGAAGAAAAGAGGGTTTATCAGCTGCCAAGGCCACAGTGCAGGGAGTAAGAAAAATTGGCAACCCAGTAATCAACTCTGATCATTTATGGGCTTCTGCATTCCTAGTCTTTGGATTCAAATCTGAACCCCCACTTGTCCAGCTGAAGGCAGTTGATATTGTTTTGTACATAAAGAAGACAGCACTCCCACTAGCAATCAGAGCCTTCACAATTTTCTCAAGGTGTAATTCAGCACTGGAGCTTCTGAAAGTGTGCACTAATGTGCTTGAAGAAGTAGAGAAGTCATTCGTGTCACAAATCCAGGACTGGTGCCATGATTCACTTTGCTGGAAGAAGAAAATACAAGGTCATCAAAGAGTAGATGAATATGTGTGGCGTGAAGTGACTTTGTTGAAAGCTACGTTACTGGAAACCAGGGCCAAGTTGCTGCTGAGAGGCGGGCATTTCGATAGTGGCGAAAAATTATGCAGGACTTGTACAAGTATCAGGACAGTGATGCTTGGCCACAGCCATGCCCAAACCTTGGCTGCACAAGAAACGCTAGCAAAGTTGGTGAGAATGAGAAGCAAAATATGATATTCTCTTATAGCACGAGGGAGCTCAGTTTTGTTCACATTGTAATAATTTTAGTTAGAAGTATAACCATAAGGTTTTTCATTATTTAGTTTTCTTTTCCTTTGCACATTACTACTTAAATTTCAAAAGCATAAACTTTATCACCTTTCTGATACTTTACGAGACGTGAAATTATGGAAATCCATGATTCTTTGAACTGTACATCAGATATTCACACAGAGACAAACCATTCAAAGAAAATGATCTTATAACATGGAATGACAAGGACAAGCACGAAACATGGAGGAAAACGGTAGTTGAGAATAGTAAACTTCTTTGTCTGAATCTGAATGATCAATGATGCAAAAGGTCCCATGTACGGTGGAGGGTACTGGAGGGTGTGTGGTCTAAATCTAACAATGACAGCCCACAAGGTTCTGGATTTCATATAATTTGATACCAAAACAAAACAATATGTAAGAACAGATTTAGGAAATAGCTAAAGCATCAAAACTCAAACATTATAGAGAAAATTTACAGTTGCTGAGTTGAATCAAGGACTTTGAAAGGAACACGATCCTCTAGAAGCAACTCAAATCGCTATAATTGAGACCAAAACCAGACCTACCAAAACCATACGATCAATCAGACCCATGAGACCAGCGGGTCTTCTCTGAAAAAGTAGAGGAGCAACCAGGGCGAAAATGAAAGCAAAAAGTATCAGTGCAAATGGGGAACCGGTGAGAGATAACTCACTGCAGAGGGAGACGACGATGGCGTAGTTGACGCGAAATGTGGAAGTTAATGCGGAAGGGGCTCAAGCCAGAGGAGAAGGATTCGAGATGGTTGAAGGTTCCGGATGCGAAGTATTCGGGAAAGGGGCTAAGGCGGAAGAGAGATGCCGTGAGGTTCTCAAGTGACCGAGAAACGACGTCAGTAGGGAAGATGGGGACGGTAGTGTAGGTGGTTAGGGCGGCGGGGGTAGCGGTGGTTACCGACGGTTCCGTCGTTTTTATTTAAAAAATTACTATTTTATTGTGAAATATGAAAATTCATTAATTAATTATCAATTTTAAAAAATATATTAAAAGTTATGCTAATTGCTCTATCAGTCAGTCATAACTCTTAATATTAAAAAAATTAAAATAATTTTAATATAAATAGATTAATTAATAAATTTTTTTAATATATTTTTTAAAAACAAAAAATTAGTAATAAATTTTTTATATCATTAAAATTAAATGATAAATTTTTAAAAATTAAAATTAATAGATTAAATAATAAAAATTTATCAACTAAAATTGCCGTAAGGGAAATTAATTAATATATTTTTAAAAATTTAGAGAATATTTTTATATATTTTTAAAATTAATAAATAACTAATGAGTTTTAAATAATCCATTTTAAATTAGTCGACCATATTAAATATAATTTTTTTTCTATAATGATTAAGTTGTTTGATGTAATAAAAGAGTTCTAACGTCTTAAGAATCATGTAACACAGTATTAACTCCTCTTTCTAGAAAGTTTAACTTTGAGTTAACATATCTATTTCAAGTATGTCATAAAACTCACTTTTAATATTTAAAATATATTATTTAATTTAATCACATATAATTAAATTTATTTTCAAAAGCGATATTAATGTTATAAACTTTAAGCTATTTATATTCTCACTCTAGACAATCGTCTTTATTAGTCACTTAAATGATATAGACGATTGTCTATATGAAAAAAGTTCAATATTTTATCTCTTCAATATACTTATAAAATCTTAATATATATTTTAAAATATATATACAAATATGTAAATAAATTCATAAAATAATTTAGACATAAATAATATTATTTTTAATAATGTAATTTATATGAATATCTATATAAGCATGATGACTTAGCATACCTATTATAATCAATCTTGTAATAGGCTTTATAAAGGAATTTGCAGTTATATCATGCATAGTTCACTTATTTCTTTGCAATTATGCCTCTTATAAAATCATATTTAGTATTAATTTATGTTCTCTTTCTATAGTATTTGGGATTCTTAATATAATCTATCATAACTTGACTATTATAATAGATTATTACTAGTTCAATAGTTTCCGCATATATTACCCAAATGTACTAGGAATCATACTAGCTACTCGATAGCTTATAAAAAAATGAGAAATAATTTATTCTCAATAACTTTTTGTATTATTGATAAATCAACCTGTTTCTAAACTTGGTTTGATATATCAATTTCTATTTTATCTTCTATTGTCTTAATTATTAATCTATTTTTCTTTGATAGGACATGTGAGAGCCTTATTAATATTTCTTAGTTTTTCTTTATGTTGTGGATAACTATAATTTCTTTCCTTTCAATCTCATATCAACTAATAAGATGTATGGTCGCCACACTCATCACGATTGCGAGTGACCAATTGATTCATTAATGTTAGAGTTACTCCCATTGGAACCAATCATATCAAATCGATTCACTATGGTTGTATTTTAATGCCAACAAAAAACTAATTTATTGCCATTTAAAATACTCACTAAGAAAAAAAAATTCATTTCAGGTATAGTAGCGGATAGAGGTGAGCATTCGGTCGGTTCGGTTTAAAATCAAACCGAACCGAATAAACTGAAAACCGAAATTTTAGTGTTTATAAAAACAGAACCGAACCGATTTTGGTTAGAAATCGAATCGAACCGAACCGGTCTGATTCGGTTCGATTCGGTTCGGTTTGATCGGTTTCGAATTTTAATAATTTTTTTATTTTTTACACTTTATTTTTAGTATTTTAAATTTTAATTAAAATATTTTAATTTTAATATGATTTAATTTCTCTATATTATTAAAAAAACATATTATTATTACTAATCGATTCGGTTCGGTTTTTTCGGTTTTTTTCTGATCAAAACTGAACCGAACCGAAATTACCAATATTTTTAAAATTAAAAACCGAACCGAAATATATAAAAAACCGAACTAAATTTTTAAATCAATTCGGTTTGGTCGATTTTTTCGGTTTGAACCGAATACTGTTCACCCCTAGTAGCGGAAGCAATCTAGTCCACAATTTCATATAGATATAAGCCTTAACCTATCTTATTTTGACTGTTATAGTACCTTATAAAGATATAATTCATTCCCTTTGGACTTAATTTTTCATATGTATAAGAAGGAAGGAATGTGAATAAAAGCAGCACAATTTAAAATTTTAAAATATTTAAAGCAAATTTTCTATTAATTCATATTTTATATGACCTTTTGGTAACCGACTTGAAAAGTAATTGGTTAAGCATAAATGCAACAAAGTATATAGCACTCAAATAGGCAATCAATAGACTTATACTGTTTTGCCTTTGCATTCATTGAATCACATATGCTAAAATGAATCATCCAAATACATATTGAATTTTTATATTGATATTTAAATATAAACCAAAGAAACATAATGCAATAAACCTAAAATTAAATACATATTTATTCTGTACAATAATTAAGTATGTTAGTACTTATTTCATATTAGATTTAGAAATAAAAGTTTACTAAGTTTTCGATTATAATATAAGATTCTAATAATTATGTGAAAGCACACTAATCTTAAATTATTTATATTTAAAATTAAATATCAATATAAATATTAAACTATTTAATAATATATATATGACTCATCATATAAAGAATTATAAAAACAAACATATTGTTCAACAAAAAATAAACATGATCTAAAACTTTCAATAAATCCAAATAATATTTAATGAAATAAAGATTTAAGTGTACATGCAATTCACAGTCAGCTTTACATAATCTTATATCATAAAAATTTGTCTTTTAATATCCTTTATGGATAGTTCAATAGGATGACTCACATCTTTTTTACTATCTAATCAGCAATTTTTTTGACAAAGTTTTAATCCGATTACTTATATAGATTACTAAAGTTGTGATTTTATTTATGTCACAACATATCAAATATTCCCCTTTGATTGGGTAATAGCAAAACTAAACTTAAATCTTTATATCTCTCCATATCTGTTAATCTTATCGAATTATATGATGAATTTGCCAATTGACCTAACTATTTACTGGGAGATTATAGGGATGCAAAAAGGAGAAGAGATTTAGATGAGTCTAAATCTATCTTAAGATATATCTTCATAAGAAGTAAGAAGTTATAATTTATTATATTAGAAATATAGATGCACATAACTAGAAAGTCTTTTGTACGTTTAAAATAACTTTTGAATCCTCTAATGAACATGAGTAAAAAAGATGTTTTTGTATAACCTTGTAAAATGATTAAGTTAGCGTAAAGGATAAGATAATTAGTTAATGTATTTAAATCATTATTGCAATGGTGCAATTCATATTTACTATTTTATGTCAGACAGATAACAAATACTTCCTCATACGATTGAGAGCTCGAAACTTATAATACGATATGTCATTTCAAAAAAAATTGAGAATAATAATGGGGGATCATTGTATTGAATACATTGATCTTATGTGAATAAGTCAAATTATATGTCTATCTTAAATAGAGACATATGTTTCGTTATGAATGGAAAAGATATCATAGCATGTAATATGCTTCGTTATGAATGGAAAAGATATCATAGCATGTAATTCATACCACATGGACTTGTGACCAATGATGGGAGTATAAGAGTTGATATTTGCTTGTTAATGCTTACTAATACCCTTAGGAATCTGATTTGTTATTTAGACCTAATTTAATTTTGCTATATTCGAATATTATCAGATGATTATGAATGATTTGATATGATGAGATATTCCTAAAAAAGCAAATTGAATTAAGGTTGATAGTATCGAGATATGAGAAAGATCATATAGAAGTATCACATTTGTTTTGTATTCATTGACCGGTCAATTATGTTTACCTGTAAATAGATCATAATTATAGATATAAAAGGAAATAATTGAGATTATGTAGATATTTAATGTGATAAATGATCTAGGTTATTGCATACTGCAATTACTTTGAATTTCGCCATTCGAACAATTATATTGTAATATTTGAGCTCTCGAAGTGTGTACAGGTGAAATTGCAGTGTACATATCATCATGTCCTATCATGTACACCCAAAATAGAGTCAAAAAATAAAGGCTAAATTAAGGTTCTGTATCTTATTTATAATAATTCAGTTTTAATTTATTATATAAATAAAAAAAAAAATTTGAAATTCAAATCTTTGACCGTTACACAGCAGAAAGCCATGTAATTGCTCTATGTGAGTGTGGGCAGTTACTTTTCTCTCAAAAAGATGATCATCATCGTCAATGTCAACTCTCTCTATGCTCTCAAGAGAAAAAAACTCACTTAAAAAAATTCTCTACCCCTTCTCTAAAGAGGTTTTATCAAAATAATTTAATAGGAGAATAAAAATTTTATTCTTAATTTATTATTTCTGGTTTGGCCTATTTCTTGTAGATGTTAGACTATCTCCTGCATCGGGTAATCTTCTGTTTATATAGAATGAAAGGGCATTAATTGTGAAATATGTGAATATCTAAATATTTGGATTCTTGTGAAATACAATATAATTTCGGGTAACTCTTATACTGTGAATTATTTGTATAGTTCGTACACATATACCATGTGATATAAGGTAAATTTTGATTTATTATTTATTTTATTTAGATTCTGAAAAATTTATAAATTTTTTAACATAAATTAAATTAATTTTTATATTAATTTATTATTTATAAGTGATTATTAAAAAAATATTTTATTAGTTAAAGAAAAAAATTTAATAATTAAAATACATCTTAAATATATAAATGAGATTTAAAATCTAATATTAAAGAATACCACTGTAAATTTCCTAAGAGATGAAAAAGAATGATATATATCTTTCCTCTATTAATAAAAAATCAGCACCTATAAATTTGAAAATTATGATTTATTTATTTATTTTTAATTTAATATTTTATTATAATTTAATATTTTATTATAATTTAAATTTTAGTTTTTTAAAATATTTTAAATAATAAAAATTATTATTACTAAACATGTTCATTTTAATTTTTTTAATTAATTTAGGTTTAATTATTTTTCACTTTTAAGTTTTAATTAATCTATGCTGTGAATAACTAAAACACACTATTTTTTTACATAAATTAATAACAGTTGATATAATTTGTTTTCTTTAAAATATAAGAAAAACTAATTTATTCATAAATTAACTTAAATTTTTAAAAATGATTGTATGAATTAAATCATACAATATTATTTCTTATACAACAACATTAAAAATATTTATTATTTAGAAATTTTATTTATCAACTCAATCAATCAATTTGAATTTCATAGTAATATTTGCTAGGGTTATAACTTCCATATGTTATTAAGAAAAATTTCCATCAATTTTTTTACAAAATTTTTGGAGAAAATGTGATTTTTAAAATATTATTTCTTTTCTAATTTATTTTTGAAATATTATTTTCTTAAACATTAGTCAGAAAAGTTTTTTTATAACAAATATAATTTTAAAATAATAAAATTACTTCTTTAAATATATTTTTTATCCGCTTGAAATATAAATTTTTATTAATTTTTTAGTTATATTCATTTTAAATATATTATACTTTATTAAATATTAAAAAATATTTTAAAAGATTTCTTAAAAATAAGATAAAATTGAATAGAATTATAATAGTTAATTTATATGTTATTATAATCTAAAAAAGAAAAGTATATAATAATTTTGAGACTAAAAAAGATAATTAAAAATTATGGAATGAAAAAAAAATAATTAAATTATTAACTGCATGAAATTTACTATAGTTGTAATTTAATTGTGATAATTTAATGATAATTACTATTATTATTAAATAATTATTTTTGATTAATTAATTTCTTAAGTTACAATATTTTTTAATATTAAATATAAATTAAATGATTAAAGAAATTAATGAAAATTTTCATTTTTATTAATATAAATATTCATTTTTATTGTTATAAATGATAAAAATATTCACATTAAATTGTGTAAATTGAAGTATCGTGTATTTAACTTTTTTCATATAAATATATATTAATTTTAATAAAAAAATTAAATTTATTAGTCAGTCTTACAAAATAAATATATATATATATATATATATATATATATATATATATATATATATATATATATATATATATATATATATATATATATATATATATATTGATATTTCTTTCTGTCATAACTCAAATTATTTTTAAGACTCTTTTAAGGAGTGACTAGTTAACCACTACAAAGGACAAGGACTAGATGCAGCCGGCCACTAGTGAGAACTAGAGCTAGCCGGCCACCGTAAACTTATTGAGTCACTGTATTGTGCCTCCACCTCTTGTAAGCATCTTCCTTAAGTGCAAACAAATAATGTGAGAATTGTTGTGTTGAATTATATAATAATTGTTTTGTCCCTAAAATGAAATGAGTAGCCTTTTTATTAAAATCTTTATACCTACATGTGATATTTAAATTATTTGTGCCATTATATTTATTTGATACGGATATCTGCTTAATACATATATATATATATATATTGTCTGCTTTAATAATATTTAAATTTTTTGTTTATCGACATGCTTCGTTATGCAGATTAACGTTTAATGCATCAGCTGACTTGTCTTGATTGTATTTAAGTTAAATGCACAGTTCCAAGTAAATATCAAAATTTAAACTCGTGATATTTGTGTACCAATATAAAAAGATGAAGGATATTTGTGTATGTTTTTTTCCTATAAAATAATTTTATAATTGGACTACAAAATCAGCTGAAATTAATAACTAATTTTAGTGAAATTCGTTATTAACTAGTAGTTAGTTTTGAAATTTATTATTAAAATGAATTAAAAATTCTATTATTAAAATAAATTAAGAAATCTATTACTAACTCCATTGCTAAATGTAAAAAATAAAATTGTTTATAAACATAGGATATTTTTTTGTTTTTTATTTTTTATTTAAAAAAAAAAGTAAAACACGTTCGTTTAAACTTGATTTGATTTTTTTTTATTGGATACGCTTTTAAAAAATAGAAACAGAAAACCACAAATTTTGATTTTACGATCTGCTCTCTATTAAAATACCGTGAGTCTCTTCTTCTTTATTTTTTTTCTGTGCCTAACATTCGCCATTTGTTATTTTTTCTTTATTTTTTCTCTCTAATTCATCTGACCTTTTAGCTCCCGGCGTAATCCAATCGCTGCCCTTAGCTTCCGCTTCAGTTTATCGTGAAATCAATTTCTATTCAGGTTTGTCTCCAATATGATTATTTTTCTCCATTGTTGTTAATTAATTATTGAGCTTTCTATGTCTTTTCTTTCAGATCTTGAATTATTATTTTTTTTTTCCCAATCTGTTTGGTTCTTAAGAAAAACTGAAAAAATCAAAATAAATTTTTGATTCACACGGCAAAATAACTAGTTAGCTTTTAAATTTGAGATATTGATTTACATATGAGATAAATTTAATTAAATTTATATATTTTTACTAAGAGCGAATTAAATCTAATTTAATTTTTTTATTAGATAAATTTCTAAGCTACTTTTAAGATTAAATAATTTTTAATCTAATAAAATATTTTTTAATTATAAAATTTTACTTTCAATAATAAAATTTTATTTCTAAATTTTAAAATTATTTACTATTTTTATGAATTTTTTTAATTTTTATGAATTTTAATATGTCAAATTCGTCCACTTTGACTTTCTTAGCCTGAAAATTAGCTTATACCGAAAAACAGTTAACCATCTAACAATTAATTTTTCTCAAATTTCCCATACCCTTGTTTCTCAGGCAATATGCAAGCAAAACGTAACATCTACTATAAAGAAATTTATAGCGACAACTGAAGGCGATAAGACGGTGTCGCTTCCTGCAGGTCGGCCACGCCACCTTTCCTTTTTAAAAAATTATTAATTTATCTCTATTTTAAAAATTATTCAATTAATATATTTTTATATTTTATAAAATCAAAATCTTTCTATTTTATTTTAATATTAATAAAAAATAAACAATATAAATATTTAATATTATAAAACTAAATAATATATAATTAAAATTATAAAAAAATATAAATCAAACGTTTTGAAATATAAAAATATTTTAATTAAATAATTTAAAATAGTTATAAACTAATAAATTTTTAAAAACTTACATGCTTAATCATAATTTGCCATATTCTTTTGAAAATAAAAATTAAAAATTTTAAAAATAAAATTTAAAATATTTTAAATTTACTTAAATATATTTACTATTAAATTACTAAAATAAGCCTATTTTAATATGCAAGTGCAGTTTAGCTCAACGACCAGTTTTAGATGCCCATAATTTGACTTTAAATAATACTCGGCGGTGAAAAAAAATTACTTAGTTTTCAACTTTTTTTAAAATTAATTTAAGCCAAATTATCGTGTGCTCTTTCTTTATGTGCTCTCTCATTAATAAACTAGTATTTCACCCCATAATTCAAACAAACCGGTTTGATTTCGATTCAAATCCAATTTTGAATCTGCCCATAGCCGCGTCCGGAGCTAGATAAACAAAGCCCATCATTTTTCTTTTGTAGTTTAGTGCCATTTGACCACCTTCTCTCTCTCTTTCTTCTCTCTGCCATCATCAAGTTCGTACTTTTGCTTCCATTACCAGTACTCACTTTCATCTAACTATAACGGCTATATTTCATGTTTTCTCAACCGATGCCTATTCCTTCTTGCTTCGAATTGTAAGTACCAAAGCAAACCCTTTATTTTTTTTACAAAGAGAATGACCAAATTCTACTGTGACTGTCATGTTGAGATTTTTTTCCCTCTCTCTTTTTACCCTACTTTAATGGGTCCTACCATCTTTATGCAATATTCTTGTCTTAACCCCACATCGAAATTATATTTAAAAATATATATTTTTCCCTTATTAGCTCATAAAATAAGAGAAATATAGACATGTATTTATTACAAAATAAAAGAACATATATATATCTACATACTATTGCCCCATCTAAGAGTGATACATCTTTTCTTTTCAAAGTTAATCAATAGAAAAGACTCATCATATAATTCACCATTGGCTGGATATGATACATATTTTTTAAAGAAAAGAATTAGTACAAAGTGCATGGTTCGTGTATCTGATGTTTAATCAATAATAATATACGACAACTCCATCACTATATTTTTGTGTTTAATAGGCAAAGCATGTGGCCAAGTTCTGTTCATATCATTATAAAAGGCTACCATGCATGCACCTCTTGCTTCCTAAAATCTTGATAATGACTCTTAAACAGTATTATTCTCATTCTCTTCCTCATCCTCATCTATCTATCTATCCACAGTGGCTTCATGTTCAGGCTGATGTAATATATAGCTTTAGATATCATCTCCTTAACTTTTGATTTTCATTTCATCACCATTTCCGAAGACGAGAGTGTAATGAAATTTTAACATATCAGCTAGCTTCTTCCATTATTTCAACACCATGCATGCAATTGCGTTGCATGGGAAACCCATTACAGGTAGCTTTATGACTAACATGTATGCATAATATATCCAGTGCCAGTAAAAGCATGCAAAAGATGCTTAAATATTGAAAAAAATTTGAAGGAGAAAATTATTCTTATGGAAAAAGAGGTGTCAATTTCTCTGTAGAAATACTTGACTTTAGCTCAGATGAAAGCTATAAGATTAAAACGACATAGCATAAAAAGGAAAATCAGGGTGAGAACTTTATAGGAACATTTGACTTGCGTCTTTCAGCCAAGGTTCCTTGTCAACTATTATTCAAGGACTGCTTATACATAATCTAGTCTTTAGGAAATTATGACGTTGCCTTAGCAGAACCCTAAAAAACTGCTTAAAATGCGACTCAACATTCAGTACATCAGAAACTAATACAAACGTTCCTCTTAGTTCCCAACTGTTTCACTTATGAAAGCTGTCTCCGTTCGAACTGCCATTATTTCTGCTATAATCATTTTTAAACCTCAGTTTCTAGCATCTGGTATTCAGTTAGCAGCTCAAGTCCAGTACAAGTTTGATTGCTGAGCAACCCAGTAAAGCACAATCTTGCAGAAATGACCAACCAAGCAAAGTACCTCGACTATGAAAAGCCTGGAGAATAATGCAGTGCCGTAGATCTTAGGTGACCAGGTGAGGATGATGCAGCTGTGAATGGACTCCGCTGCAGCACACCAGAACCTTCTGAAGCACACCCCCATCTAACAGGACATGAGTTGCCTAGCTTTGTGGGGGTTGCATGATAGTTGGCATTTTGCACAATAGGTGATTCACTAAGGAGAGGATGTTCCTGCGACTGATAAAAAGACAAAGGGTGCACACGACTTGGGTTATGATTTGGAGCTGCTGGAATCGAGATTCCGGAAGCATGTACCCGGCTTTCCCTCCCAGGTTCAGGGTACTTCACAACATTTTCACTTTCAGGAACGTCATCAATAACAATGATTTCTTTTGCTGGATTTATGGAGGAATCTGTGTGCTGATAATGGCAGTCGGTAGTTGATCTAACTCTCTCCATATTATCTGTGGGAGATAAATTCAGTCTGTTCCTTAGCCTATTGTGACGGCTTGAAATGCTGCAATCACCTTTGTACTCATGACACTCCTTGGCTGTTGCAAAACTGCAATCTGTAAGCTGGTCTTGAAACATGCCAGCTGGTAGCCGAGAATGTATAGATAACCTCGAATCAGATTGGCTTCTATAACTGTTCAACAACCCCCCATCAAAGCGATGTCCTATTTTATGCGAGTTCTGACCAAATATGGCAGAAGCTTGGGGGCCCATGTGATGCATGGGACGGCAGTCTGGATTCTCAATGCTGCCAGGATAGACTCTGGAAAAAGTCAGAAATGGAGAGTTCTGATGGGTATTCTGAACAAGAGGTTGGACCCCCCCAAGTGGCACTGAAGCATCTTCATCTTTGCTTACCACCATTAAGTTCTTTCCCATCAGCCGAAGTATAGGATTTGAAGCAGATGGACTAGCAGAATCAGAATCATTACGAGCTAGAAAACTCAATCCTGAATTGGGAGAGTCCTTGGAAGGAATGGGACCTGCAAGAGGCTTAATGACTGGGAAGACCACCTTTTCCGATCCTGAATCCGTGCAAATGCTTGGAGGAGCTAATTCAGGTCTCACATCCAAATCTGCAGGCCTTAGATTGGATTTGAAATCCATATGCTTTCCACTAGCAGGAACAGTCAATGAAGCTGACATTTTTCGTCGTCTTAATAGTTGTGAATCTTGAAAATTTAAAGCAACACTCTGAGAAAATCTCTCCTTCCTTTGGCAACAGCATGGCTGATCATTCTTGATATTGAGAGAGCCCTTCTCAATATAGATCCTATCAAGTTTCATGTATTCTCCATCAAAAGTTCTTTCCACTTCTGCACCTGTTGCCAGTGGAACGGCACCAGCACTTTGTACTGAAGGCTGAACGCTAGCACCAGTTGACCTAATCTTCTCTTCAACAACATAAGGTCCCACTGATGATGATGGATCTGAATAGTTAAAATCAGATCTACCTGCCGTGGAGTTAGAGATGGTGGATGCTGCAGACATTGGAGAATCAGATGAATCGCCATCAACCACATCAT
Source organism: Manihot esculenta (assembly GCF_001659605.2). NCBI lineage: Eukaryota > Viridiplantae > Streptophyta > Magnoliopsida > Malpighiales > Euphorbiaceae > Manihot > Manihot esculenta. The sequence goes on along the minus strand of NC_035165.2, from coordinate 33,108,538 downwards.
GTTGATCTGGAGAAGAATGAACCCGGCTTGTGGTAAGGGAAGAGTTGCCTTGAAAATCTTCTGAGCCCATATCCCTAGGACTCGGCAAAAACGAACCTGGTGGTCCTGGAATAGGTATTGGGTCAACCTCTGGAAAAGAGCTCCCTTGCCCAACTTCTGAATCCAACTCCACCCCTATATCAGCATCTTGTCCCAGCATATGATTGCCAACTTCATCAGCAGAAAACATCTCTTGGTCAATGACAAAATCAGGCTTAGCTGGAACTCCTGGTGCCTCATTCCCACACAAAAGCCCTCTGTAATCTTCAACAGATTGAAGAGAATTAGACTGGACCTTCAAGGAATTTCTGAGACTGTAAAATTCTGAGTCTACTGACTTAATCAAGCTGCTTCCACTCCTGCCATCAGAAGTCTTAGAAGATGGTTCAACATCAGTGTCCTCCGCATAGACATGAACCTGTTCTCTACCAAAGTCTATGTTATCAACCTTCTGCAGCAAATCATTACCAAATCCAACTGAAGCATCTGCATTTACCCCCTCGTCATGATAATAACATGAAGTTGAAGACTTTGAGCTCATCAAAGCCAATGCTTCCTCCCCTTGAGAAATAGATGATAATCCTCTTGCTTGCCTAGCTTCCACAACACTGCTCCTCTCATGAGACTCCTCATCAGCTATATCTTCTCTTTCAACTTGCTTTCCTGCATCCCCATGCATCAAATCATATTGTTCATGAACTTTAGAATGCCAAGTCACTGCCCCTTTATCTCGTTTTTTCATGAAATGCACTTGAGATTTCTTAATGGCTGAGTTTCTTTTAATTTTACCAGACACAGATTCAGTCATAGAAGACCGACCATTAACAGACATATTTTTCCTGAAGGAGGAGAATTTCATTGCTTTAGTTACAATAGCATGAGCATTCCGTGAAGATTTTGAGCTAGCAATGACAGAAACATCAGGATTTTTTGTTGCCTCTTTTCCAGCATTAACTATCCTCTTGCTCAGCAAAAATGCATGATTCCTGGTAGAGTTTGAAGGTCCCATCATAAAACTAGCCTGCACTGAAGTGCCACTTTTGCCCAACTGATTGGAATTTGCATTCACTGATGAAGAGCTCTCCACATTGTCACTGGTCCTGCCTTCCTCGAAGAGATTACCCACACTTTTTCTACCAGGAGAATGCTCGTTCCTGTTGCTAACTTGGACTGCATGACATGACTTATCCATCCTCTCACTGTTTCCAGGAGATATAGGATTTTCAGACTGATTGGGAAATTTCTGAGCATGTTTCCTCGCTGCAGGAGAATCATCCACAAAAGATTGACCATTATCAACAAGAAAATCCCGAGGTGAGTGCCAATTACACCTCACAGGTTGATGACCCTCATGACTAGTTATCTTTTTTGTAAAATCTCTTCGTTTGGAGCAAACCCATGGTCTTAAAGTCCCAGAATCACTGGTTTTGATTTGTTTTGTCATTACATGTTCTTTCTCACAGAATCTAGCCTTTCCTTTACAATCTGCTTGACCTCCGGACATCTGTTTACAATAATTTTGAACTGAATATTCATTCTACTGAACTTGCATTTAAAAGGAAAACTTAGAAGACGAGTAATTCATAGTGAAGAATGCATCACAAGCACTATTAAAAATGGGCTCAAGGGGGAAAAGGAAGTGATCTTATCTAGATTAGCTCCTTTGTGCATAATCAGGAACTTTTACAGAACCAAGTGCAATATTAGAGAACGAAGTCCAAATATAATGGAGGCAATCCAAAACCATCAGATGCGCCCACCACATATTGCAGTCCAAAATACAACAAAATAAAATATACCAAACTTATATGTTAAAAGAAAGTGTAATTAGCTGGCCTAATAAATGCTCAAATCCTTTTGTGTAAGAAATAGTTAAAGGCAGTCCATCAAGAAGATGCTTAAATTGTTCAGAGAAGGGAAACTATAAAACATACGTAGAAAGCAAGAGAACTGTACCTGGGAGCCATGGGCCTTGTGGGAGAAAATTTTCTTGCTTTGAGGAGCAAGTTTCAGATACTTGTGGTGTTTTTGTGCAAACCGTTTCTTCTTCTTCTTTGAAATGTATTTGATTCCTTTATCTCCTTTCAAAGGTTTCCTTGGTCCAATATCCTCCCCCACTTTTGAAACTGAAGGTTGGTCACTGAACTTCGATAAGATCCTAAGTTTGGTGCCATTTGCATCAATATAAACGGGACCTACATCACCAGCATCCTCAGGATGAATCTGCGATACCCTTTGCTTTTTCCCTTCGTTAGTAGTCTCAGTCTTCTCAGTTTCCTGACTGGGCAAACTTGAAATTGTGGCCCAATTTGTACCATTTCTTCTATCAAGTTCTTCTAAAGTACATGGTGAAGCTGTCATATAGATATCTACCATCAACCTTGTCTTCCTGGGCTTAATCCTATGTCTGGTTAGCTTAGAATCAGCTGTCCATTTTGGTGTTGACTCCACAGAAAGACACTGATCAATGTGAGCGTTCAACGTAGTGTTTGATGTGGAGGAGAAAGTTTTGCAAACAGGGCAAACTTTGGAAGCCATTGTTTCAGATACAGTAGTAGAATTAGAAGCTATATCTTCAGTTGAGTTACGATCAGAGTTACCACCAAATTTCACTATCAACCTGCACTTCTTGCTCAATGGACGGGAGGTGCTCTCAGTCTTGTTGTTCCCAGAAGGTCCGGCAGCCTCAACTGCAAGTGAGTTTTTCCTTGAAGTCTCAGTCTTTAACAGTGAGCTAGATTGCCTGTTATCAGGAAATGACTCTATCTCAGATTGAGACACGCTTGCTGTTGTGGATGGAAAATCATTTTCTTCTCTAGATCTACATGAACTAATGTCTAAGCAAGAGTCTGCTAGCTTATTATTCAACTGGACGTCATCAGATGAATCTAGTACGACATGATTGTCTGGCTGCTCCTTGTAAAGATCACTTGTGTTTTGCTTCTCCAGTGAAGTAGTTTCAACCGTACATCTCTTAAGGGACTGGTTCCTTACTGAAGCAAGAGGTTGAAATGGTGGTAACACATCTTTTACGCCATGTTTCAAACAAAGCTGCAAGTTTTTCTGAGAAAAAGGCCAGTTCTTCTTGATGTCTTTACTCCGAGCTGTAAATACATAATCTCTGCACAACAAAATCAAAGTACTTGTTATTTACTGGTATCAATATATACAACAAGACAGATAAGCAATAACAAGATGCAATTCAGCAAGTACAGGAGCTGAAACCATGATAACCAGGAGGCCCCTTGTATCATATGATGACTGGCAAGAAGGAACTCATTGTTCATGGGACTCCAAAGAGATCAAGTGAACAAGTAGATAAAGAGCCAAGAAACAACCACGACAGGTAGATTTTGAAAATCTGGTGAAGTGAGAAAAAGGTCTGCAGTCTATTAGGAATATGTACAAATTAGAAAGGATAGTAGTACAAAAGTGACATGAAATCACAAGCATCAAGGAAGAAAAAGCCAGTGAATATTGACTAAAATCGTTTAAACACAAATAACCCAAGAAGAATATGGTTAAGGTTAGTGTTTGTTTTTTAAGAGCCATGAATGAAATCCCCAGGCAAAGCAAGCAAAAGCTTCATAAGGGACCAAAACAGAGACAAGATGGGGTGTCATCAATTAGGCCCCATCTCCAACTGAGCCACAAGGAAGATGCAACTCTGGATCTGACCTAACAAAAGATCGTAACTTTGAGATCACCAGAAGAAAGAGAAAGAAAGCAGGTAGCTTAGCTAGAGAGCCATGACTAAAACAAAGAAAAGAAAGAAATAAAAAATCTAGCACTGTTCATCCCCAAGGGAGAGATTAACCAGAAAGCAAAGGAATTTTTACCTTATAGAGAAATTGGGAAGTGGGGTATGATGATCAAGAGGTGGGTTTGGTAGATCTACCTCTGGCAAGGGAAGCTTAAGAGAAGCTCTCTCATCACTACTACTATTCAGTTGTGGAAATTGGCAAGGACATGGGGGATCTGGTGGAGGGTTTTCAATGGATAACATCTGATGATAAGCTTCTCTCTTCTTGTGCTGTTTTTGAAACAGTCACAAGCTTCACCGCATCTGCTCTTACTACTATGATCTCTTCCACTTCCACTGGGCCTTATCTTTAACCTCTTAGCCTTCAGCATATATAACACTACTACAGGTCTCTTACTCTCTCCTTTTATCTTTCCCTTTCTAATCAAAACCCCACCATAAAGCACTCCCAACCACGCACAGCCTCCAGCTGCAGCGAAGGAGCTAGCAACCTAGCTATTTTCTTTTTTTTTTCACGATCAAGCAACCCCACTAGTATCTTCATCCATCATCCTGCCTGCAACACACATATAAAAACATTATGAGACCAATAGACCCAGAAGAAGATGGTGGACGAGTTAGCAAATTCTAGAAACGTTATTTTATGTGATGGGAATGAGTGAAATTGAAGTATTTGCGTTTTGATTGATCAAGCAAAGCACAAAATAAGCAAAAGTACAAAACCCACAAGCAAAGATGATGTTGAAACTCCTAAAAGTATCCTGTATAACCGTTATTTTATGTGGGCAAACCCAGAAAAAGTGCTCAAAATTTAGACTTTGAACGAGCACAATCCAATACCATGTCACCAGCAATCAAATCTACAAAAAGCTAAACATATGATAATAGAGATTAAACGCAAGAATTTATTAGCATAAACAGAACTTGCAAGGGATGGAGCTAGCTACCTAGGCTGCGAACGAAGTTATACCAGTACAGAAAGACAACAATAGAAACGCAGCCTCAAAAATCAAAGCAGCAAACTCAAAGATTTTCAAGGTTTAGAAAAGCTTTAATCTAGATTGCTGGAAGAAAACAAAGAAAACCCAAAAGATTTTCCGGTTTCGTGATTCACATAGCAAGTGAACAGTGAAAGACGACCACAGAAATCCGAGTGAGAAGCTATGACTAAGACCAGACTCTATCCACCCATTTGACGATCAAAAAGCAAGACTTAGAAAAACATTGAAACTACCCACAAACTCCAAACACAAGAAGATCATGAAATCACACCAAAGTATTAACCCTCATACCTAAAATTGATCTCTTCATACAAAACCCAGTAAGAAGGGAGAAAAAGAAAGAACACCCAAAATCAAAGAAATTGAAGAGAAGCTTCTGATAAAACAAACCTTAAGCAGTTTGAAGCTTTTTGTTTAGAGGGTTTTTGGGCAGAAAACAGGAAGGAAAATGAGAACTTAGGAGAAGGGAAAAACCCAAAAATAATAATTAATAATAAAGAAAGAAAGCAACGGAGATAGGAAAAAAAGAGCACCACCCACTCACACATCAAAAGGCATCAGGTTCCCCTCTCTCTCTCTCTCTTTCTCTCTCTCTCTCTCAGCAAAAAAGCAAATTTGTACTATTTTTAACACTCCCGATTCACCTCCCATATGTGAATATGCAATTTAAGACTCGAAAACTCTACAGAGAGGGAGAGGGAGAGAGAGAGAGAGAGAGAGTTATATTTTCATTTTCTTTCTCTCTTGCAAATGCAATTGCAAATACAAATACAAAGCTGTCCTATCCTATACCTACCCTACACAACCCATCAATTTTCTTTCATTTCTTTATTCTTGATTTTTATCAATGGGATTGGGCCCACCATGAATTTCTCCTTTCTATCCCTTACCTTTCATTCTAAATTCAAAACCCCCAAAAGGCCAAAACCCCCCATGTTGGCTTGTTGCCTCACTACACGACAAAATCAAAAATACCTTCTTTCACTGTTATTTTTCTCAAAAGCAAATCTTGATTTTTTGTTTTCCCCCTATTTATTATCTATATTTGGTAACATATAATCCTCCAATTTATAATTTTTATCGAATTAAAAATCCATTTATTTGTCCCAAAATAATTTACATATAATTTATTTGCAAAATCTTTTTAATGATAAATATTTTTAGAAAAATAATTTATTTTATATTATTTAGTTAGGATATTAAAAATAAATTTATATATAATAGTGTTAATAAAATTTTAAAAATAATTTATTTATTTAGAAAATAAAATAATTTATTTTTATTAAAAAATAATTTTATTTTTAAATATTTCAAATATTAAAAAATATAATTATTACTTTTTAAAAATATTTCAAAACAAAACGAAGACTAAAGCTCTAAAAAAATATTGTTACGCTTGTATAAGTATTATGTTTGATAAGAATAAAAGGTTAATCGTTATTTTCAAAGATAAATATATGTTTGCATTCATAAATTTAATTTGATAATATTTATATTTAAATAAATTTAAGAAATTTTAGTTCTAATTTTTTAATCTCTAATTTTTATTTTAAAAAAAATAAATATATATTTTTTAATCTCCTATTTTCATTTAAAAAAAATAAATATATATTTGGATGGAAATAAAGTGAAGAAAATAAAAAAAATGTCATAATCACTGGGAAATAAATCGGTGAAATACATATTTACATTTTTTATATTAATTAATTCATTAAGACTCTATTTATTTTATTTTCTTCTAAAAATATCTTTTTATATTTTTTAAATTTAATATCTTTTTATATTTTTTTAATTTAAGTATATAAAAAAATTAATAAATAAAAAAATATTTTTCTAATTAAATGAAAAATTAAATTATTTTTAAAAAATAACTTTTTTAAAAAAATAATTTTTTACACTTTAATTATTTTATTAAGATTTTTACATATAAATTTATTAATATATTTTATTTTTTAAATTAAAATTTAATAATAAAAAAAGTTATTTTATTAAAAAATATTTTCTACAAAAAATATTTTTCACATAAATTTTTTTTCAAAAAAATATTTTTTTAAGTATAAATTATTTTTTACTGAAATTAAATATTTAAATTAAAATTATAATAATTAAATATAAATTAACTATATTATTAATAAAAATTATATATAATCTTATTTATTATTTAATATATTATAAAAAATTATTATTTAATTTTTATATTATGATGAAATTTAATAATTGATTTTTTAATTTTAAAAAATATATTAAATTATCTTTAAATTTTAAAAATTTTATTAATTAGATTTTTATTAATTTTATCTATTAAATATTTTACTATTTAATTTATTTTAATAAAATATTGATTAGTTGGTCCATTTGTGTTAAAGATATTTTAATTTGTTTATAATATTTAACGATTAAAATTAAAAAAATTAATTAATTTATTTATTTTTAATACATTAAAGATATTTTAATATATTTTTTAAAATTAAATAATTAGATAATAATTTTTTTGTATTATAGAAATGTAATAGTAATTTTTTATATTATAAATTTTACTAATTCTATTTTAAATTTAGATGAATATATATTTATATTTCTATGTTATTTGATTATTTTATTAAATAGTTGAATTAAAATCGCAATTTAAATATAAATTAACTATATTATTAATATTTTATTAAAAATAGTAAAAACTTAATCACTCATATTTCTTATTATATTTTAAATTTACCGATTATATTATAATTTTTTATGGATCGAGGAAAATGAGAGTAATTTTATAATTTTAATAAGATAATATAAAATAATATAATAGTATATATATTTAGTCATAAAATATTTTTTAATTATAATTTATTTTTGTATTTTTTTCTAATTGATTTATAAATATTATAATTTTGATGTGTGATCCTTATGGCAAAAATCTAATGTTTATTAAATTTTAATATTTTATAATTGAAAAAATAATAATAATATAAAATTAAATCAAGAATTTAAATGCATTATACACTAGATTCAAGCTTAAAGCAATGGTCCACCCTCTGTGATTTAATTATGACAAAAAGAAATCGTCAGATTCTAGATTTAATTGCATTTTATTATCTTCTCTTTTTAAATATAAGTTATTGGAAGTTAATCAATATGAGAAATTAATTTTTAAAATATAAAGACTTATTTTAAATAATTATAATACATAGTAATCGTTTTATATTGATATGAGTTTGAATTGCAACTAAAAATATAAACTTTAAATTAAAGATCTATTTTATTAATAACATAAAAACTTCAAAAATTTAAATAATATATAAATTAAATTATATCATGCAATACTTACATATTCCTTTTACCGATTAGTAAATTTTAGCTTTCGCACTTACTCAACTTATTGATTATTGATATTTTCTACTATTTCCTGTAATGATAATAAAAAATCTTAAAAAAAAAATTCATTATGATTATATTTTATGTGATTGATGGATGAATAATTATTTTAAATCACTTACTCAATAAACGAATCAATTTCTAAATAATTTAATAAGACATTTAAATGAGCTAAGCAGTACTCTTCATTCGATAAAATTCTAAAAAGTCGACCGAAATGAGTAAAAATCAAAAGGATCCCATAGTTCAGTATATCCATAACGATCATTTCTTACAACTTTATGTAATATTGTTGAAATAGTTAGTTCAAAGTAATGTAAATAAATATTAATCTCTCCTCAATAAGATATGTCTTGACAAATCAATATAAATGCTATTTTTTACTTTTTTTTTCTTAAAGTCAAAGAGGTATCTAGTAGTATAATAATTAATTGATCAATTATTTATATTTATAATATATATAATGAAAAATTTTGTATCGTATTTACCATACAAGGAGATACATCCAATGATAATATACCAGTCTACCTAAATACTTTATCGAGTCAAAAAAACTCGGTGGGAATATCTTCTTTAATTTGCAATCATCCACATTTATAGTATGTGCAGTGTTGGAAGCATAATCGTTAGGCAACCTCAAATTTTTAATCCACTAACAAATTGATTACTTCTAGTCTTTTTATTTTTTTTTTTTGGAATGGGAATTGGGGATTGGGGATTGGGGGAGTAGAACCTGAGACCTCTCAAATTTAATCAGATGCACTTACCACCAGGTTAAGCTTATGAGTGCCATTATTTATAGTCTTTATTATGCACTAATTCTATTTCATGATAATTGTAATAAACTTTTAAATATTGTCTTACTTTGATATTGTCCTTCAATTTGCTATTTATATCCATAACAATATAGAATATATTGTCAAATACATCTTTCTTTATATTCATAACATCTAAATTATGTTGAATCAAATTTGAATTCCAATATGAAAGCTTCCAAAATATACTTCTCTTTATCCAATTGTGGTGCATTCAAAATTCTGGTATTATTTGCTTCCCACTAGTTATTCTAAATGCAATATCAATACAATTATCTCAATATTTTATAATATAACTTGAAAAACTAGGAGAAGAAGTTTTTTTCTATGATACCCTTTTTAACTCTATCTTTCTATATTCTATATGGATAGTTAATAAGAAGAAATTAGCAATGACAATCAAAAAATGATTCCTTTTTACCATGCTAGAGACTCAAAAGTTTTATTATTTTTCATATAATATGAAGATTATGTTTTACCATGTGTGATCTATCTAGATAACGCAGAAAAGTCACTTATTGAGAGGAGTGAGAGTCACTTTACTTGCTTAAGCCCTATAAAGTGTTGCTTTCATTTAAAAATTTTGTTTGATATAACTATCACGAGACCAAACTCCTTCATACCATAATAATATCAACTTATCAATTAAAGGTCTCAAAAAACTATCCAAACTATTTCTAAAGCTTTTAGGATCACTATATTTAGAAACATATAGGGTTTTTCTTTGCTATCTAGAAGGCGAATTATAAACTACAATAATGACGGGCCAACAAGATTATGAATTAGACCGTTGACCAAATGATTGAATCCATTAGTACATAGTCAAAGCCGAACTTTTCTTGGATCAGATACAAACCAAGAGTAGGTGTAATTAAAATATTTTCATACCTCATTATCAATAAGATATGTCATAGTACTATCAATATGTTGGTTAGGAGCATTCCATATCATGTGCTTTGTAGTTTTAGATGAAATAAAAAGCTTTTAAAGTTTAAGATCAAAGGCAGATACTATAATACTCTAAATGTCTATTCTTTCATTGCCTTATACTTGATTGGATTAGTTTATACCGAGGGTGACCACATGTTGTGCATAATCCTCTTTTGATATTTTCTTGATAGAAAAACATATAATTATTTACACAAATATTGATTTTTGTATAACTAAGGCCTAGAGTGGACATCATCTTCTTCATATCATTATCAGGCAAAATATCTCCTTTCGATTGCATAATTTGTATTGTTTGCAATAAATTTATCAAAGCAACTATGACTAATATTAAAATCCAACATTAAGTTTAATAGTTGAAATACAACATATGACCTTATATAATTGTTGCAACCTTCTCATAATGGTACATCTACATCATATAACAATTCATAAAAATTTAAAACTTGTGAATTTGACTCTATTGTTTCAATGTCCACTTCATAACTAGTAACTCTAAATGTATCGTAGTTCATGTCCATTACTTCTATGACTATACTTATATAATTATTGACATTGTTGGTTGTACCAAAATAATCAGTATACTCATTTGTAGGTTGTTCAAAATTTATGGGTGAAAGATTCACTATGCTCAATCCATTTAATATATCCTCCAATAAATCTATTTTTATAAAGGAGATAGATGATATCATTTCTATTCTAAAATTTTTTATTCTGCCACTTAGAACATGAACAATGAAATTTATCTTTAGATATGAACTCTATTTGTGTATAGGCAAAGTTGAAAAATATCTCTACCCAATCTCAAATTCAGAGTTAAGGAAGTTATTTTGATCTAATTGTTTATACATCCGACAATGATCTATGGATATATCAATATTGTAACGATCCGGAAATCGATACTCCTCTGTAACGGCCCGAACCGCTACCGGCGCTAGGATCCAGATCGGCTTAAGGCCGCCGGGACCCGTAGCAAGCCTAACATACATCCTATCACCTGGTCAAATCCCATACATGATCAAAACATAAACATAAAACCTTAAACATCTGAACTGGAAACATAAAAGAACCCCCTACTAGAGCCCTCAAAAAACTCTAGCTGGGTCAACATAACATACATCAAGCTGAGATCACATCCAAAGAACTAGAACCTAACCTGTGCACGCATCAAACCACAAACATAAGACCTCCACTAGAGTTCTCATCAAACACTCTAGCGTGGTAAACAACACATGCCACAAGTTTAGTTCAAACACAACTCAACATTAAACCATAACATACATCATGTACTAAACAGGGACTAACCAAGTCTTAGGGCCAAGCACAGTTCTAATCCATAAACATAACTCTACTTTACTTGTATTACATTACATTATCTTACAATCCATTATATCAATTGATAATACATGTCCACACTAAAACACTAGTCTATTACAACAACATAACCTTAACTCTTGAGACTTCCCGAACGACCTTCTACCTGCAACACTGGGGTTAGGAGAGAAGGGTGAGCTAAAAAGCCTAGTGAGTAGAAACAGAAAAACAGTTCATTAATTACATGCTTTTATGAAATGCGTCACAGCACAAACATTTCACATAACGGATGGACATGACCACTAAAACTCCCTCTGTCTGTAACATATCATGGTGCTCGGCCCTTCGGGCTCCTCAAGACTTCATTATGCCCGGCCCTTCGGGCTCCTCAGGACTTCATTATGCCCGACCCTTCGGGCTCCTCAGGACTTCATTATGCCCGGCCCTTCGGGCTCCTCAGGACTTCATTAACATAACATATCAAGGGCTATTGGAGTCGCCTTGGTCCATCCACATCAACAGTAAATAATGCAATGCGTCATATTCGTGTAACTAGTGCAATCGACCTATTTCATATAAACATGATGCGTGAACATGCTTTAGGCATTTAATTTCGTAAAATAAAAGATTAAGTTTAGTTCTACTCACCTCTGCAGACGCTGGACTGACTCTGCAACAGCTAACGCTGATGGCCTCCTCGGTCCCTCGGGTCCAATCCTACACAGGTGGACTCGAATGAGGTGCCAAACACACTCTAAACAACTCATAAACAACTCCCCAAAAAACCCCTAAAACATCCTCAAAACATGCATAGAAAACAACCATGAAAGGGCTGGACAGGGCACTTTCGGCGGCACTTTCGGCGGCCGAATGTCCCTTTCAGAACTGAAAGCCATGCAGGTTCGGCGGCAGGTTCGACGGCCGAAGCCTCACTCCAGATCCGAAAGTCAAGCACCTTCGGCGGCCGAACATCACCTTCGGCGGCCGAAAGTCTGCTCCAGATCCAAAACACAACCTTCGGGGGCAAGGTTAGGCGGCCAAACCATGCATCCACAGGCAGGTTCGACGGCCGAAACTACCTTCGGCGGCCAAACCTGAGTTCATCCAGAACTCAGCCTCTTATGCATACAAGCCTCCCAAGCCTTCCAAACACCCCAAATAAGCACCCAACCTTTTAAAAACATGCATAAACCCTTAACCATGCACAAAGGAGCTTAAACAAGCTTAAACTCCAACAAAGAACATCATAAAGCATACATAAATAGCTTATGACCCACATAAGCCAAAACCATCAAAACTACTCAAAACCTCACTTGCTCTCTCCCAATCATGCATACACTCTCCCACATGCATAAAGGAGCATAAACTAACATAAACTCCTCAACACAAACATCACATAAACATACATTGGGCATAAAACCCACATAAAACCCTAACATGCATATCTACCCATACTCAACCATTAAAACATCTTTAAACTTACTTAAAACTTCATTAAAACAGAAGGAAAGCAAGGATCTACACTTACCTCTTGAAGATCGAGGGGTGGTGCGATCCCTAACTCAGAGGTGTGGAGGATCCAAGCTCCCAAAACTCCTATTTAAGCTTCAATACTTCAAAGCAAGGGTAGAACTCATGAAAACTTGTTGGATGGGTAGAGAAAACATGAAAACGACCAAAAGAGAGTATAAACTCACCTGAGCTCGAGAATGGGGAGAAAACTCGCCCATTTCCGATCTGAGGGCTCTTTATAGGTGGCCTGGTCAACAACCTTCGGTAGCTTAACGTGCCCTCTAAACTCATGCATGTTCGGCGGTCGAACTTGAGGTTCGGCGGCCGAACCTTGGTTCTTTTAAACAAAGCTTTCGGAGGCCAAAAGCGCTCTCGAAATCTTCCCATGTTCGGCGGCCGAACTTCACTTTCGGCGGCCGAACCTGGCAAATGCCTCCTTGGTCTTTTCTTTCAAAACTCAATTTCTTTTCCATTTAAAACCATAAAATCATGTGAAAATATTTTAGAAACACATTTTACCCCTCTAGAAGACTCTGGCATCTTCAAAATTCCAGATTCCAACGGAGATTCCGCCGGAAGGTAGGGATTCCGATGCCGGAATCTAGCCGGGTATTACAAATATATTTTGAGATAGAAATACTAGATGTTAGAATGTGACAAACCATAATATTCTGACTATATTATAAATAAAAACAAAAAAAATTCTTGCTTTACTATAAAGTGGACTTTTGAATAAGATAACAAGTGAAATTTTCAAGATTAGAAAACTCCATAATATTCTTAATTCACTATAAAAATTCCATTAAAAAAAACTTTATAATTTAAAATTCAACATCAATTTATATAAATCAATCCCAACCCATTCCACTATTAACTCATAGTAAATAATTTATATAAATCAATCCTAATTTATCCCATCATTAACTCATAATAATTAATTTAAATGACCCATAAACTAACTTAATAAATTAAATATCAAATTTCTATACAAATAATCACAAATCAATAACAAGTGCTTAAAGATATATCCAATTGAAACAAGATATTTCCAAATTTTCTAATTAACTTCTAAAATTATAAATCATAAAGCACATCCAATAACTATATAAACTCTCAAATCTATATTTTTAATTATAAAAATACATTCACATTTATGATAAAAATTTAAAAAAAATCATGTTTATAATTATAATCAACTAACAAAATGGATAAAATCTATAACCATGACCTACAAACAAAATTTTAGATTTATCAAAATAAATAAAAATAATTCATATTTATAATTATAATAAATTTCACCATTAATAAAAAAATATGATTAAAAATAATTAAGAAACCTTTTAGAAGGTAGATCTTATTGAAATAGGAATGTAGCTAGAGTAGTCAGAAATAGAGAATGGCTATCAATGATTAGCTGTGTTGAGCCGCTGGAGATGAGCCATGTTGTTGTGCAATAGTGTTGCACACTTCTATTGTGCATACCTGCTATCGCGCATCGTTGGTATCACGAGCAGCAATGACACCTACTATTATCAAGCGGGGTTGTGTCATGACTTGCTATCGTGCAGTGTTGTTGTGGCACAGTGCTGCTATTTTTATCGCGGACAATGGTCAGAGATATGGTCGAGGAGAGCTGGTCGATGATCTTGAAGAAACAAGGTTGAGTGATGGAGGCTATAGGTTGGGTGGCTAGAAATAATATAATGTTTGTGTAGGGCTTTGTTTGTTTTAGGAGTGATGTTATAAGTTTTTATTTTAGGAGTGATGTTATAAGTTACTTATTCCACTGTTAATCCACTGCAAATCCATTAACTCGTCGTAATATCTATCACAAATATTTTTCATTCCAACGGAATTTTAATCCGTTGCAAATTCCTTTGTAGATACCTATTTTCTTATAGTGTGAATTTCTTCCCTATGGCATAAAACAAAAAAGCTTCACAGGGAGCATATTATATAAAATACTATAGGAAAACTAACTATCAAATCCTTGCATTTTTAAAAAATTTATTAGTTCATTGCTATTTAAAAATCACTCAATTAAAATATTCATGTATTATGTAAAATCAAACTGATATGGAGTAATTAGCCTTAGACTTTACGGCAGACTTAGACCGGACCTAACTTTTGCTGCCGACGTCCGATAGAGACCCACGATAGCTTTTCGGAAAGGGAATTTCGAGACGCACGACTTTCAAAAATGTGACTGACTACAGGCAGTCACTAAATTCGATATGAAAATTCTATCGTTTAGGGGGTCAATTTTGTATTTTAATTATTTTTTTAGATATTTTGGGTATTTTCGTAATTTTGCATATTAGGGTTTTATTTCTATTATAAATAGTCTCCCTTGGCTATTAGAAAGACACTTTTCAATATTTAAGGAATTTCAATAAGAATTTTAGTCTTCTAACCTATCTTTTCTCTTATTTCGTCTTAGCCAAACGATATTGGTTAAAACTATTGACGGAGTCTAAATAATCCTTTATTATATTGGTATCAGAGCAAAGTTCGACCATGGCAGATAAACAAGAGGTGCGACTTGCTGCGATTGAGGCATCTTTGGCAGAATTGAGGGAGATGATCGGACAACTGACCTTGCAGCAGGGAATCCACCAACCCGCCGCCGCCGCACACCCCCAACCAGTTGCCAATACTGTGGCCGCCAATTTTGTGGTCGCCAATCCTGTGCCTGCAAATCCCCAATAGAATTATCAGAAAGGTTACAAGATCAAGGTAGACCTTCAAAACTTTTCTGGTTCGTTAGATGTGGAATATGTTCTTGATTGGCTGGCAGAGATTGAATGTTTCTTTGAAGTTATGAACGTGGAAGAGGAGCGCAAAGTTTCAATTGTGGTCAATAAGTTAAAAGGGGGTGCAGCAGCCTAGTGGAATTCGATTCAAAACGAACGCTATCAGAGGAGGTTGGAGCCCATACGAAACTGGGTGTTGATGAAGCAGATGTTTGAACAACGGTTCTTGCCTAGAGATCACGCTCAGGTTTTATATAATTGGTATCATGACTGTGTACAGGAGAACCGAAGGGTGGATGAATATACCGAGGAATTTTTGAGGTTGCAGGCGAGGTGTGAAAACTATGAGAACGAAGCCCAACAGGTTGCTCATTATCAAAGGGGCTTGAATCACGAAATTCATTGTATGATGGGAGTAGCTGCGATTTTTACCTTGGCAAACGCTATTGAGATGGCAAAAAGGGCAGAAGAGCGTGTTGATTAGCAGCCACGACAGCAATACAACCAGAATTTCAATTACAGAAATTCAGGTTCAACAGGGACGCAGCAGTATAGAGGCAATTACATCGGGCAGCCTTCTAAGGTTGTAAATTCTAGCAATCCTCATAATACCATGGAAGAAAGGAGAGATAATAAGGGAGAGGCAGTCACCACTACAATAGACAAAGGAGGCAGAACCAATCCTTATTAGAAGCCAATGGGAGACATATGTTACCGCTGCAGGCAATCTGGTCATCGATCAAATAATTATCCAGAATGTAGAGGAGTTAATACTGACCGCCGACATGTTAATATAGTTGAGCAGGTGGCTAAAACTGACGAGGAAGTGGATGACGAATCTATTGCTGGTTCTGAAGATGGAGAGGTCACCTATGTGGTGAAGAAATTCTTATGCTCAACAAAACATGAGGATGAGACACAAAGGAGGAAGATTTTCCAGTCAAAGTGTCGAGTAGGAGAGGCAATTTGCAGGCTAATTATAGATAGCTGCAGTTGTGAGAATCTGATAGATAAGCAATTGGTAGAGAAATTGCAGTTGCCTACACAGCCTCACCCTTCGCTATACAAGTCGGATGGATTAAGGAAGGTCCGACAATTGAGGTCAACAGAATTTGCAGCTTGCCTATCTCGATCGGTAAATCTTATACTGAACTTGTTAATTGTGATGTTGTGGATATG
Organism: Manihot esculenta; assembly: GCF_001659605.2. NCBI lineage: Eukaryota > Viridiplantae > Streptophyta > Magnoliopsida > Malpighiales > Euphorbiaceae > Manihot > Manihot esculenta. Next base: position 33,091,851 of record NC_035165.2, on the reverse strand, counting down.
GATTGTTGTGGCATTTTGCTAGGTCGCCCTTGGCAATTCGACGTTGATGCTTTGCATAAGGGGAAGGAGAATTCATACATGTTCACGTGGAATCAAAAGAAGATTACTATCTTGCCCTCCGGTTTTGCGAAACATTCTAAAGTGGAAGGGAAGACTGTTGTTGTTGTTTCCACGAGAGTGCAGAAGCTATCAGGCGCAGTTGAGAAATCCGAAGGCACACTAGCTTTATTGGTGAGAGCAAAAAGTATAATGGAGGATGCATCCTCTTTACCACCTCCCGTCAAAGAGCTGTTGAATGCGTTTCCTAAGGTAGTGGAGGAATCATCCAAGCTTCCACCTCTGCAGGATATCCAACATCAAATTAATCTCATTCCTGGATCAAAATTACCGAATCTGCCTCATTACAAGATGAATCCAAAGAAAAGTGAAATCCTCCAAGAATAGGTGGAAGAATTACTGAAGAAGGGGCATATTTGGGAGAGCATTAGCCCCTGCGGAGTACCTGTCCTATTAGTTCTAAAGAAAGATGGAACTTGGAGAATGTGCGTGGATAGCAGAGCCATCAACAAAATTACAATTCAATATCGATTTCCTATTCCACAATTGAATGACATGCTAGATCAACTATCCGGGTCTAAAGTCTTTTCTAAAATTGACCTTAAAAGTGGCTATCACCAAGTTCGGATCAAGGAGGGAGATGAATGGAAGACTGCCTTCAAGACTAAGGAAGGCTTGTATGAGTGGCTGGTTATGCCCTTTGGTTTAACGAATGCACCTAGCACTTTTATGAGACTCATGAACCAGGTTTTGTATCCTTTCTTACGCAAATTTATGGTTATTTATTTCGATGACATCTTATCTTGATTTTTAGTCGCAGTGAGGAAGAATATCTACAGCATCTCCGTCAAGTCATGACAGCCTTGCAAGAAAGTGAGCTGATTATTAATCTTAAGAAATGCATCTATATGACAGAGCGCGTTCTGTTCCTGGGATTCGTTGTTAGTGCAGAAGGAATACATGTTGATGAGAAGAAGGTAGAAGCAATACGAAATTAGCCTATCCCCAAAACTATTTCTGAAGTTCGCAGCTTTCATGGCCTTGCTACTTTCTATCGACGGTTTATCAGAAATTTTAGCAGTATCGTTGCCCCTATTATAGATTTCTTGAAGAAAGAGAGAATGCAAAATTTTGCATAGACTGAAGCTGCCAACAAAAGTTTTGAAGAGATTAAAGATAAGCTTACTTCTACCCCTATTCTTACTCTACCCGATTTTGATAAACTATTTGAGGTTGAATGTGATGCTTGTGGAGTTGGAATTGGTGGAGTATTGTTACAGTCAGAAAGACCTATTGCCTTCTTTAGTGAGAAACTGAATGAAGTTAGAAAGAAGTGGTCTACTTAGGAGCAAGAGCTATATGCAGTATTCTGGGCTTTTAAAACTTGGGAGCAGTATTTGATGGGGCGAGAGTTTATTATTCACATAGATCATCAATCTTTGATTCATTTTAAAACTAAAAAACATGTGAATAAGATGCATGCTCGATGGGCAGCTTACTTTGGAGCCTTTCATTATGTCATCAAACATAAGGCTAGCCATAGTAATAAGGTGGCGGATGCTTTGAGTAGGAGGGCTGCTCTGTTGATTACAGTTAATCAAGAGGTTGTAGGTTTTGAATTCCTGAAGGATTTGTATGCTACAGATGATGACTTTGCTGATATATGGGCTAGAGTCCAGACTCACCAGCCTACTGATGGGTTCTTGATACATGATGGCTTTCTTTTTAAGGAGAAAAGGTTATGCATTCCTCGATCTTCTTTGCAGGAAAAGCTAATTCGCGAGATCCATGGAGGAGGTTTAAGTGGTCATTTGGGGCGTGACAAGACTATTGCTGAGTTGGAGGAGCGTTTTTACTGGCCACAATTAAAAAGGGATACAGGTCGGATGGTTCAGAAGTGCCCAGTGTGTCAAACTCAGAAGGGACATTCGCAGAATACAGGCTTATACACTCTACTGCCTATTTCAGCACATCCTTGGAAGGACTTGTCTGTGGATTTTATTCTTGGTCTTCCATGTACTCAACGTGGATCTGATTCTATTTTTGTTGTTATTGACAGGTTCTCTAAAATGGCACATTTCATTCTCTGCAAGAAAACTAATGATGCTTCTCATGTGACAAAACTGTTTTTTCAGGAGATTGTTCGCTTACATGGTGTCCCCAAGACCATTACTTCTGACAGAGATGTGAAGTTTCTAGCTCACTTCAAGCTGACTTTATGGAAACGTTTTGGAAATAAACTTCGATACAGCAGTGCTGTCGATCCCCAAACTGATGGACAAATTGAAGTGGTAAACCGCACGCTTAGCAATCTTCTGCGCTACATCTGTAGTAACAAGAAAACTGCTTGGGATCTTGCTCTTGCCCAAGCAGAATTTGCTTACAACAGTGTTGTTCACAGCTCCACAAAGATGTCACCATTTGCTGTTGTGTACAGAAAAGTCTCAGCGCATACAGTTGATCTTATTGCACTTCCCACAAGTTCTCACAATAATATTGCAGCAAGCAACTTGGCAAAGCAAAACGTGGATGTTTTCAAGCAAGTACAACAATGTCTTACAAAAGCCAATAATAAATACAAAGCTACAACTGATAAACATAGGCGTTTTAAATTCTTCAATATCGGTGATAAAGTTATGATGTATTTATGCAAGGAGCGCGGTGGAGGACAGAAAAAGCTTGACGCCAAGAAGATTGGTCCATTCCGGATCATTCAGAAGATTAATGACAATGCCTATGTTCTTGACCTCCTACATGAGATGAAAATTTTCAAGACGTTTAACGTGGCAGATCTATTTCAATACTACCCTGCTGATTACAACTCGAAGTCAAGTTCTTTACAGGTGGAAGGGAACGATATGGAGCAATTAGCCTTAGACTTTACTGCAGACTTGGACCGGGCCTAATTTTTGCTACCGACGTCCGATAGAGACCCACGATAGCTTTTCAAAAAGGGAATTTCGAGACGCACGACTTTCAAAAGTGTGACAAGGGCCATAGGCCTGTCACAAAATTCGATATGAAAATTTCATCGTTTAGGGGGTTAATTTTGCATTTTAATTATTTTTTTGGATATTTTGGGTATTTTCATAAGTTTGCATATTAGGGTTTTATTTCTATTATAAATAGCATCCCTTGGCTATTAGAAAAACACTTTTCAACATTTGAGGAATTTCAATAAGACTTTTAGTTTTTTAGTCTATCTTTTCTCTTATTTCGTCTTAGCCAAACGATATTGTTTAAAACTCCTGACGAAATCTAATTAGTCATTTATCACAAACTCTTGAATCATTTTGTCAAATAAATTGTTAATCAACTTATTTTAACCTTGGTTAGATGGGCTAAATATTATGAATATTTAAAATTAGAGAAAACTACTATTTAACTTTTATGGTATAAATAAACTCACTAGTTGATCTTTCAATTTTAAAAAATGCATTAAAACGTCCCTGATATTTTAAAAAGTCCACTAGTTAGTCCCTCCGTTAGTTTTTAACAGTTAAATATTACAAAAAAGTCTAAAATTCCCCTGATACGGAGGGACTAGTTAATAAACTATTTAAAAATCTAAGAGACTAATTAGTAAATTTTTTAAAAATCTTAGAGACTAATTAGTAAACTTTTTTAAAGTCTGAGAGACTAACTAATAAGTTTTTTAAAACTACAGGGACTAAATAATAAAATACTTAATAGCAAAATTAATGGAGAGATTAACTAGTAGACTTTTTAAAACTTTAGAAACATTTTAATATATTTTTTAAAAATAAAGGACTAACTAGTGAGTTTTCTCATATTATAGGGAATAAATAACATTTTTTCCTTAAAATTACAAGACTAAATAATATATATAATTAAAATTATAGAGACTAAACAATCACTACTATATTTTAGGGTTTAGATATCAATATTTTATTAGCAGTTGTGAAATTATTATTTTAATACTATTAAGACAATAATTTAAATTATTACAGATAAATTTATTTTTTATTATATATAATAATATAATTTACTAAAAAATATATATTTTATATTTAATAAAATTATAATTTAGCTAAATTTTTTATTATATATAATAATATAATTTACTAAAAAAATATATTTTATATTTAATAAAATTATAATTTAGCTAATTTTTAATTGAAAAGTAAATAAATTTCTTACCAAAACAAGAATATAAGAAAATAAATATAGTGATTCTTAAACCGTTGTTATTGAGTTATAATTACAATCAAGTTAGATATTTGAATGTAATTTCCCAATATCATAATATGCCATTATATAGAGAAAAAAAAAAGTTTTTAAATCCAAGAATCATTTGGCAATCCCTAAATTAATTGCAATCATAACAGTGTATCTCAAGTATAAGGAAAAATCTCATACCTATTAATAGCTTCAAGTGCATGATCAAATTATTTGTTCACTTCCCAAGAGAATTGATCTGAGCTTCACTAGCAAACAAAATGAAAATAAAAGAATTTATTAGTCTTGAAATAGATTGTCTAGAACATCCTATGATAAAAAAATTTCTAAGTAAAAAACAAAATGCATAACTAGGAATTTAGAAAAAAAAAACAAAATGCATAACTAGGAATTTAGAAAAAAGCTTTGGAATTTAGGAGCAAACTAATAATATTATATTGGTAACCAACTAACATAGAAAAATTAATTTTAAATTTTATAATAAATTTAAATCAAATCTAATTTTTATTGTCAATATCCGATAAAAATTCATAATAATTTTTCGATGAAATCCACAATAAAAAGCGAGGAAATAAGAACTTTTGGACTATAATCTCGTTCTTTCTTCTATTTACTTTGCCTATTGAACTCATGCCCGTTTCTCCATAGATCCAACCATGACAAGTGAGATGGACATATTCAAGGTCATATCCCAAGATCTTTTTTCTATTTATTTTGTACAATAATTGCTCATTAATTTCTTTTATAACTTGAGAAGAAGCTTCCAATTAGCTAGCTCATACCTTCAAACATAATTGTATATGTTTCCTTGATTCAAATTTTCTACCAATCTCTAAGTTATTCACCATTTTCAGTCTCAATGCATCAAATTTATTCACCATTCTTTTAATTATCTTTAATTTAAAAAATATACTATATATCATTGAAACGCTTATTTCATCTTTTTTTTAATAATAATAACGACGCATGTTCAAAAAATCTAGATAATAAATTATGATCAATCAAATATAGCAATTTAAACATACTTAAAAATTTTAAAAAATAATTTTAATTTACAAGCACCCAATAATTTTGTGAATCAAACGATTTTCATTATAAGAACACAAACTCTAATGTCAATGTTAGAAAAAAAAATTTTAAAAATAAATAAAAATTTAAAAATTTATATTGTATTATATAGTTTATATATAATCACGTATTTAAATGAATCATGTATATAATTTTATAGTTTAAGAGCTATCTCATATCATAGTATTTTTCATCAAATTTGAATCTGAAACTTAGAATAATAGTTCTATCAAATTGCTCACAGTATCGTTGAATTGAATGGTCTTTTACACATGAACATAGAATATTAGTTTTAAGAATGAAGATTGGAGTAGTCTCATATACAGAAAAACTCTTTTTTTTTTTTTTTCTCTCGCCAATATTCCATTCAAACTCAAATTAACATTTCATATCATGATTAACATTCTCTATCTTTTCAAAATTAGAATCTCTTGATTTTAGTCTAAAAACAATTCATGAAGAAGAAGAAAAAAACCTCCTTGAACAAAAAATTTAAAAAATATATATATATAATGCGTTGGTGGGTAGTTCCATGAATTTCTCACCTCTTCATAATTCTTTGCAAAAGTCAATTATTAATAATAATACTTTTCTTATTTTTTTAATTAAAATATCAAATGATTTTTTCAAATAATATACTCGGTCTTTTATATTTTCTAAACTCAATTATATATATATCTTAATTTAATCTAGTATTTTTATCTACTATTTAAATAAATAAATATAATTAATTTACATGTATTGAGAGACTTTTTTAAAATAAAATAAAATTGAATAAAATTATAATAATTAATTTACATGTATAATTATGAGATAAAAAAAAAGAAAAATTCATAAAAATTATGGCACAATGAAATATTTTTCAAATATATATGTGATTATAATGAGATGTAATGTTTTTAAACCAAATGTCATATATTTTAAGAAAATTGCTAAAATTAGATACAACGTTGTGTATTAAAGCAAGAATTAATGTTATTTTTATTGACATTAGGACTCAGAAAAATAAAATATAAATTAATTAAAAACTTGAAATAAACATTTAATTGAGTGTTCAACTGCTAAATCCAGAATTACAAGTTAAGATAGTGTAAAGGGTTACCACCATTGAATTACCGCTACATAGTAAGATTTAGGTAACAAAATCTCGGCAGTGGTAAAATTATTATTTTAATAACATTAATATATAATTTAAGATTATTATAAAAAAATTCAATTTTAAATATAATTTATTTTATATTAATAAGAGTATAATTATAGCCATACTTTTTATTATTTTAAAAAAATAAATAAATTATTACTATATACTATTATTTTAGAGATATTTATAATAATTTTTAAATATATAAAGAAATAATTTATTATTACTCTTAAATTTAATTTTTAATAATAATAATAATAATGATATATGTACCTATATAATCTATAGAGGACAAAAATCAAAAGCAAGCAAGAACCTAGGAAATTGAAAAGAAAAAGAACAAAATAGTCCCTCATATTCTGCTTTTAAGATTTTGCATTTCATCACTTTTATTCTTTTATTTTTCATTTATATTTTTTCAGAAAAAAAAAAATATCATGGGTCAAATTGTATCTCTTCCTTAAAAACAAAAGCCTGCCATTCATTTCACGTAAAGTTGAAAGGAACATAGAACTAAATATTCCTAAAAGATTGCCATATAATTTCTTTATTGGAAAAATGGACAAAAAAAAAGATATTATTCATTTTTTATATAATTTAGTATAAAAATTAGATTAATTGCGTTTAAAAATGCTGCTTCTTCTTCTTTCATGCATTGCACAGTTATTTATTAATTACAGTCATCACAATTTTATTGAAGATGTAAAATTATTGATCCCAAAACCCCAAATTAATAAATTCTATTCTTTTCCCTGATAGCAAAATGGCAGTGGAACAAAAGAATAGTTCCTTGAGCAAAGTACAGTAGAGCTGGTTTTGTGGTTTTGTCGGAGCATTCATGTGGATATCTTATCACAAAAAGTTGGGCATTAGCCAGCAAATACCAAGCAATGGTTGTCGTAGGGATGTCCCCATAATGCTACCATTTTCTTTTAAACAAAAGAAAAAAAAAAAAAAAGCAATTTTCATGGGCTATTTTGTCCTGTTTTCATAATTGTACTTTAGTATAATCTTAATACATTAATGGTTGAATATGTTTTTACCAGGTTTGTTTCTCTTCTCAATCTAAATGACAGAGAGAAACTTTCTCTTTTTTTTTTATTTTTCTTTCTCTTTAGGCTTAAGCATTTTTTTTAATGTCCGGAATAAAGAGAAATAAATATATTCTATATAGTAATAAATTAGTCATTTATTAGTATTATAATTTTTTTCTATTTTATCTCTAAAATTTTTGTATAAATATAATTTTGTGATTAATGAAACACACGGTTAACTAAAACCTTTCATGGTATTAGAGTCCTAGCCGCTTAAATTCTTTTCTTCTTCTCTTCGTTTCACCATGGGTGGGATTGAATTTGCCCATGTTTCTTTGTCTTCTTCTGCTCTTGCGGCGACTGTTTCAGCGCTACCAATGAATTTCTCTCCTATACCCAATCTTACCCATCAAATTCTTTTGAAATTAACTTTTATCAATTTTCTCTTGTAGAAATTACATTTCTTATCTATGTTGTGTGGATGTGTGCTTAAGTATCATATTGACGGCTCGCAAGCCACTCCCATGAAGCTCTTGTCTGATTATCAATCTAATCTCGTCTATTATCTATGGGTTCATCTAAATCAAATGGTTCTTAATTGGATTGTTTTCTCTATTTCATAGTCTATTCTTTCACAGATTGTTGGTGTCGAAACAGCTAAGGAGGCTTGGGACAAGCTAGTCGTCTCATACATTATTGCCTCTAAATCCAAAATTCGAGAACTCAAGATGCAGCTTTATACCTTGAAACGTGGAGCTGATTCTATTGAAACTTATATGCAAAAAGCAAAAGGGATTGCTAATAAACTTATTGCGTTACAATATTCTGTTTTAGACGATGATTTGGTTGAATTCATTAAAGTCGATCTTGACCTACATATTGATCCTTTACATGAACTCTTGAAGCCCGACAAGAGGATATTTCTTATGACACACTGTATGGTATGCTCCTTAATGAGGAATGCCAATTACGATTTCATGAGCCTGCTATTATCACTCCTACAGCTCATTACGGACAACCTCAGACCTTTACCCGTGGGCGCAGTAGGTCCAGTCTCTTTTCTACTTCTGGTCCTCATTTTTCCTCCTTTACTCCACCATGTTTACCTACTTCGCCAGCATATACCATTGTATAGTAGCCAAGTTTAGTGGATGCCTTGGATATAACATGTTATAATTGTGGAGGTTTGGGTCATGTGTTGCACGTGTGTCCTTCCCCAAAAGCAGGTAATAGCAAACATGTTACTCATCCTGTTTCTAATTTAGCTTGTACCACCCCTCAACAAAATCAATCATGGATTATGGATAGTGGAACTTCGCACCACCTTACTGCTAATCTTGATAACTTTGCTATTCATTTTGAATATCAAGGACCTGAAAAGTGACACTTAGTAATTGCTCTTTTACCTATCTCTCATATTGGAAAGTCTAATTTGTCCATTTCTTATCATTGTTTTCTTTTGGATAATATCTTATATGTATCCATCCCATATAGAATTTATTATCAGTCAGTTATTTTGTGAAATCTAACAATGTTTCTGTGGAATTCTTTCCTGATTAGTTCTTGTGAAGGATTTGGCAACGAAAGACATACTTTCTCAAGGCCATAATAAAGCTGGTCTCTATGTTCTCCCTACTGCCGAGAAGTCATCTCTTGCTTGGATACAACCTTCTCTTAAATCGTCTTCTAGTGTTTTGTCAAAGTCTTCTTTCTATTCTAAAATTGCTTCTTTAGAAACATGGCATGCATGTTTGAGACATGCCTCTTTTGCTATTGTTAGAAAAGTATTGTCTTCTAGTATTGTTTCTCATTCTAATAAAAGTCTATGTTAGGCTTGTGCTGTCAGCAAAATTCACAAGTTACCTTTTCCAATTTCAAGTTTTCATACTACTGGTTCTTTGGACTTAATTTGTTCAGATGTTTGGGACCCTGGTCCTATTATATCTACTGATGACTTTTGTTATTATGTGGTTTTCTTTGATCATTTTAGCAAGTACACTTGGATCTATTTTCTCAAACAAATGTGTTGGATATCTTTCATCAATTTCGTACTCTAGTTGAAACGTATTTTGGTTGGTTAATTAAACAATTTTAGGTTGATTGGGGTGGAGAATTTCAAGTCTTAACTTCTTATTTGTGCACACATGGCATTACTCAACATATTGTTTGCCCTCACACACCGAAATAAAATGGTTGTGCTGAACGAAAGTATTATCATATTTCTAAAAATGGTTGAGCATTGTTACATCATTCTTCTGTTCCTACTTGCTTTTGGACCAATGTCTTTGAAACTGTTGTCTATCTCATTAACTGTTTGCCCACTCTGTGATTGAATCATCACACTCCCTATGAGGTTTTGTTCATCACTAAGCCTGATTATAGTATTCTTTATATCTTTGGTTATTTATGTTATCCTTGGTTGCATCCATATTCAAAGAGTAAGTTGGAATCTCGGTCAAAACCATGTTTCTTGGGTTATAGTCATACTCATAAGGGTTATAAGTGCTTTGATGCTTCCTTGAATAAGTTTTTTTTTATCTCTCATCATGTTCTTGTTGATGAAATTGTTTTCCCTTTTCAGGAACAAGGTACTACGACTTCTACTTCCAAATCCATGGCTAGTTCCTCATTGACAATAAGTTTTTCCTTACCCATGCCCACTCCAAAACTAAGGGTTTGTTCTTCAGTAATACCTGCTTTTGCATACAGACTATTAATGGCAGTGAGATAATCTTGTAGAGATCCTTCTTGCTTCAAGTTCCTCAACTTTGCAATGGGATTGTCAAATACAAGCTGCCAAAACGAGCTCCTAATATCTTCACATACTCGCTCCAGTTAGGATATGCATCTGCTCCTTTCACCGTCACATACCCTTGGAGACATTAAAGTGCTCTTCCCTCTAAATGAATGGCAGCCACCTTCACTCTATTTTCTGGAGCAATTTTGCCTACTTAAAAAAAAATACTGACAATGTAACAACCACCTTTTTAACCCATCTCCTTCAAATCTAAAAAACTCCAACTTCGTCTTTTCATATTCCTTTTTCTCTATCATCAGTTCCTTCCCACTACTAGAGCTCTCAGCCCTTGTTGCTTTGATTCCCACACTACCAATCAAGGTCTTCAGCTCTTTAACCATATCTTGAAATCTCGACTCCATTTTAGCATCTTGCCTTTTTCTGATTATAAGACCAAATTAGTGAGTTTCTTCCTCCACTCCTAAAAACAAGTATTCTTTGCCATTGTTGAGAATCTACTGCTCTGATACCAGTTGATAAGAACAATTTAGATAACAAGGAAATGACCAAAAATTCTTTCACAAGAGATTTCTATTTTATATTCAAGACTGGTCAATACAGGTTGATTTTTACATTAAGTAGGAATCATAGCAGCCATAACATAATGGTGTAGAGTCCTATATTCTCAAAATAAAAATTACATAGAAGAAGAAAATCACAAACACACAAATAGAAATAGTTGAGGTGGCACTCGTCTGTTGCTTCCTATCAAACGCATCATATCAAATTCGCTTGCACGTGTCGTTTCATTAATCTACTAATTGCCTCTTATTCTGTTATATCTTACTTATTTAAACGGCATCGTATTAATAAGATCGGGCTCAATTCATAAAATATAAAGTATGAAACTCCCATTGCTGAGAATCTACTGCTCTGATACCAATTGATAATAACAATTTGGATAATAAGGAAATGATCAACAATTCTTTCACAAGAGATTTCTATTTTATATTCAAGACTGATCAATACAAGTTGATCTTTACATTAGGTAGGAATCATAGTAACTATAACAGAATGGCTTAGAGTCGTATATTCACAAAATAAAAATGACAGAGAAGAAGGAAATCACAAACATGTAAATAAAAATAGCTAAGGTTGCACTCGACCGTTGCATCCTATCAAACGCATCATATCAAATCCGCTTGCACGCGTCGTTTCATTAATCTACTAATTGCCTCTTATTCTGTTATATATCACTTATTTAAACCGCATCATATCAATAAGCTCGGCCTTAATTCATAAAATATTTAATAAATGCGAACTTAATTCAAGTTCAGTTTGTAGTTAACTTACATTTAAGTTCGATTGTTAGCTAAAATTTAAAAATAATTTAAAATTAAATTAAATAAAAACCCACTTTAAAGAATCATATATTCTGTCAATCATTCATATTAATTAATTCCAATAGATGCTTCCTCCTTTTTCTTGGGTCAAATAAATTATATCTTAAAGAATTGATTCTCACACTCATACTAACTTCAATAGGTGCATTTTTCAATTAATGTATAATTCTTTTTTTCCTCTTGTTTTGTACATATAAAATATCTGTATATAATATGTACAATTGGAAATGACTTCTAATTAAAGAAGGAAAATATACAGAAAGAGAAAAACAAAAATCTTATTATCACATAAAAATAATACTAAAGCTCTTGATTCAGAGTTCAAGGGTATGATATTATCCATTAAAATTGCCAGCTTTGCAGGTATATGTGGAACACTAATACATTTTGGGGCTAATGTAATAATATATTAATAGTAAATGTGAAATTAGTGTCTTTGTATTACGAAGAAAACGAATTTACAGTACTTAAATTTTATTGTTAAAAACATTTAATTTTTGCTCATATAGGAATATAGTTTAATAAACGATTCATAAATGTTTAGTAAAATTATATTTTAGCATCGATTTTTTTCTACTGTGAAAACATAATTAAACCAATAATGGAAGCAAATACTATTATTAATTTAATATACATGTTAAGCATATAGAGTAGCAATCAACAGTCGTTGCCTTAACTAGGTACATTTTATAATAGTGTAACTCTATCTAATATCAAATAACTTACCAAGTTATGGTCATCTATATATATAATAGTAATTTTTTTAAAAAATTTATTATTTAATTTTTATGATATGATAAAATTTATTAGTTGATTTCTCAATTTTAAAAAATATATTAAAACATTTCTGAAATTTTAAAAAATCTACTAATTAGTCATTCTGTTAATTTTTTTAGTTGTTAAATATTTTACTCTTTAATTTCTGTAATACGGAAAACTCATTAGTTAGTCTTTCAATTTTATAAAAATATTTACTAATTAGTTATTTTATATTAAGAATAATTTGGACTTTTTTGCAACACTTAATAGTCAATATTAATAAAATGACTAATTAGTAAACTTTTTAAAATTTTAGGGATGTTTTAATATATTTTTTAAAATCAAGAGACTAATTAATGGATTTTTCTATATTACAATAATTAAATAATAATTTTTACATTTTTTTAGATGTTAACTAATTAATTTTTATTTTTTATGCATTTATATTAATATTTTTGGTATTGCTAACTCTCACTAGAACTCAAATCCAGCATCTCTGTAATCATAGTATCAATGAGGCGATGGGCATTTGACCTCATTGCCTCTACAAAAAGACATTTTAGATTAGATGGTAATTTTTTTTATTTAATAATTCCAATCCAAATAGAATTAAGTCCAAAATAAATAGAAATATTATTACTATTAGAATTTTATTTAGAGAGTTTTAAGTAGAATTTTTATTAGGAAGAAATTATATTTACTATTTAAACTTTATTCAATTAGTGGTAAACTATCAGATGATAAAAGTCTCTTAAAATTAAAATAGTCACATAATAATTTTTTTTATTTTTTTAATATTTTATAACTAAAACTAAAACTTATTTATGTTAAGGTCCAAATGCGCTCAACATATTTTAATTAGCATATTTGTAAGCGTTTCTTTATCAATAACTATTGACAACCACATAAAATGTTTCTTACTTTTACATTATTCTGCTTAGCTTTGCTTTTCTCTTTTATTGAAAATAAAATAAAAATATCATTTATCAGAATTTTAAAGGGTGAATTATATTTTAAAAAAAAAAAGAGTTGTATTCTACTCAGTTTTTACTTAGTCTATTTAATTTTATTTAGACTATTTAGTTTTCTATGATGGTTCGTAAGCAAATTTAGACAAAGATGTAATTTAGTATTTTTTTTACCATCACTATATTTCAAGGATAAAACTAACATTTTAGCCGTACACATTCACACACGTACATATTCTTGCACACATCTTTGTATGTATATAAAGAGACCGAAAACAAATAGAATTTAGGATTTTAAGTTGATTTTTATTCTGTATTGAAAATCTTTATATAATAGCTACATATCATATTTATCCTTGTTCTATTAGGATTTTTAAATACAAAATTTATTGTACATGGAGAAGATATTTACAAACAATTTAAATTTGGTACTTGCAATTACGTATCCTTATCATCCCCTCGCAAACGAATGGGAGGAGCAACCATTAGTTTGTCCTTCATTTGCAGGAACCACTACTTCGACAGTGGTTTTGTCAGCGCATCAGCTATTTGATCCACCGTTGGAATATAGGACACAACAAGATGTTTTTGGCGTACCTGATCACAAACAAAATGAAAATCTAATTCTAAATGTTTTGATCTTGAGTGAAAAATAGGGTTTGCTGCTAAGTATGTAGCTGTAATATTGTCACACCATATTTTTGGAATTGTTGTCACTGATTGTTGAAGCTCTCGATCTGGTGACAGTAAACTTTAGCAGCTGCAGTGGCTAGTGCGCGATATTCAGAGTCTATACTCGACCTGGCTATAGCCTTTTACTTCTTAGAACACCATGATATAATATTGGATCCATAATAAACAACATAGACATATGTACTTTTATGATCCGATTTGTCACCACCTTAATTGGTTTTGGAATAGGCCACTAAATTACTAATCTTTGACGAAGAAAACACAAGACCATGCTCAATCGTCCCTTCAGATAGCGAAGAATTTGCTTGACCGCTTGCCAATGGTTTACTGTTGGTGAATGCATGAATTGCACAGCCTTGTTTATAACAAATGTGATGTTTGGGCGAGTAAGTACCAAATATTGTAAGGCACCTACAACCTGGCGGAATTTAGTTGCATTTTCATAATGATTAGAGTCCCCTGCTGTCAAGATAATAGTAGGCGAAGAAGGAGAAGACATAGGGGTGGCTTCATGCATGTTGACTCGTCGTAGTAAATCCTTGATATATTTTGTCTGTGTCAGCCGAAGTCTATTTTTTAACGGATGAAGATAAGTTCCTTAGTGACCCTGATTCAGATGCAAATATAGATAGTGATAATGAGTTCGATTCATATGCATCAGAATGAATAATTTACATTCTCAATCAGTTTAGAGTTGTATATTTTCATACTTTGTCTATAAGTAACTTACTACATCTGCACGTTTGTTATTTAATGTTAATGAATTTTATGCTATTTTTTTATCTTGACTATTTTCTTCTTTTTTTTTTCACAGATGAGGGGACGTGGAAGGTTTAAGAAGTCCAGAGGACCGGTTCGACTACCTGACCATACAAGTCAGGAGGAGCTAACTGCAGTTGACGTAGCAGAGCATGAGCCACAGGTACCACGGACATCGACGGGACTTGGTGATACAGAGTTTCAGATATAGGTACCACTTGTATCCGAAGTACAACCATCTCATAGTGATCAAGCACGTCCACCAGTTCTTCCTTGTACCACTACATTTCCTCCCTGTCCCCTTGCAGCTCCTCTCCGTCCCACTACAGCTCGACCTTCAGTATCACATTCACAATCATCTCATCCTGCATCCTCTTCTGCTACTGCATCAGCTAGTTGAGCAGGATTTGCATCAGCATCTGCTCCAGCATCTGGATCACTCGATCCGTCTAAATCATCTGCGGGTTCGACCACTGCTGTAGGCGGCACACAGTCATTCCGACAGACTATTTCACTCATTAATAATATGTAATAATGAATTATTTTTAATTACTATTAATTTCATTGTTTTTCTTTACTCACTAATTGTTGTGCATGTAGTTTACATCCGTTGGAGTTGTCGAGTTGTAGGATCACTCTTATAATAAAAGAGAGATTGGTCGCGGAAGGGCACTGTTGGAGGATAGTATCAAATGATACGAAGGAGTTTTATTGGTAAAAATTCAAGGTGAACCATAAAATTTAATGTATATTGAACTATAATATGAAATGTAAAATTACTAACTACTCGTATATTTTAATCTTTTTGCAGAAATACTTCCTATGGGACCAAGCAATTGACAGCTTGGTCAAAATTACATGGCAGAGAAAGGCTGTTGAGAGATACAGGGGCCTTATGTGTAAAATCAGGAAATGAAAGATAAAGAATCTAGCTACACCAGATTTTATTTTGAGAAAGTGGCAAGAAACTTGGAACACTTCTGAATATAAAGAGAAGTGTGATAAGTTTTTTGCCAATAGGCGCAGTGAGGCTGAAGGGGCAGGATCTGGCATTTTCAGGCATGCTTGTGGATCAGTTTCACAATATACCCACCAACAGAGGATGGTATTAATAATCACTTTAATATTTATTTTGTTATATATATTTTATTGCGATACTGATTGTTATCCTTCTTATACTTGGTAATAGAGAGAGATTAGAAAAAGAACCACATCCTCATGAGCTTTTCGAGGCCACACATAAGAGAAAGGGGACGGAGGAGTTTGTTGATGCTAGGTCAAAAGCTATTTATGTAAGTTGATAATAAATGTAGTTATAAACAATTTTGATATACTTAAATCTTATCATATTAATAATAAGTTATTAAAATTTTATAATGCTGGACAAATTCATACAACTAAAGGAGGCAGCAACACAACAACAGGAGGGAAGCAGTGAGCCGACACCCATAAATGAGGCCCAGCTTTACTACGAGGCTGTTGGCGAGCAGAAAAAGAATTGAGTTTATGGATTAGGGTTCTAGACTTTTGCATATTTTCATGCATCATCACATTATTCCACCTCATACTTGTCTGCACTCCAAGTGGATCCTCCTACCACTGAAGCAATGAGCAGGATGCAAAATAAAATTGATCACCTGGAGATAGAGAATGGTCAACTTAACTCAGTGGTGGAGGAGTTGCAGGCGTTTATGCATAGGATGATGGCACAACAGGGTGTTGGGACATCCACTCAGATATCTGCTCCTCTGGCACCTCCAGCTCCATCTCCACAGCAGTAGCATGATGATGCCTCTGTCATTGGTGATCATCATACAGATAATGATGATGATACAGATGATGAGTTTGCTAGTTTAGTTTAGTATGTATATTTTGTTTGGACTAGTTGATAATTTTATTTTAACTTAGATCTGTTGTACAAAATTAACATATGTAATATAATTATGAAATATTGTAAGTTTTAAAGATATTTTAGTTTATATAATGATTGATTTGGTTTTTACTTATATAGTTGAATAATGTATAGGGTGATGATGGATATATATGAAAGTACAGGGATGATGATGGATATATATGAATGTATAAGAACGATGATGGACAACTATGGACTTCACTGACGAATTACCAATGGATTTTCCTTTGGTATTCCTAACGGAAAAAGTCTGTTGTAATTGAAAACAACATTATTTTTATTCACTAACACATTACTAACGGAAATTCCAATAACGGATTAATCAATCCGTTAATAAAATCCATGTTAAAAATCTATTATTTTACTAACGAACATGTGGTCCGTTAGTGACAACAACAGAAACATCCGTTGTTGATCCGTTAGTAACACTAACAAATTTTAAAACTGTTGGTAAATAAATTATCAATGAGATTTTTTACAATCAATTTTATCCGTCACTGATTCGATAGTAAATTATTTTATTAATGAAATTGCATTATTTACTAACAGAAATTTCTATTTGTGATAATAAAAATTCTTATAGTGTTATGTTTTGTACATTAATTTGTATTAAAATAATATATATTGTATCGTTAGCAAATAGCAAAAATTTTTTAATATCATCAAAAAATATTAACACGATAAATAAAAAATAATTATTAATTTAAAAAATATATAAATATTTTAGAATTTTTTTATTTTTATTATAAAATTTATAATTTTATTTATATTAAATTAATATTTTGTAATGTAATTTTTATATTAATATTTTTAATAATATCTAAAAATTATTATTATTTATTAAAAAATAATATTACATATAATATTTTAATATAAATTAAATTATAAATTTTAAAATAAAAAATGGATAACATCACTAAACTTTTTTTATACCTTCCCCTAAAATATTCCACTATATAAATAAGAAAGGGGCAGGTCCCACTTGCAATCAAAGTGTATGGAAAAATGATCAGTTAAAAGGAAAATCAACGTAGGAAAATAGTTGATTAATTAATTACGTATCTATTGATTATTTTATTTCTTTTCTTTTCTTTTCTTTTAAATAATCTTTAATACTACCACTGTCTTTGGTTGTATATTATATTCTTAGGCCATCTCTTGTATGAGCAAAAACGTTAGAAAAAAGAGACTTGCAATAAGAAACTTTGAAAAAAAATAATTAAAATAATAAAAGTCGGTCAAGGAATTCAATTTTTTAATTTTTAGTTTTTATAATTATAATTATATAATTATTTTTTATAACTTTTGGCTGATTCTAAAGATTTTAAAATAATAATGTAACTAATCAAAATTATAAAAAAATTCATTATAAATTACAAAAAATTTAAAATTTTTAAAAGAATTCAATTAACAAAAAAAATGGAATTTGTACGATTTTTTTTTTTAAAAAAAAGATCCTAGAACTAGATTTTCAAGGCAATCACCTCTTCCTTTAAATTTTTTTTTTTCCTTTGAATATTCTTCCTTCTATTCTGAGATTCCAAGTGGGTAATTATGCTTTTGAAATTCTTCATTTTTCGCCTACCATTCCTTTCTTCTTTTTATTTATTTATTTATTTTTTCTGAAATCAGCCATTCCAAAATTTTAACATAACCGAGTTTGAAACTAAATATAATAATTTATTTATCCTTATTTTGAAATAAATTTATTTATATGTCTAGTGAATTACTTTGAAAATTTTAAAATTTTCCATTTTGAACAAACTTATAAACTTTTAATAATTTATACTCACTTCATTTAAATTTTAATATGTTTACCATCAATCCATCCAGGGAAAGTGGTTCAATATGAGAAGAAAATTTTTAAATTCTAACTTTAACCTCATGCTCTCTCCAAATTTACATTAACTCCCTTATTTTTGTCTTTCTGTCTACATTCATCTCCTTCTCTCTTAGTCTTTCTTTATTTCTCTCTCTTTCTCTCTTCTTTTTTTTTTTTTTCTCTCTATCCATTTGTATCTCCACCGTTTCTCTGCATAACAGATAAAAATGAGCAAGTATTCAGTTTAAACCGAAAAAATCGACTGAATTAAAATAATTTAAAAATTTTATTTTATTTTTTATTCATTTCAAATCGATTCAATTTGATTTTTAATTTTAAAAATTTCAGTTATTTTAGTTCGATTAGATTTTAATAAAAAAATCAAATCGAACCAATTTAATCATAATAATTAAGGTTAAAATATTTTAATTAAATTTTAAAATACTAAAAATAAAGTTTAAAAAATAAAAAATTTATTAAAAATCCAAATCGATCAAATTGAACCGAATCGAATTGAATCAAATTGAATCAGATTGATTCAGTTCGATTCTATTTTTGATTAATATCAATTCGGTTCAATTTTTATAAATATTAAAATTTTAATTTTTTAATTTATTTAATTCAATTTGATTTTAAATCGAACCGATCAAATGGTGACCTAATAAAAAATTCCAAACTCAACAAAATGCAAAATCTAGCTAAGCAAACATTACAAGTCCAACAAAAGAATATCAACAGTTCCCAGAAAATTGCAAAATTTCAATCCAATATAAGAATTTCAATAAAAGAATTTCAATTCCCAAGCAGATTATAGAATTACAATTAAAAAATGAAAAAATCCAACAAAAGAATTTTTTTTTGCTAATAAGTTGTTGAATTTATTAACAATATAATAATTGAGTATACTAGCTTTTTATACAAAGGTGAATTTCATTAATAGTGAAAGAGGCCCAAAGCCCATTACAAGAACAAGTAGGAAGATATTTAATCCAGCCCCCCTAGCCCTAGGCAGATCATGATTAAAAAGAAATTTATCTACCCTAATTACAAGCAACTTCTGTTGTCAAAGTGAAGATATTTTTTTTTTTTAAATAGGGATTGGGGGAGTCGAATCTTAAACCTTTCAAGGTTACAGGATGCACTTTCCACCAGACTAAGTCTTAAAGTACATAAAAGTGAAGATATTTAAAAGTTATTTCTATCTCATATAATTTAAGAAAATATTTTTTGCTTTAATTTATAAATAATTTTAATTATTGAATTTATAAAGAATAAGTGTAATAAATAAGACTTGCGCATATGAGATTGAATTAAAATTTTAATTTCAATTTAAATATATCGATTTACATTTTTTATGTAACAAAATAAATATAGCTATTAAATTTTTAATTTTTCTATATATTTAAATTTTTGAAGCTTTATCTATAAATCTTTTTTTATTATAATTTTATTTTAAACTTTAAAATATTATCAATTTTATTCTAAAATTTAGAGACGCGATATATCTATGTGATATTAATATAGTGAGTGATGTGATAATTTCATTAATTTTTAATGATATAAATAATTACGGAATATAATTAAAATAATTTTAAAATATTATATTTTAATTAATAAAAAAACATAAAATATAACTGTAACAAAATCAAAATATAAAATTTTTTTTGTCATTTAACTCGTTTATCAAAGTGAAAGCTTTTATATCTTTAGTTAATTATCTAAAGTTTATTAAAATACTCTTGAAAATAAATTACTTTTAAATATAAATTACTCTCTTATCTTTAAATTATATTAAAATTAATACATATATTTTTATTTTTTAAAATTAATAATTTAATTTTTATATTTTAATTTTATCAAATAAAAAATATTATTTTTAAATACAGATTTTGAGAATTTTAAAATGTACATAATTAAATTATTAATTTTTTGAGAAATTAAATTATTAATTTTTTTGAGAAATTAAATTATTAGTTTTAAATCAGAAAATATATAAATTAATTTTAAAATAATTTAAAGAGAGAATATTAATTATATTATTTTAATTTAAAAAAGCTAATGAAGGTAGTGGAATTAAAAAATAAATAAAGTAGAAAAAGAGGGGGGTATTAATTGAACGTGGAAAAACAAGGATCGTGAGACATGAGGCAGGCGTGGACGGCTTGGATGAGATGTGACGGTCGGATTTGGTTTGGACTGAGGGGAGAGAAAGAGAGAGTGGTGAGGCCTCCATTATTATGACAAAAGTTAAATATCAAATTAGTATCATCACTGACGTAGAAGGGAAGCCACGTGTACGAAGATTAATGAAATATCAGTCTTTCTTTCCTCGTAGTTAGGCCACGTTGACGCTGCACAAAGATCTTACTACTGGATTCCTGGCTCATGGCCCCACGCTCTCTCTCATTAATTTGTGTGCCTGTGCTTTTAGTACTCATCTGTTTTTATTTGCCACGTTTCGATTCTGCTACCAGGGTCATTTTTTTCTTTTTAGAAAAAATAAAACTAAATTCATAACCAATTCGATGCGCACGTGGGAATTATCTACGGTTCGATCAGTTATGTTTTTGACGTTCGGTTTCTGCACAAGAGTTCATTTTTAATATATATATATATATGACCATTATTTATTAATCATTTCTTAAATTACTTTAACAATATAATTTTATCAATTATCAATTAGTTTTTTTACATTGAAAATTATATAATTGATCATTAGTGTTATTGAAATTATTATTAGTTATGACTTTTTTTTGTCATATATTTAAAAATTATATTAATTAATTCCAAAATCTTGATTCTGTCGGATGTTTTCAACTTAATTAGCTATATTTTTAATTTAAAAACTCAAATTATTTTTTTAATAAAATTCTTTTAATTTTAATTTAAATATCATTGAAATTGTTATTATATGTAATTACAAAATTATTGATCAAAACAAATAAAAAATTATTTTTATCTCCGCTCTTTCTCTTAATATAAATTTGCTTTTCATTCTTTCTACTTTAATAATTAAATATATTTCTTTCAATTTTTAAGTAGTATTAAAATTTTAATAATTAATTTATTATTTTGTTATATTTTGATATCCATTTATATTTTAGAAGTTATCATTATTGTCTTGTAGTTATTTTTATAAATTATATATTTAATTCTTAACAAAAAAAGAATTTAGTGTTATAATATTGTGCAATCTAACAAATGAAATTAAGAAAAAAAAAATAAAAGAGAGAGAGTAGACAACGTTCTCATGACATGGATTGATTAGCCAGCAAACTTGGGAGAATTATTATCAGGGACGGATTCACATGGTGTCAAGTAGTTATAGGCCTCTTTTGAAAATTTTTAAATTATATAAGAGTATTTATATAGTTGTATATATAGTAAAAAAATTATTATTAGATTTATTTATTTAAAAAATTTATTAATTAATTTTTATTTTAAAATTACTCGATTAAAATATTTTGTAATTTATAAAATTAAATTTTTTATTAAATAAATCATTATTATTTAATTTAATTTTAGCTATTTATTATATTTTATTCCTTTCATTTTTTATTTTTTATGATCTAAAAAATCTATTTTTCATTTTTAAAATTTTAACTCTAATATCTAATTTTTTTAAAAATTATTTATTTATTGCATAATTTAATTTTATATGCTATTTTTATTATTAAAAATTAATTATCTCGCTTAATTAATTTTTAATTTATTTATATAATTAAAATTATTTGTTAAATTATTTAAATTTAAAAAATAAATTTAAATTTTTATAAAATAAAAGCGTTTATAGTAATATTTATTAATGAATGAGTTTTGTGGATTAGTTAAATTTTAAAAATAATTTAATTTTAAAAAATATAAATTTAATAGATAATAAATTAGATAATTTAAATTTAATAGATAATAAATTAGATAATTTAAATTTTAAAAAATACTTAAATATAAATAAGTATTATTTTTATAGATAATATGTTAAATTATTTAAATAGAGAAAAAATAAATAGAAATATTATTTTTATAGTTTATAAATTAAATAATTTAATTTTTTAAAAAATAAATTTTATAGTAAATATTATATTAAATTATTACATTATTAGTATTATTTTTTATATAAAAAGAGTTTTTTTAATTATAAATTTTAAAAATTGATCCCATAATAAAATGAGAGATGGACTATTATCAGTCGATTATTAAAAAAAATATAATAATAAACACAATAAAATAAATTTATTATTAATATATTTTAATTAATAAAAAATATATAAATTTTAATTTAATTATAATATTTTATTATTTTTTATTAATTTTTTAAATATATATTTATTTTGTATATTTTATTTTTATTGACCATTCGTTAATATTGAACTCTTTAAACAAAATTTTTATATAATATTAATTTATTTATAATAAATATTTATTAAAAATAATATGTCTAATATTTTATATAATAAATATAAAAATATTTAATTTTAATATAAAATTTAAATTAAAAATTATATATTTTATTAATAATATAAAATTTTAAATATTATATTATAATTTATCATTAAATTCAATTTTTATCAAATTTGATAAATTAAAAACATTTAACTTTACTATCTAAAATTTAAAATATTAAATATAAATATAAATTTTTTTATTTAATATCCTTTATTATTATTGTTTTCGCCGCTGGTTTGTTCGGTGGTGCCTTTAAAGCGGTTTGTTTTCGTGGGTTCAAGTAGAATCTGGAGCTGAGTTTGGGTTTTGATGTTGAGCTGAGCTGCTGTTATAATCATGTTTCAGATGCTATTTGCCTTGTTTTGGGCTTTTATGCAAAATTAATGTTGCAGTTACAAAATAGTAAGAGCACAAAGTTCAGTACTCAGTTGGGGACGATAAGGATTGGGAAGCCCATTTGATCTATAATATTTTCTAAGGTAAAAAGCACTTCAAGAAGAAAAAATTATATGGCGCTATCTGATAAAAAAGAATTATTTACATAGTGCAATAAATCAATAAAAAATAGGTAATTATATAAAAGTAATTATTTTTTAAAATTACTAGTTAATTATTATATTTTTAATTTTTATTTATTTATTATTAGACTATATTTATATAGTTGTTATTTTTTATTAATTTATATCCCATATAAATAAATTCAAAACCAGTATAAATCTTTTTTTTTTTTCAAAAATTTGAGCATTCGGGTAAGTTAATATTTATAGTATGGTTAATTTTATAGAAAACAAAATTAAATAAATTCTAATAAAATTATGCATAATTTTATTTTTTTAAATACAAATTTTATATATTAAAAAAAAAAATTTCATTACAAACAAAATTTTTTCAATACTTTGTAATCGATAAGATTACCTCCATATAGGTTTGAATTGAAAGCGAATGATTTTGATAATGCTCTTAAGAAATTTGGATCCTGGTATATGTAATGGAATTAGAACGGTGTACAAAATTATAATTCACGTAGACTTAATTCCCCTCTTTATTTTCAAAGACAAACAAAGAGTTTCAATTAAAAAAATAAAATTTGGCCGTCTCTCCATAGTAAGCTGTCTAAGGAATTGGACAGCTTTATCATTATTTAGTCCGCGGCAGTTCCAGCTTAAGCAACTCATTTCTTGCGGCGGGTCTGGAAACCAGATCCCGCCTTCCCCCCGTTTTTTGAAGCATTGGGTCCCTTGCTTGAATGGTTACTTGTAAAACTAGAATTATCATTAAAAAGATTATCATCTTCAATGGGCTCAACATCACCTCCCGATGGGCCAATCTCCTCTCCCTCCAGAGGCTCTCCAAGCCCAGTTCTCCTTCTTTTAGGGTCATTAATTTGGATAGAATCATCCAGAATCTCCTCTTCTATCATTGACTTATCTGCATTAACTAAAGAAGGATTCACTTCTTTTAAAACCCCCTCATCCCCGCCTTTCATTCCTCCCGAACTATTGGGATTCTTTCCTTTAGCGAGATGGTTGACTCCCTTCGAATCCGCCTTTCCTTTTCCATCACCTCCACCACCAAACCCACATTCCTTCCCGCCGGTAACCGCCTCCTCCATGCCAGGCTCATCCCGGAGCCATGGGCGTTGATTGTCATGGGCGTTGATTGTCATGGGCGTAGTGGGGGCCTTGCCCTCCTCTGGAAAGGTGTTGACGCTATCCATTTATTGGGATCATCACCTAGATATATTGATGCTGAAGTTAGAATTTTTGGTCTTGATCCTTGGCGGTTGACAGGTTTTTACGGGGAGCCTGATAGGAACCGAAGGAATTTGTCGTGGGATGTATTAAAATATCTAGCCTCCTGTAATACATTACCCTGGGTCTGCATTGGGGATTACAATGATATTATGGGGCTTAGTGAGAAGGTTGGAAGACTGGGCCAACCTAATCATCTAATTCAGGGATTTAGGGAGGCAGTTGGGCATGCTGGGCTTGTGGATATTAAGTGTGATGGCTATAAGTTTACTTGGGACAACGGACGGCAAGGCAGGGACCACGTTGAAGCTAAGCTTGATCGCTGTATGATTAATGCTAGTTGGAAACAACTCTTTAGCCACGCTACTGCGTCTGTACTTGATATATCTTCCTCTGATCACTTGCCCATATTATTAACCTTCCGGATTTATGTTCGAAGAGGGCGAGTTCAATTGTTTCGATTTGAAAATGCTTGGGTCAAGGAACCTGAATGTGTTGCTCTGGTGGAGGATTGTTGGCATGACCTGCAAACTGTGAATCTCATTCCTAAACTTGCATCTTGTAGTCGAGCCCTAGACCGTTGGGGGAAGATTTATAAGAGTAAGTTTAAGGATAGTATTGATTCTTGTCGACAAGAGATTGCTCGTCTTAGAGGGAAGAGGGGGACTGAGGATCGGCGTAAATTTTTGGAAGCTAAGGCTCGATTTGGTGAGCTGCTCCAGCAACGAGAAATTTTCTGGAAGCAACGAGCTAAGGTTGAGTGGTTACGCGAGGGGAACAGAAATACAAAATATTTTCATGCTAGAGCCACTGAGCGGAAAAAGAAAAATAGTTTTGAGCAGTTGCGTAATAAGGAGGGTGTGTGGTGTAATTGGGAAAATGGTCTACAAGGAGTTATTTCTGACTACTTCTCGGAGCTGTATACATCCCAAGCCTCTGATTCTTCGTTGATCCTCAACTACTTGCCAAGAGCTGTCTCTGATGAGGATAATATGGAGCTGCTTCGGGGCTTCACAAGAGAAGAAGTTCGTGAAGCAGTCTTTGATATGGGGGCAGAGAAATCTCCTGGGGATGATGGTCTGAATCCGGGATTTTTTCAGCGATTCTGGAATATTATAGGGAGTGATGTTGCTGATTTTTGCATTTCTTGTATCGCGAGTGGGAGAATTCCAGATGAGGTGAACACAACTTTACTTGTTTTGATTCCTAAGAAACAAACTCCAGAGCAGATGACGGACCTACGACCGATTGCTCTCTGCCAAGTCCTTTATAAAATAATGGCCAAGATGGTAGCGAATCGGATGAAGCACTTGCTACCAAAACTAATTTCCCCTTATCAAAGCGCCTTTGTTGCTGGACGTCAAATACAAGACAATTCTATTATAGCTTATGAAGTGTTGCATCACATGCGTGGTAAGAGACAAGGTAGAGCGGGCGAGGCTGCCTTAAAGATCGATATCAGTAAAGCCTATGATAGGCTAGAGTGGGGGTTTCTAAGAGATGTTATGATTAAGATGGGGTTTTCTGTTGCATGGGTTCAAATTATTATGTCCTGTATTTCCACAGTTAGCTATAAAATTTACCAACAAGGACATTTGATTGGACCGGTGATTCCTTCGCGTGGTTTACGACAAGGTGATCCGTTAAGCCCCTATCTGTTTATACTGTGTGCTGAGGTGCTGTCCAGGTATATTCTTAGTAGAGTAGCGGCGAAGGAAATTCATGGTTGTTGTGTGAGAAGGGGGGCCCCAGAGATTAGCCATCTGTTTTTTGCTGATGATAGTGTTCTGTTCTTTAAAGCTACTGAAAATGAGGCTGTGAGAATTCGAGATATGCTACAAACCTATGAAATGGCCTCTGGGCAAGCTGTTAATCTTGCTAAGTCCCTAATATATTTTAGTCCGAATACCCCAGTGGAGTTTCGGGAGAAGATTTGCCAAACTTTTAATGTTAGGGAGAATGAGAATCTTGGGAATTATTTGGGCCTTCCTACCTCAATTGGTCGTAATAAGAAAGAGATCCTTTCTTTTGTCAAGGATAAAGTTTGGAAGAGAATTCATTCTTGGAAGAATAGGATGTTATCTAAAGCGGGTAAAGAAGTGCTAATTAAGACTGTCCTTCAAGCTATCCCAAATTATGTTATGTCATTGTTCTTATTGCCTATTGGTACTTGTGAGGAGCTAGAGAAAATTTTTGCTGATTACTGGTGGGGGAAGAACGAGCATGGAAATCCTAATCTTCATTGGATGTCCTGGGAACGCTTATGCAAACATAAGTCTCGAGGGGGGATGCAATTTAAGAGGGTCCATGAATTTAATATTGCTATGCTTGGTAGGATCGGATGGCGGTTAATACAAAATCCCCAGTCTTTGATGGCCCAGGTCTTGAAGGCGCGTTATTTTCCAAATAGGAGTTTTATGGAGGCTGAGCTAGGGGTTTACCCAAGTTACACTTGGAGGGGCATATTGGCGGGTAGGCAGATATTGAGGAAAGGTCTCTGCTGGCGAATTGGTTCTGGGCGAAACATTTCTATCTGGTCCGATCCTTGGATCCAGGATGTTGATAATATGAGAGTCACTACTGAGTTCAGTCCAGAGAAACGGGTATTTATGGTTGAAGACTTGCTACAAGATGGTAGATGGCATAAGGAGCTAATTGAGGAGAGTTTTAATGAGAGGGACGCTAAATATATTCTCTCGATTCCCGTTAGTAGGAGTGCAACGGATTCATGGTTCTGGCTTTTGGACAGAAATGGCATATATTCGGTAAAAACTGCTTATCGCAGTCTTATTCAAGAGATCCCATCGAGAGTGGAACAAAGTGCTAGCCTTATGTGGAAACGACTTTGGCGTCTCCATCTACCACCACAGGTAAAGAATTTTATTTGGAGGGCCGGAAACAACATCCTCCCAACCAGATCAGCTCTCCATCAGAAGAGGGTGTCTGTGCCTTTGACGTGTCCACTCTGTAATTTCTACGATGAATCATCTCTTCACCTGCTTGTCCAATGCGACTTTGCAAGCCAGGTTTGGTCCTTCTCTAACTCTGGTT
Source organism: Manihot esculenta (assembly GCF_001659605.2). NCBI lineage: Eukaryota > Viridiplantae > Streptophyta > Magnoliopsida > Malpighiales > Euphorbiaceae > Manihot > Manihot esculenta. Next base: position 33,064,053 of record NC_035165.2, on the reverse strand, counting down.
GGTTTCGGCCGCAGTGCTCTAGTTTTCTTGATTGGCTTGTGGCAGTTATGAGATTGTTTCATGATATGGATGTCTGTATGATTTTGGTTGTTTGTTGGGCTATCTGGAATAGCCGTAATTCTGTTATTTGGGCGAACAAATTTAAAACTCCTGCTGCGACTTGGTTTGCTGCGAAACGCACTCTAGGTGACTGGCAGAATGCTCAAGAGAAGAGAGAACAAGGTGCGAGAATTGCTAGGCCACGAATTTGGAAACCCCCTGATCTTGGGTGGATAAAAGTAAATATTGATGCTGCTACGAACGTGGATGACGCGTTTACAGGTGTGGCATTTGTTGCTCGGGATGAACATGGCAGGTTCGTAGCTGCTAGGAATAGCCGAATTGTTGGTCTCTTCTCTCCTAGAGTGGCTGAAGCTATTGCTTTCAAAGAAGCTCTTAGTTGGATTCAAGCTGAAGGTTGGACACATGTGTGCTGTGAAGGTGATTCTTTGGATGTTGTTCATGCGATTGAGTCTGCTTTTTTGCTGGATTTAACGTCTTTCGGTGCTGTTATTAATGATATCAAAACTCTTGTAAGGTCTTGGCGTGGTAATTGTGGAGTTGCTGCAGTTCCAAGAACAGCTAATTCGGCTGCCCATTGCTTAGCTCAGGCTACTAGAAATCCTGTTTCTGTTGGTGCGTGGAGAGGTGTTCCACCCAACTTTCTAAATGTTGTTTTGTTAGCTGATCTAAATTAATAAAACAACGCATTTCCCTCAAAAAAAAATTCCCCTCTTTTCTTTTCTTGTGTTCTTGTTTTGTGTTTTTCTGCTGTATTCTTTTTATATTCTTTTAGGGTTGATAATTTTGGTAAATTAGCCAATGGAGAGGTTAGGATGAAGTTGACTAGGGAAGACTTACCGACAATGAGTTGGCCTGCATTTTTTCTTTTTTGCTTTGTTGTCTTGCACTATGTTTGATTCTAGAAAAAAATTGGAGAAAAAGTGAGATGAAATGGAATGGTAATAAGCGAAGGAGCTTAATGAAAATTGGTAATGAGGTTAAGAATATTGTAGTGATGTATCTAAAGTTTTCATTTCCTATTGAAGAAGGAAATGGATAATATTAATAAATTTAATTACAAAATTTTGTTTTATAATAAAATAATCCCTTTAATTATATAATTAATCTCTATATTTTTATAAATTATTCTCTTTTAATTATAATTCATTCATCTATTCTTATAAATTAGTCCCTAAATATTATAATTACTTATTTATATTTTTTATAAATTAACTTTATATATATTTATAATAAATTAATAAAATAAAAATTAAATCAAGAATTTTAGCAGAACATATATATGAATTCAAGTATAGAAATTCTTTCTCTAATTTTTCTCTATTTAATGATTTATTTTTATTTAATTAGATAAAAATAAATAACAAATTATTTTATTTTATTCAGACATCAATATTAAAATTTAATAAATATATATATTGTGTTGTAAATATAAAAATTTATTAGTAATTATAATATTTAATGAATATATATTTTAATTAAAAGTATAAATTTTAAATTAAAAAATTATTTATTAATAATAAAACTTAAAAAAATAATATTTAAAAATATGAAAATAAAGTATAATTTTTACTGAATGCTAAAGAATAAATTATAATTTATCAATAATATTTAATATGTTAGAAAAAAAATTTTTAAGTTATTAAAGTGTGAAAGTATAAAAATGTTTCTGTTAAAAATTAAAATATAAGATTTGAAAGTAAATTTTTTAATTATTTTTAAATTTAATTTAATTATATAAAAAAATTAATAAAAATTTATTAATTAGTTTTTTAATTTTAAAAATATATTAAAATATAAAAAATTCACTAATTAATATTTTATAACTTTATTTATTTATTAAATATTATAAAAAAAATTTAAAGTATTTATAATATGAATTAATTAATTAATAATTTTTTTTAAATTTAAGAGATTAAAAAAATTAATTATCAATATTTTTTAAAAATATTATAAATATTTTAATATATTTTTAAAATAGAGAGATTTGATTGTAAATTTTTAGATTAAATAATAATTTTTTAATAAAAAATTTATAAAAAAGTAAATTAAAAAAAAGGAAAAAAGAAGTCAATTTTTGTTCGTATTTGGTTTGTGGGAGGAAATGGAACAAACAAGCCGGTTCATTCTTCCTCCTCCACCGGCACCTCTCCCTTCCCCTCCCCCTCCGCCTCAACCGGTGCGCCGCCTTGTGATATCAGTCGAAGGTAATTGCCAAAACAAAAGGAAAAATTACGAGATTCTCAGCCCCAATTCCTATGGTATGATAATTGAGCCACACCGGAGGAAGAAAAATACAAAAAGAGAGAAATGGGAGGAGGAGAAAGAGGAGAATACAACGATGAAAAATTTATGTTGATATCAAATAGTGACAGAGGAGAAGACGGCGATGGTGGCGAGGACTTGGAAGATCAAGGCATCACCAGTACGCCTAATAGTCTCAGCAAAGGAGCAAGCGGCGGTGCTATTAAGGATCTCTTCCTCAAACACTTGGATCGAAGCTTTCCCGCTCGCTGCCTCTCCAGTTTTAAGCGTCTGGAGAAGGATACTAGTAGAGATTTGTCCCCGCGTCCTCATTCTCATTCTCATAATCCCAATCGTAATCGTGACGATTTTGGTGGACATCATGATGATGATGTTCTCGGGGATAGCGCACCTCCCGAGTGGGTTTTGCTTCTTCTTGGTTGCCTTCTTGGCCTCGCCTCTGGTCTCTGTGTCGCTGCTTTTAATACAGGGGTTAGTCCTTCTTCTTCTTGATTTCTATATTTTATTTTCTGAAACTTTGAGGTTTTAGCCTGTTTGTTTGCTCATTATTTTGACTGATCTGGATCTGAGATTAATCCGATCAGTGAATTCTTGGTGCCATCTTCAGAAAATGTTTGTTTTTTTATATTTTTAATCCACTCAAACTGTAAATACTTGCGCGTTAGTTGGGGTTATGACTAGTAGCAGTTTGTTGCTAGCTAACTGATTTTTATTTAGCTTTAGCTTCATCACTTGCTGAAAATTTCGTATGAAGGATTAATGCATCAAACAAACAATTCAATTTTGTGTGAATACTTGTTTTATTTTTGCGTTTGTTTACTGAAAATATCCATTTTCAAGGCAAGCTTCTACTTTGAACTCGTGTGGTAATTGTGCTCCCCTTTTCTTTGTACCATCAGTCTTCATATGACATATATTTTACCTGCTAACCCTTTTTTTTGCAAGAATGATTTTGCTAGAAAAACATTTAAATGGATTCTTACAAAATTATTCATGATGAAAAATTTTTAAGTGAAAAATAATTCTTTTATTCTAAGATAATTGCAAGAAATCATGCGAGGAAATTAGTTAAAAAGAATTGAATTCTTTTATTCTAAACAAGTTTTAAATATTCATGTAAAGGGGAAAAAAGAAGAGAAGCTGCTTTCAAAATGTCTCTGATTCTGGTGGCGTAGAGTATGCTTCATTGCGTCCTGTTATATTTTTCTTGTTTAATTTATTCCAACTGTTTTTTTTCTCTATCCTGCACGGGTAGCTGTGGATTCATATACTGCCCCATTTACTTATTTCTCAAATTTTTTTATTTGATATTTTTTATGCTTCTGATTAGGTTCATGTTATACATGAATGGGCTTGGTCTGGGACTCCTAATGAGGGTGCTGCATATCTTCGTCTGCAGAGGTTGGCTGACACTTGGCATCGAATTCTTTTGATTCCAGTCACAGGGAGTGTTATTGTTGGGATGATGCATGGCTTACTGGAGATATTAGACCAAATAAGACAGACTAGTATTACCAGTCCTTCCCACAGACAAGGTATTGATTTGGTTGCTGGAGTTTTCCCCACGATAAAGGCCATTCAAGCTGCTGTGACTCTAGGTACTGGTTGTTCTTTGGGTCCTGAAGGCCCTAGTGTCGATATTGGAAAATCGTGTGCCAATGGACTTTTGTTAATGATGGAAAACAACAGAGAAAGGGAGATAGCTCTTGTTGCAGCTGGTGCGGCAGCTGGGATTGCTTCAGGTAACTGTACTTTTCGTTCTTGCATCGATCTTGGGTTATTTGTTGTCTGTTGACAGTTGCTATACTAAAGGCCTTCTGTTGCATTCACTGCTTTGGTGTCAGATTATAATATATGCACTTTTGTGCGTTCCTCTTTTTTGTGAGCTTGTGTATTTCATTAAATGCTCAAGCATCAGCTGAAGACATCATTATGCTATACATGTCTAGAATGGCTAATGGTTGCATGATTGAAGTTCATAAAGTATCATTTAAATTAGAGTTTGCCAGTCAAAAGGAGATTATTTACAGATAAAATCCAGAAACATACCTGAAAAACTCATGTACGAAGGACTTGCCTGAGGGGTTACAAGTACAACTGATCTATTTATGGTTTTAACAGGAAGGTTGGATTTTATTAACCTCCAAAGGGGATAATGGGTGTAATGTGATGTCTTGAAATCCTTTTACCTAATTTGCTTGCTCTTCCCCAACAATTGTACCATGGTCTGGGACATCCTGGATTGTGTAACTTCTGTGCAGGGATCACTGTTGCAATTGTTATGTTCAGGAATGAGAAGAAAAAGGTTTACTAACAGTAGGAAAGATAAAAATAAATTATAGAAAAGTATTGTGGCTGATATGATAGCATTGCAGTTACAGTGCCTTAATTAATCGCGACAATAAGGGGGAGAGATAGTTATGAAGGAGAGGAAGAGGACCATGTTCTGTTTTTGATGGAAATGTGGACTCTTTGAAGTGGAATAAAGGGTTATAATTTCTTTTCTTCTGAGTAAGGATTTATGCATTTTTAGTTTAAATTGATAGGGTTGGCTGGATGGATGGTTACTGGCTGGTCAATGTGTGCTTATCTATTTTCTTGAAAAAGAAAGTACTTATCCATTTTGTATTGGAAAATGGAATCTTGTTTAACATTTAATAAAATAAAGAGTTGGCCTTGGGGAGCTTGTTTTGATAATGATGGTTCTTGCTTCTGTTTCTGTAAAATTTCTTTATTAGTGAAGTACTACTATGACTCTTATTCTTTTCCCCCTTTTATCCTTCAGGTTTTAATGCAGCTGTTGCTGGTTGTTTCTTTGCTATTGAAACTGTGTTAAGGCCACGACGTGCTGAAAATTCTCCTCCATTTACAACTGCAATGATAATATTGGCTTCTGTTATATCATCAACTGTTTCAAATGTCGTACTTGGTACACAATCAGCTTTCACAGTGCCACCATATGATTTGAAATCTGCTGCTGGTAGTATTTCTCACATTTTTTTTAATATTTAGATTCTGCACCTAATGTGTTTTTTGCCAACTGTTGCTTTTCTAATGCATGTAAAGTATTTGATTCTTAGACTGCATAGCCTGTTTGGAAATATCATTACTTTAGTTTGATTTGGTTTCTTCTTTGCTTAGGTTCGGTTGCCATCATTTTTTTTCAATTTAGTTTTCGGCTATTTCAGTTTGGTTCCAAACCAAACCGACCAATCACACACTCGTACTCTTTGTTACCCCCATTTCATTTTGGACCAGAAAAAAATTGCACGAGATCTTCACTTGTAAAACATTTGCTGCTAAATTTGGAACATGACTATACGAGTGAACTTCTGATGTCAATGCATTTTCTTTTATTTATTTATTTTTATTTCACATATTTACTGTTTCTTGGCAGAACTACCTTTGTACCTGATCTTGGGCATGCTCTGTGGTGTTGTAAGTGTGGCGTTTACTCGCTTGGTCTCTTGGTTCACCGATGCATTTGAGTTCATCAAGGAAAAATTTGCGCTCCCTGCTGTTTTTTGTCCTGCTTTAGGCGGTTTAGGAGCTGGGATAATTGCTCTCAGGTATCCTGGGATACTATACTGGGGTTTCACAAATGTTGAAGAAATTTTACGTACTGGGAAAAGTGCTTCAGCTCCAGGAATCTGGCTGTTAACCCAACTAGCAGTAGCCAAAGTCGTGGCTACATCTCTGTGTAAGGGTTCAGGTCTTGTAGGTGGCCTTTATGCACCAAGTTTGATGATTGGTGCTGCTGTTGGTGCTGTATTTGGGGGTTCAGCTGCTGAAATTATCAATTCAGCCATTCCTGGAAACGCTGCTGTTGCTCAGCCGCAAGCATATGCATTAGTGAGTAATTTGCTTTCTTATAATAGTTTCCCCAAGATATGACAATTGATATTGCTCTCTTACACAGCGAAGGCACATTTTGATTTTTGATGTGTTGATTAAAATACACAAATCTTTTGATGGTTTAGGTTGGAATGGCTGCTACATTAGCTTCAGTTTGTTCAGTGCCATTGACATCAGTTCTCCTGCTGTTTGAGTTGACAAAAGACTACAGGATAATCCTTCCCCTCATGGTAATTTTTTTGCAATTTCGCTCAACATTATCTCATGGTCAAATTGATGATATCAGTTATCCTTCTGTTCTCATGGGCATAAGGTCTAGCTTAGCAAAATCAGATCATGTGCAGATGCTCTCCTGGGAATGAAAGGTCTAATTGATCATTTTTTCGGCCAATTCCAACTTGTTTTGCTTCTTGGTAGATACCCTCAAACATGACTTAAACAAGATGGGATTTATGATGTTCATCCTATGTACTGCATGTCATATGTTTTGTCTGAAAAAAATGTTTTCTTTTGGTAGTCAGTCTTCCTATTCATCCTTACCTTGGCACATCCGTGCAAGACAGTTCCTCCAAATTTACCTTGTGAATAGTAAATTCATAGTATTTGTAATAACCCGAGTTTCTGCAATGAAAAGGGCCATATGTCATGGGAGCGATACAGAGATGACATTCCTTGCAGTTAATGCTGACTTGATTAGAAAATGGAAATTGTATTATCTTCTTTTCGCTTTTACTATTTGCATAATTAGAAATCTACTATTTTTAAATTACTTATGTTTGTGACAAGGTTTGTTGCTATTGTCGAATTGTTCTCTTCATTGTTGCTGTTATTGTAAATGTCAGTGTGTTTTCTATTGGGTAGGCTTTGTACATTGTATGACTTATCATCTGAAATTAAAAATATTATGATGTTAATGTTGTTTCCTGTTGGAATTGTGAGTAGGGAGCTGTTGGATTAGCAATATGGGTTCCTTCTGTGGCCAACCAGACGAAAGATACTGAAGCATCTAATAAACGAGCTTTGACAAGGGGTTATTCTTCTCTCTCAAATTCTGAAGACATAAATGAAGTCTGGAGAAGAACTGACGGTGGAGGTGATCTAGAACTCTCTGTTGTAGAGAATGCTTCTGATTATGAAGCAATCACTCAAGATTTGCTTTTGGAAGATCTGAAGGTTCAAATAATTGCCAACTTATCTATCTAGGTGGATTGTATTTAGCTTTCCCTTAGAGACCTAAATATGGAAAATGCCCCTGTTTATTGCCAGGTTTCTAGGGCCATGTCAAAGAACTATGTAAAGGTTTCAATGTCCTCAACACTGAAAGAAGCTATTGATTGTATGCATAACAGCAAGCAGAATTGTGTACTTGTGGTTGATGATGAAGATTTACTGGACGGAATTCTAACATATGGTGACATTAGACAGTTGTCTAATAAGTCTGATGAAGATGCTATAGGTGATTCAACAATTACAGACGTAAGTAAGGATGGAGCTTAAACTATTTTATGGTTTATTAACTTGAATGCTACTATTACTTTATTACAGTATATGGTGTTACTATTTTATTGTTATTTTCAAATCTGCTCCACTCCCTCCCTTGATCTGTGTGTGTCTCCCTCGCACATATGAAATCTATCTCAGATATTGGTGTTTGTTCATCCACCCTACCAATTTAGACCAGTGGTATATAATGATTGTGAACCAAAGGCCATATTCATTGAGTTTCATCTTGCTCCAAGGTCATGCAGCACTTCCTGTGTCTTTGTGCTGCATAGTATTGTATTTTTTACATCCGGATGAATGATATGAAAGGTGTTTCTCATTGTTTAATACAGGTAAATACCTGTCTTGTTTCATCCATATGTACCCGAGGGATAAGCTACAGAGGTCAAGATCGCGGGCTTTTGACCTGCTATCCAGACACTGATTTGGCAATTGCCAAGGAGCTAATGGAGGCCAAAGGGGTCAAGCAGTTGCCTGTTGTTAAGCGGTGTAGAGGCTCCTGGAAAGAAAGGAAGCGAAGAATTGTTGCTGTCCTTCATTACGATTCAATTTGGAGTTGTCTCAGGTTCATATTAGTTTTGTTTCAAGTAGACAATCTAAATTTATTTTTCACAGTTGATGTGTGCTTCCTGATTTCAATTCTAGAGCTTATGGTTTTGACTTCAATCTTGTTATTATTGTGAAGTGCAACTGTTGCTAATAGGGGCATGTGAACTAGTTGTGGGGGCTAGTTGATAGCTATTTGACGATCAACAACAATGTCAACCCATTTGGTAAAGGAAATAAACAGTAGCTTTTATAATTGTTAAGACACCAATAGTGTTGGCTGATAGTTGAATACAGGGGATGAGGATTTAAATACATACACATTTCAAATATTTAAAAATATTTAACTTTAATTTTCTTAATTATGATTTTTATTATTATTATTATTATTATTATTATTATTATTATTATGATTATTATTATTATTATTATTATTATTTGATGTGTATCAAACATTAAAAGGAAAAATAATATAAGATATATGATTATCTTGTATCACTAACACCTATCAAAGCTAATCATACCGTTTTTTGAATTAGAGAATTTAAGAATAGGTGAATAACATAGCATTTAAACATGTAGTATATGTTTTTTGAGGATGTGCAAATGGTTTAAATGTCAAGAAATTCACCATTTGCCTAGGTGGCAGCTAGATAAAAAAGAAAATGATCCCTTTTGTAAAGCTAATCATACCCCTATAGGTTTTGACGTAGTTATAAGTGAGTGGATATACTGACATAAATAGGGATGAGTTCATTTATAATTGCTCCTTGGTTTCCTAGCAACACATTTTATTGCATTGTCATTAGCTGTCTGGAACAATGGTGTTTTTTTACAGAGATTTACATGCAAGATGTTGGACGCGATGTTTCTTTTCTTTGATTTGTAATTTTGGCATTTGAATTATTTTGCATTTTTGACAAGGCAACTGTTAAGTTGAGAATTGTTCTTGAGTCTGCAGAGAGGAGATAGCTCGTATAGAAAAGAAAGTAGTCTTGACACGATAACTGAAAGTGATCATTGATGTGGTGAAGCGCTCGTCAAATTTCAAGTTCCTTTGGACCATCCTGCAAAGAAAGAGACATCAAGGTTTTGGATGACGGCATATACAACTTTTAGTCCAGTGATTTGGAAATGAAAACATACGCCATATTTGAAATTGCCTAAGATTAGTTATAGCAAATTGCATTTTGTATATGGAAATTATTAGTTACAATTATTGTTATTAAAAGAAAGAAAAAAGGGAAAGGAAAAAAAAAATCTGTCAATAGTTGAATCCAAATTATGCTGCTTTTAATTTTTCTTTTTTACTTTTCTGCTTGGGAAGTTGGGCACGTATTCTATTATCTATCTGTATGTGCGTGTTTTTTAGCTTTGCTGTTTGATTGTATGAATAGAAACTTCAAGGATTCCTACCTACTGCTAAAAAATTGCGGTTAAAAAAAAATGAGAATGTAAACTTAAAGAGTATGAAATACTTGAAATGTTAGAACAAAATTGTAATATAAAGTTTACGTAATACTTTTTAGAGGGATAATTTTACGATTCTGTTTCTTGTAATTAGTTCTTATATTTTGAGAATCTCATTCGAAAGATTTTGTATTTTGCCTCTATTAATTATGTAGTTATGTAGTTCTTTTATTCAGTTTTCTTTGCTTTTGCCGTTAAATAATTAGGAAGAACCAAATTTTCCTTGTAAATTCTCTTTTCTTGGCAGCTTCTTCTTCATGCTCACGTGAATCTCAAACCTGAAATCCATTTATTCCTCACATGTCTAGTTTATCTCCTGCCGACTTATCTTGCCAACATTCTCTCACTTACATTTACGGTTTAAACAACGATAACCTGCTACATTTTACGGTTTAAACAACGATATTTTCATTGTAATTATAAAATTGTTATTTTAATATTATTAAAATAAGAATTCGGCAGCAATTTAAAAATATTTAAAAAAATTATTTTTTTATTATATATAATAATATATTTTGATAAAAAAATTTATTTTATATTAAATATTATAATTTATTTCATATTTTTATTTATTATGAAAAAATAATTAAATTATTGTCTTAAACTTAGTAGTAGTGGTAGGTATAGTGGTTTTTAAACAGTTGCTATTAACTTATGATTACTGTTAAAATATATAAAGCAATAATTTACCTGCCTTAGATTTGTTTTTATAGTAGTGTTCCCGTTAACATAATTCTTATCTTTTTAAGTATATCAATCAGTAGTAAGGACTTAACATCTATAATATAAGAGTTGAAGTACTCACATATGTTATTTTTGAGAAAGGTTTATAATTTAGTCATTGAGTATTATTATTATTAACAAATCAGTCTCTACATTTTCAAAAATCTATTAAAATGTTCTTATATTTTCTTTCTGTCAACAAAATAGTCATTCCATTTATTTCTGCCGTTAAAAATATAGCAAAAGGCCAAATTACCCCCTTTTTTTCCTCCTCCTCCTCCTCCTTCTCCTCCTTCGTCTCCTTCTTCTTCATTGATTCTTCATCTTCTTCTTCTTCTTTGGTTCTTCATTTTCTTCTTCTTCTCCTTCATCATCATCATCATCTTTTTTTTTTCTTCTTTTTTAAGGAGGAGGAGGAGGAGAGACTATTTCGTTGACAAAAAAAAAGATAAAGACGTTTTAATAGATCTTTAAAAATGTAGGGACTGATTTGTTAATAATAGCAATATCCAAGGACTAAATAAGGGGTCTTATTTGAAGGCAAAATTGGATTTTAAAAATTTTCTCTCTCATTTTTCATCTATTTTTAATGAAAAAGATGACAGAATGACTATTTCATTGACAGAAAGAAAAGTTAAGAACGTTTTAATAGGTTTTTAAAAATACAGAGACTGACTTGTTAATAATGGCAATATCCATAGACTAAAATGTAAATCTCCCTATTTTCAATCATATTTGTCTTGGTAGTTGTACAAAAGCCTGGTTTCCTTGCTAAAAATTCATTATGTGCAACTGCTCTTTCTTCTTTCATTTCTTCTAATTTTTCTCCTAAAATCAATTGTATATGTGCAGTAAGTTGTATTCCATAATAGCTGAAAAGTTGTATTCTAGAATAGTTTTCTAAACTTCTCTCCTTAATGGGTCTTTTTCCCGTTAACCCATATATGCCTAGCACATTTTATATGAGCATGAGGTGTTAAATGATTAATTGTATTTATAAGAACCATGTAAAGAATTTAAATTATTGAAGATAAATATGTAAAATGTTGAAGCCAAATACAATTAATGAAAATATACCTTTTGCTAGTTATTAATAAATGCCCACCTATATCCATCTACAATGACAAGCTCTTCAAATAATATTTTAAGAAATCATATCTAGCTGTCTTCATTTTCATTCTAAAGCACAACCCAAGCAAGAGGAAATATTTAATTATTATCATCCTTTCCTACAACAATTAATAGCACCTCACCTTAAAATGGCTTCAAAAAAGTACTATCAAATCTCAAAATTTTCTTACAACTTATTATGAAACGTTTTCTCAATGAACTGAATCCAATGTAAAATCTCCCAAAGATTGCTATACTGATAGTAGGATCAATGTCAAGTATAAAATCAAACATTTATCTGTTCTAATCAACTCAGCCTTATGAGACTTGATTTTGCATAATGCTTTGTAAGTAACCCTCTCAATATATTTAAAACTTTTCACTTCCCTCTATAATATTATTGGAGAGTTACTTTTAGTGAGTATTTATGCTTCATGCCACTCTAAATTTCCTTTGCACTAAATTCAGGAATTAGTATGATTTTCACATAAAATTCATGTGCAATCCACTTGAGGTTGCTTGTTTGTTTCTAATTGACTTGTAACATGAATGATCCACTACACATATTTTAATGTCAAATTTTGCCTCATTTTGGAGTATACTTTCATACGGTCTTCAAATACAACTATTTTCATACATGCCATCAATTTTTTTCTTCTCATACTTCAAAATTTTCACATTAAAACCATTATATAGCTATATTTTTGGATTACTGACATACTCTATATGTTATCAATAAACTCCATTTTTACTTGAAACTTAATGTTAGTGCGATCACAAAAAGGAGTCATAATTCACTTTTTCTTCTCAAACCCTTTGCAATAACTTGAAAATTCATCATCATTATGAGTTGAGGTATGCCTAAGGTCATCACTATCTAATTCCTCAAGAATTTCATATCCATTATAATTATCAATGCCTTCTGATCCAAATTTTACTTTTTAAATGATCATGTATCCTATTACCCTATTAGCATCAGGCATATGTTTCCTTCCCTTCCTAACACATTGAAATTGACTATCATCAGCCATTTGTTTCTTTCCCTTCCTAACAGACTGAAATTCACTATCATCAGGGTAATAATCTTCAAATGCCTCATCCTTGGAACTATCAAAACCCTAAATTCAACTCATCCATTATTATTAACATCATTAAAACTAATAGCATCACCCTTATTAACTTTGAATTAGGCATACAATTCTTATCTCTCAAGCATTTAATAGATTAGTTATCATCCTGAGATTTGGTAAGGTCATCAACTTCCATACAGACATGAATATTACCATTTTGCTCTCACTTAAGCATCTCTAATACATCAGTGTCGCTATATTTCCTAAGGTATCTAATCTCATCCCCTCTTTTTTTTAAACCAAGTATAAAATAACAAAGTTTTACTAATTTCTCCGTAACCCAATTTTTTTAGCTCTTTTTCAATATCACACCATCCTAGCCTATCAATATTTATGTCTTGCTATACATACATCTCACTTCCTTCATACATAAAACTACCATCCCCATCTTTTAACACTCTACTATGATGGATAATAATTGAGATGTAAATCATTTTTGTCAATCTTAAATCAATGCAAAAAAAAAAAAAACAAACAAAACATAAAGATACATTAGTTAATATTCACAAACTATAATGCATCTCAAACAAAACACTGAACTCATTCTTGAAACTTCAATGCAAGCCAAAATAAAGTAATTTATGCCATCTTACAATAATGCATATGACTTATCAATAAAGTAAGTATAATGTGATATCTGTCGAATCTTCACAGTCGAGTTGCGTGGAATAAGGATGACAATATACACTAATCCAAAAGCTCCAATAAAATATTACACTAATGGAGAATATATGATACGATTGAGCCACGGAAAGAGACCACATCTTTTTGCCTTGTTGTATGCTAAGGATTTCATTAATTTGGGAATTATATATATACATAGTTTTTAGGGGTTATAAGGTTTTAGGAGTTAGTGTATTAAGTTTAGGGGTTATAGAGGTTTAGGAATTAGTGGTTAGCATGCTAACTAGAATTAGTAGAAATGCTTATTAGAAAGTTGACATTACTTGGGTATTAAATTTAACAACTAAAGTTTATAGTAGGGTAGAATTAAATTTAGGTGTTAAGTTTGGGGTATAATCGTTAAGTTTTAAAATTTCAAATACATATGTTAAAACCCGAATAATTTGAGATTTTTTCGCTATTATCCTTATATACATACAAACCTATATATATGTATGTATATATGTATTTATTCAATTTCTTATATATTATGAAGTTTATGGCATAGATTGAAAAAAAAAAATTAAATCCCTTTGCTGATAACTTATTGCGAAAAAAATCTAATTTTTTTTTAACTAACTACAAAACACTTCTAAACTCAACAAAATAATATCACTTAACACCCCAAGGAATAAGAAGACTAAACTTTATCACATGCACTATGAGCTCTAAGAACTATGGTATAAAACTTATCGATATCTCAATTTTTTTTAAATGATGAAAAAAGAATAAATTGACATTAAAATTAAAATCTTCAAGATATTAATGTTTGAAATATATGTAATCTCCATGCAAATAAATTTAGATTCAGATATGTGTAACTCAAATCCAACTATACAGAGTAATAAAATGAATGTTTTTAACACATAGCAAAAAAAAAAAAACCCTTAATCATGAAGAACAATATTTGCGAACCCTAGAGAAAACTAGAAGAAAGCTAATTTAAAAATTTGAGTGTAATCATCTCCAATAAAATTATTTTTTTTTAAAATAACTTATTAGAAAGTATTTATCATAGATTAAGTAAATTTATATCTTTTCAATGTCGACGTTATAAAAAAAAATAATTATAAAAATATAATAATGAAAAATTTTATTTCACACAATTAAATTTTTTTTTAAAAAATAACAATTGATTTTTATAAAGAATGGTAATATGGCTGCACTAAAAATATGTTATATTGAAAAAGTTTTGAAAGCTGGGAGAGGAAAAAAGAAAGTGACAGAGAAAGAGCGTCTGCAATCGGGAAGAAGAGGGTTTTTAGGGGCGGGATTTCTCTGCCTATTGGTGGAGGAATCCTATCCTTGGTCATGGCGGACAGCTTTGTTCGACCTTGATGGTTCTCTTACTGCGGCTTTCTGTCTAGTTTTGGTTTTGGTCTTATGATCTGCAGTGAGGTATTTGTTCGTGTTCGGTGTGTGAGCGGTGTGATTGTGTCTCTGATTGCATGGTTTCCTTCTATACTTCAGATTTTCTTTCCGACCGATTGCTGTCGAGGGTAGTGCAAATAGGTGGATACTTCGATGCTGGTGCAAATCTGCCTCCTTCCTGCAGTCCCATGGTTATCCGACACTGAAAACGTCATAGCATCATTTCTTCCCCTTATATTTCAGTTGGCGATTCTGGTCTCAAGCCTGGTCTGGGTTGGGTATGTTTTGTTGTTTTAGGCTCTTTCGTTTTCTTCCCTTCCTATTAGGATATTGTTCTCTTGAGTTGTTTCTGGATTTGAGTTGCTGGCTTTTCCCTGAATTTTGTCCTCGGCGCAAATGGTTATTGGCGGTTTCACTTTGGCTTGCTGCTGCATGTCGGTGCTGAGGAAGAGCGAGGGATGGAGCGGTGGGTGTCTCAGAAATTTCTTGAGATGGGCTGGGTTCTCTTCGAGCTTGGGCTGGGATTTGAGCTGTTTTGTTACTAGGCCAGTTTGGCTTTGTAATCAGTTGCCTATTTGAGTTTTTTGGTTTTTCTACATAATGGCACTCGACAAAACTATATATAAACAGCTAATTTAGACAAAACACTCTAGAATATATATAAACAAAGAAAACCTAGGTTTATATATAGAATTTACTATATATCAAGGACCTAATTTTTTTGCAAGTAAATACAATTTATACATCTCAATAACATCAATGGCCGTATGCCTACTGATGACCGCTGGATTCCTTCACCCCGGACTAGGGGCTTGACCACGGCCCAAGGCTCATGACGTAGAGGCCCACACACCTGATATACAGAACGAGCCTGGCTCATCCGACCCTCAAGGCTGGGCTCGACCCATCTTCCTCACTCAAGCCGGCCTGGCCTACGCGAAGCAGGCCCTCCCCATTCAGGCTTAGCGTCTGGCCCAACTCTCGGCCCAGCCCAGGATCCAGAGAAATATTCACCAAACAGCCTGGCAGATCCGCTCGAACGTACGCACGAGGAGAATCAGAGGCCGTTACGCATGGAGCAGGCAGCCGATTCCCTAGTACCTCCGAATCCGCATGGCAGAGACGCGTGGCCCAATCCTGGAGAGACCTTTACACGTCACCAGCAAGCAAGACAATGTATAAAAGAGGAAGTCCCCTCCTCAGAAAGCTTAAGCCTTAATCTGTAATACGAAACCCTTGTAAAGCCCTATTCTATTGGATCTCAGATCATCAATTGGCGCCGTCTGTGGGAAACGAAGGAGATCTTTTCATCACCGGAGTTTTCACTTTCAAAACCCACTGAGATCCACGATGGCAAACCACCAAGACAGTAACCTTAATATTCCAAATGACCTGAGCTCTGCCCAAGATGGGCAGCAGTTCTCCTTTTCTAGCCCTACAACGTTGAATAACCAAACACCTATTTCTCTTAATCCCTCGCCAAGCCTGGCAGGGAATACTCCCACCATGACCCTGTCTAACCAAGACATTCAAACCATGGCTCTCCAGCTACAAACCACTGCTCACTGGTTGGGCCAGATAATGCAACAAAGGGGACTTAGCACCCCAGTAAACACACTCCCAGTAGTGGAGGAACCCAGAACCGATGAACCCCAACCTACCTCTGCCCGCCTCCGAACTAACAACCACGATGCCGGAGAAGAGGAAGAACCGGAGGCCTGAATTCATGGGCGAAGGGCAAGAGAGTTGATAGAAAACGAAGAGGTGAACGACTATTCTGCCGAAACAACCAGAGAAACGGGAACTGAAACAGAGGAGGAAGAATGCAGTTTGGGCAAAAGATCCAGCCCGAAAGACGAGAAAATGAACCAAAAGCTGAAAAGGTTGAAAGAGCAGCTCCTAGCCGAGCTAGGTAAGAAAGATCAGAATCAAACCTCCTTGCATACTTCTTCTCCCTTCTCAAAGCTAATGCAGCAGGAGACCGTTCCTAAAAAGTTTATGATGCCGCCGATGGCGGCCTATAATGGGGCTGGTAACCCGAGAGAGCATGTCATGAACTATAAGACCTTCATGGAGTTGCAAACTCTATCAGATGCTCTGATGTGCAAGGTGTTCCCAACAACGCTCTCGGGACCAGCGAGGGCATGGTTCAACAGCCTGGAGGCCGGAAGCATTCAAAGTTTCGGAGATCTGGCCACTCGCTTCATTAGCCGGTTCGTAGCTGGGGTGCCTGCAGATAGGAAGACGAGTTATCTGAAAACAGTGAGACAAAAAGCTGGTGAATCCCTCAGAGAGTATGTCGCCCGTTTCAATACGGAGGCCCTGCAGATCCCCGACCTTGATGAAGGAAGGGCGGTAGAGGCCATGCAGAAGGGAACAACTTCTGCCGAGTTCTTTGGTTCACTAAGCAGGAAACCTCCGACCTCGCTGGCCGAGTTGATGAAGAGGGCGGAAAAGTATATAAGGCAGGATGACGCCTTAGTAACGAGTAGATTTGCCAAAAGGGCGGAAGGAAAAGAAAAAGCCCCGGAGGAGGGGAGGTCGGAGAAGCACGAGAAGAAGCATGGAAAGAGGCCTGAACCGTACAAACAGGCCTGGGAAAGAAGGGATCACAGGCCTCCTCCTCCTCGGAATCTCGAACCAAGAACGCTCCCTCCTTGGGTTCCGGAGAAACCGACTCCATTAAATGCGTCTAGAGCCGAGGTACTCATGGCTGTCCAAAATAAAGAGTTTCTCCAGTGGCCTCAACCTTTGAAGTCGGAAGCAGATCAGAGAAATCCTGATAAGTATTGTCAGTATCACCGAACGCATGGCCACGACACAAATAACTGTTTTCAGTTAATTGCAGAGATTGAAAGATTGATAAAAAGGGGGCATCTCAAAAATTTTGTGAAGAAACCGGAGGGGCAGAGGCCTCAACCCGGTCCGGCAGCCCAGATGCCCAGGAGAATTGGAACGGGGCCAGTGAATGATGGGTCCAGTGGGACTATTAACATGATCGTTGGAGGAACTGGAGGACGGATGAACCGTCGAGGAAAGAAGAGAAACCGGGAAGGGGAGACCAGCAATGGCGAGGTCATGCAGATCGTTGAACACTCTCCCATGACCATCGCTTTCTCTTCGGAGGATGCACAGGACATTCAGATGCCCCATGATGACGCGCTTGTCATTGAAGCAGTCATTCATAATTTTCGGGTGAAGAAGGTTCTGGTGGACGATGGAAGTAAGGTTAACTTATTGCCATATCGGGTTTTCCAGCAAATGGGAATCCCAGAGGAACAGCTGGTTCGGGACCAGTCACCCATCAAAGGGATCGGAGGAGCACCGGTACTTGTAGAAGGGAAGGTGAAGCTGGCCCTCACCTTGGGAGAAGCACCCAAAGCTCGCACCCATTATGAGGTGTTCTTGGTGGTCAAACTCCCACTGAGCTACAATGCGATTTTGGGGAGGCCGGCGTTGTTCAGTTTTGAAGCTGTCACTAGCATCAGGTATCTGGCACTCAAGTTCCCAACGGAAGGAGGAGTGGGAATGGTCCGAGGAAGCCAGGAGGAAGCAAGGGCAGTATACTTGGCCACAGTGACGGAACCGAACTCAACCAGAGAAGCGCTTGATTCGGAAGTTTTGGAGGTCAGGGACGAGACAAAGGAAGCCCGGACAGAGCCCGTTGGAGAGCTGGAGACTTTCTCCCTATCAGAAGAAGAAACGAGTAAGGTCTTCAGTCTCAATGCCGGCCTCACCCAAGAACAAAAAGGTGAAGCCATGGCCCTGATCCGAAGTCACTCACCGACCTTCGCATGGAAGCCCTCAGACATGCCGGGAATTGACCCCAAAGTAATGACACACCGATTGAATGTCCTCCCCGAGGCCAGACCAGTACAGCAAAAGAAGAGAGTAGTGGGAAGAGAGAAGCAGCAGGCTACCCAGGAAGAAGTGCAGAAGCTAGAAGAGGCAGGCTTTATTAGGGAGGTTATGTACCCACAGTGGTTAGCAAATCCTGTGTTAGTCAAAAAAGCCAATGGCAAATACAGGATGTGTATAGATTTTACCGACCTGAATAAGGCCTGCCCTAAAGATTGTTACCCCCTCCCCGATATTAATAAGATGGTCGACTCAACGGCTGGTTTTGATTATATGTCTTCTTTGGATGCTATGTCTGGTTACCACCAAATCCCAATGGAAAAAGCGGACGAGGAGAAGACCTCATTTATAACTGAAGACGGGACTTACTGCTACAGAGCTATGCCCTTCGGATTAAGAAACGCCGGGGCAACTTACCAACGATTAATGAATAAAATCTTTAAAAATCAGATCGGCAGGAACGTAGAAGTGTATGTGGATGACATGGTGGTTAAAAGTTCAACTTTTCAACAACACATAACGGACTTAAGGGAGATATTTGGGGTGTTAGATCAATACAGGATGAAGCTGAATCCAGCAAAGTGTGCTTTCTTCATCAGGGGAGGAAAATTCTTGGGGTACATGGTGAGTGGAAAAGGCATTGAGCCCAATCCGGAGAAAGTGGAAGCCATATTGAATATGCCAAAGCCGACCTGCGTAAGGGACGTCCAGAGATTAACCGGGAGAGTAGTGGCGCTTAACCGATTTATGTCAAGGTCGGCAGAAAAGTGTTTGCCGTTCTTCAAAAAACTGAGGAAGGTCCCGAATTTTGAATGGACAGAAGACTGCCAAAAAGCCTTCACAGAGCTTAAGGAATACCTCAGCTCACCTCACGTGCTCAGCAGCCCCGCAAAAGGGGAAGAACTCCTGATATACTTGGCAGCCTCAGAGCAAGCAGTCAGCGCAGTACTAGTAAGAGTGGAAGAAGGGGAGCAGAAACCTGTTTTCTACGTCAGCAAGGTACTCAGAGACACTGAGGTAAGATACTCGAATATTGAAAAATTGGGGTATGCCTTGGTGTTAGCAGTCCGGAAATTCAAAGTTTACCTGGAAGGCCACCAAGGAGTTGTGATGACGGACCAACCGTTAAAGAAGATCCTACGCAGGCCGGAAACTTCAGGACGGATGTTAGCATGGTCCGTGGAAATCAGCCCTTACTGCCTGGAGTACCGACCTCGGACAGCTATAAAATCTCAAGCGCTGGCTGACTTCATAGCAGAATGCTCATTCAACAAGGAGAAGGAAGGATCATCCTCGGAGACACCAAGCAAAGAAGGAGAGGGAGAACTTTCCCAAGAGTCCAGCTGGAAGCTATATGTAGACGGAGCATCAGGCTCTAAGGGCAGTGGCGCTGGGATAATACTTAAGGGGCCGGAGGGCTTCAAAGTATGTTATGCCTTACGGCTAGAATTCAAAGCTTCTAATAATGTGGCCGAATACGAAGCCTTGGTGAACGGAATGTTGGTAGCTCTGGAAATAGGGGTAACCGACCTCGAAGTAAATAGTGACTCTCAGCTGGTGATCAACCAGGTGACAGGAATATATCAGGCCAGAGATCCCATCATGCAGAGTTATCTTGATAAAGTAAAAGCTGTGGAAGCCGACCTCACGAGCCGAGGAATATTAACGAGATTTCAGAGGATACCTCGAAATGAAAATGAGGAGGCAGACCTGCTTAGTCGGCTGACCAAAGAAGAGTTAGAGCAGCTCCCTGATGAAGTCTACATACAGCATGTCAGCATACCTGCTTTCAAGAAGATAAACACAGTACTACAGGTGGAGCAGAGCCCAACTTGGATGACTCCATACTTGAGATACTTGGAAAAGGGCGAACTCCCCGAAGATAAAGTCGAAGCCAAAAAGATAGCAGCTCGAGCTGCCAATTACCAAGTAATAAGGGGAACTTTATACAGAAAAGGGAAATCCAGCCCATGGCTCCGGTGTGTGAGTCCGGAAGAAGCTGCAAAGGTAATGGAGGAAATACATAGAGGCCTATGTGGGGGTCACGAGGGAGCAGGGACATTAGCTAACAAAATATTCAGGCAAGGATACTACTGGCCCACTGTTAAAAAAGAAGCGGAAGAGTTTGTCCGGAGGTGTGACGTATGTCAGAGATTTGCCAACGCCATCAGGACCCCTGCCACTCCTCAAGCAAGCATATCCAGTCCATGGCCTTTCTCACAATGGGGAATTGACATCCTGGGACCTTTCCCCAAGACTACGGGGCAAAGGAAATTCGTAGTGGTGGCTGTGGAATATTTTTCGAAATGGCCAGAGGCAGAAGCAATAGCCACAATCACAGCCCGCAAAATGATAGATTTCGTATGGGGGCATATCATCTGCAGATTTGGCATACCAAGAGTACTTATCTCAGACAATGGCAGACAATTCGACTGCAGCACTTTCAGAGCCTTCACGACGAACATGGGCATATGGCATAAGTTCTCCTCCGTGGCTCATCCTCAGACTAATGGCCAAACGGAAGTCACTAATAGAGCTATCCTTCAAGGATTAAAGAAACGGCTGAATGGCGCAAAGGAGAATTGGGCAGAAGAGCTCAATAGCACTCTATGGGCACTCCGAACCACTCCCAGAGCGCCCACTCAAGAAACCCCGTTTGCACTTGCTTACGGCACAGAGGCTGTAGTCCCAGTTGAATTGCAGATCCCCACTCATCGAGTTCAATTCGTTAGTGAGAACGCTAATGGGGACAAATTAAGGAGCAACCTAGATGCTCTTGAAGAAGTTAGGAAAGACGCCCAAGTCCGAACTGCTGCTTACCAACAACGAGCAGCAAGATATTACAATCAAAAGGTCAGAGAAAGAAGCTTGAAAGTGGGAGACCTGACTTTAAGAAACCTGGAAGCTACTGGAAAAAGAGCAGCCGCCGGCAAGCTAGCGCCGACCTGGGAAGGTCCATTCAAGGTGACAAAAGTGGTTAAGCCCGGGGTATACCGAATTGAAGATATGCAAGGAAACCCCGAGCCCCACGCTTGGAACATCCAGCACTTAAAAAGGTATTTTCCTTAAAATATTTGTAAAGAAAAAACATTGTATTTTGACAAAAATGAATAAATAAAATTTGTTTATACAATGTGATTATCTTTGTGAAAAACATTTTTCCATGATAAAGAAAGAACAGGGCTCAGAAAGATCCCTTGCAAACAAGACCTCAGTTAGGCACAAAAACCAGCTGAGATGACAAAGCGACAGTAAGGCCAATGAGCCTGAATTTTGCAAAAACTACCGGCGAGGCCCCGAGGTCGTCCCGGAAATTCAAAGAAAAACAGGAATCCCGTAAGATCTCCTGGAAACAAAAACTACCGGCGAGGCCCCGAGGTCGTCCCGGAAATTCAAAGAAAAACAGGATCCCGTAAGATCTCCTGGAAACAAAAACTACCGGCGAGGCCCCGAGGTCGTCCCGGAAACTCAAGGAAAAACAGGATCCCGTAAGATCTCCTGGAAACAAAAACTACCGGCGAGGCCCCGAGGTCGTCCCGGAAATTCAAAGAAAAACAGGATCCCGTAAGATCTCCTGGAAACAAAAACTACCGGCGAGGCCCCGAGGTCGTCCCGGAAATTCAAAGAAAAACAGGATCCCGTAAGATCTCCTGGAAACAAAAACTACCGGCGAGGCCCCGAGGTCGTCCCAGAAACTCAAGGAAAAACAGGATCCCGTAAGATCTCCTGGAAACAAAAACTACCGGCGAGGCCCCGAGGTCGTCCCGGAAATTCAAAGAAAAACAGGATCCCGTAAGATCTCCTAGAAACAAAAATTACCGGCGAGGCCCCGAGGTCGTCCCGGACATTCAAAGAAAAACAGGATCCCGTAAGATCTCCTGGAAACAAAAACTACCGGCGAGGCCCCGAGGTCGTCCCGGAAATCCAAAGAAAACCCAGAGCAAAAAAAAAAAAAATAAAAACCGAGCTCCCAGCTCGACCAGACTCATATTCTTACGACACTCAAGGTCGAGCTCCCAGCTCGGACTGATGATTCGCAAAGGCCCAAAGACCAAGCTCTCCACTCGGGAAGACTTATATCCTTAAAAGGATCCAGATACGAAGGCCAAAAAGAACGGCCGAGCTCCCTCCATAGCAGTACACATACATATCCTTAGAAGGATAAAAAAGGCTATAATCAAAGCCTAAATCAGCTTATCTGAAACCAATATACAAAGTCACAGCGCAGAAAGCAGGACTAAAAGCCAAAAACTGACATGATAGTTGCCATTAAAAAGGTACGAGACTTGATCTCCCAAAACATCAGCTAAGAGCTGAGCTCACACCTTAAGCTTAATTCAGAGTTTCTGAATGAAAATATATAGTTTACATCACAAATACGAAGCGTAGAGATAAAATGTCAAGAAATATGAAAAACAAGAAAGAAACTAATATTGCATTAATAACTATTACATTAATAACTATTACATTTTATTTCTCTGGTGAGGAAGGAGGATAAACAGTCCTTAAAGGACTTATATCAGTAAGTACATCCTCGTCTGCATTATCTCTATTTACTGCCACCCCCGAAGGAAGCTCGGTGTCCCTGGGGCCTGAGCTCTCAACATTGCTAGTGGGGGCAACCTCTGGCCTAGGGTGGAGGCCGTCTTTCTCAGAATCAAGATCATCTTCCTCCGACCCAACCTCGGATTCCTCTGACGAAGACTCAGCTGGCCGGTCTATGTTCCTCCGAGAATCTCCTCGGGGCAAAGGACAATCATCCTCCCCATATAGCACTGACTCGCCATCTGAGTCCACTTCGCGCCTACGAAGCTCGGCCAAAGGAACATCAGGAGCCTGTCTAGCTTCTCTTAAACCGCGATTGTAGCCAGTTACATACATGCGGTAGGCCTTATCAAGGATAGCCTTTTTCATCTCACCCGAAGCTTTATACTCATCAAGGTGTTCTTCACAAGCCTCAGCCACAAATTCCTTAAACTCAGAAGAGTCTTTGTAGTCCTGGAGATGAGCTTCACAGGCCTGATCAATTTTAACCTTCAGCTCATCAGACTCCTGATACTCCGCTATATATTGTTCACGCTTCAGCTGAGCCTTCCCTTCCGCATACTTTACCACCTCAAGCAGGGCTAAACATTTACGTTCCAAGGACCTAACTTCATGCTTTAGCTGTTGTTGGCGAAGGTTGAACTCTTCAGTCGATGAAGACAGATCTTTGATACGTTCAGAACTTGTGCCCAATTCCTGCTCAAGGACTTCCACCCGGGCTAGGGCACTTTCCTTCTGAGCCTTCACCTCACTCAGGTGAGCTTGAAGCCCCTCAAAATCAGCCTTTAAGGCCTCATGTTGGCGCTGGACCTCGGCTTTTTGGCTTACAGCCTCATCTCTCTCCTGAAGGGCCGTCGTCATAGAGGACAGCTGTTTTACAACCTCTACACAACGAGTCTCCACTTCAGCTGCCCTCTCATCAGACTCCTGAAGAACTCTGCGAGTACGAAACAGCTCTGACTCCAGGGATTTGCTATGCTCTGCCGCCTCCATTGCTTTGTCCTCAGCTCTTTTAGAGGCCTCCTGGGCAGAATGCAACTCCACTCGGAGAGACTGGATCTGCTCCCGGGCGGCTGCCAGGTGGCCCCTCGCGTCACTGGTGGCAGTCAGGTTCTCATCGCGACGCGCTTCCTCGATCCGGCGGTCCACGGACTCCCGGAGAGAGAGATCACTGGCATCCACCTCCATAACCAGGCCTAACACCTAGGACGGAAGAACAATTGTCAAGAAAAGACACCAAGCAAACTCAAAAGAAAGGTAAAAACATAACTTACCATCAGCAGCATTTCTCCAATCGTGGATCCGAGCTCCTCACGAGAGCGAGATTGGAAGGCCACCTGCTCTTTGGTAGAACTGGCCAACTGACCAGTCAGGGCCAGCAGACGAGGATCCGAAGCCTCTGTTATCCCGCCGAACATCCGTTCCCGGAGAAGTGCGGCAACAGCAGAGGCCGGAGACTCCGAGGAAATGCTTGACAGGTCCAGAATGTTGTCAGTAGGGGACAACGAAGGAACAGCAGCAACGCCTTTCCCTTTCCCAATGGGAGGAAGAGGTGAGGAAGGACCCACAGCAGTCCGGGATTTTTTCCGAGCAGGAGATGGGACAGGCATTCCAGAAGAGGTCGGACGCTTGCCCTCAGTCTTTGAGGGGACACCCTCAGATCCCTCAGGCTCAGTCCTCACAGGGGCAGGGGCACCTTCACCAGAAACCTCCGGGCTCTGATCCTCCAGGAGGATGATCTCCATCCCTGTCCCAGAGGCCTCCTTATCTTCAACAGGGGACTTAAGTTTCCCCCCTAACACCTCCTCAGTAGAATGGACGGCACCCTGCCCCACTTGTTCAGTAGTTTGGGTCCGCTCCATAACAGCTAGGGAAGTTTCCCTCACGACCTCTGAGGTTGAGCTCGACCCACCTTGGCCAGATGTCCGAGCTGATTTAATGATGCGAGAGCTCGGCTTGGCAGTCCGAGCAGAGGCTTTGACAAGAGGTCGGCTGATCTTCTTGGAAGAAGCGGCCTGAGCCAGCTCTGCAGCAATCTCAGTTACAGAGCGACCATCCCCAAAGGCGTCAAAAATTGCATGCATGTTCTCCCGAGACAGGTCAAAATTTTTGGGGAATTTGATGCCCTCCATTCTAACCTCAGAAGCTGCAAACAAAACAAGAAGTTATAAAGAGTCAACATCCTTCCTGATATCCCAAGCAAAGAAAAAACAAAAACAGAATAACCGGACAAAGCACTATACCCGTGTCTTGGATATCCCTAAGGTTTGACGCAAACATACACTTCTCGACATCATACTTCCTCTCAACGGAAGTCAGTCGAAGCAGCCCAACCTGCTCAATAAGACTCAATTCGGGCAGATCGTTGCAGCCCGGAAAGATCTCCCCCCACCTCAGGTCCACATCCCACGTTCGGCAGGACCCTAATTTCAACTCTGCCACAAGGAAATTCTCTACCCATCCCTTTATAGAATCCTTGTAGCCCGTAAGAAGAGACAACCCATTACGGGGGGAAAAGTAATAGAAGTTTTGTTTCGCCCTAACCAGGCGGAAAAAAGTGACAAACAGACAGGCCGAAGGGGCGAAACCCCAACCCAGACAGATAGACTCGAAACAGGACATGAATAAAATGGAATTTGGGGATAACATTCGAGGAGTTACCCCAAAATATTCAAAAACCTCAACAAAGAAAGGGGTAAAAGGAAGCGGTAGACCAAATTCTCTCTGCTTCAGGAAAAACACTATGCTACGAACCTCTTGGGGATCCACTAAACCAGGTGGGCGAGGGTAAGGAAGCACTATCCTCTCATTTGGAAGAGGTGCTCGAATAAGGTACAACGGAGTATCTAAAAGCCTCCGAGAAATGTGATTAGTTATGTTGGAAGGGGTAATATGCGACTCAAGGTCAAAAACATCAGGGAGCTTTAAACTTGCCATGGAAGAACAAGGAAGCGTACCTGAGAACACGATAGGATGAGAAAAGAGACGTAGAAGGAATTGCAGGAAGACAGAGAGCAACCAAGAACTAGTTCTTCAAAAGACAGAAGGAATTATGAGGCAAGGCATTGATACTGAACAGTTTTGTCTTGGAGCGGCGCGATCATTAATTGTTCTCGAAGTCTACCCTCTCGACGGTTAGGAAATAACCGGCGAGACGGTAAAGGGGCCAAAGGACGATCGCTGGGCTCTTCTACATCTATCAAGGGCCAAGCATATGATGACAGTCCCTCATTTAAAAGCCCATTCGCCATCCACATAGTACAGGCCCAACTCATCAGTCAGAGCAACTTAGCATACTACCTTACCATCCCTATGGTAAATGCCGAGGAAACAGAGGGGCAAGTCACGAAAAGACTCAACAGTACAAACAAATAGGAGCATGACAAAGGTCAGACTTGCGCATCACTTAAAAAGTTATAAGATTTGATTTACCGCTACCAAAGGGTGGGAGATCGGAAAGAGGCGCCAAAAGCACCTCGGAATCATACAAAGCTGAGAGCTTAGAGTTCAACTCATCAGAAGCCGAGCTCAGAGGTCGGATTAGTCCAGCTCAGATAGCATGACTTGAGAGCTCGGCCAGCTAAAGGAAACTCAGAGCTTATCTCACTAAGCAAAGACGTAACCCTCAGGTCGACCAGTTCAGCTCGGACAACATGACCTGAGGACCCGTTCGGATAAAGGAGACTCAAAGCTCAATTCATCGAAGTAAAAACCGAGCTCACAGGTCGGTCAGATAGTCCAGTTCAAAAAACTTGAAAGCCCAGTTGACTAAGTGGATCCGGAGTTCAACTCATCAAAGCTCGCAGATAGATTAGATTAGCTCGGGAAAAAGCAGGACAGAGCTTAGTTGGTTAAAATTGTAAGGCGAGCAATCTAAAGTATTTCACACATGATAAAAGAAGAACAGCTTAAGCATGAGAGCAGAACAAAAACTTCATTAAAAGAAAAGTACATTACAGCACGTTACAAAGGCCTACACTACGGGATGAAAGACTATCCTTAAAGGATTTACATGACCACATACATCATCATCTACGATTACATCGTTATCACCTATCCTACTACTCTGGTCTTCAGCCCGGAGAAATTCTCACAGCTCGGAATGTGAGTTTGGCAGAAAAGGCCAAGATCTGTCCCGCTATTATAGGGGAACTGAACAAGTTGATTCCCATAAGCATTTCTCACTGTCCCCCTGGACAAACGTTCGGTTACCCGAGTGTGATGCACGGTACATTCGAACTAGCTCAGATATCGTATGTCGGCCGTGCACCACACATGAAAAACATAAGTCTTCGAGGCTATGGCCCCGAAGAGATCGCGAAGTACACATTCGAAAAAATCGCTGGAGACCTGACTGAGTGCAGCAGATCCCAGTCTCACGTAATACTGGTACTTCACACCAAAGGGAATAATAATACTGGTACTTCACACCAAAAAGAACAACAAGCTGAGCGCCGGCGCCACTCCCGTTTATATCAAAAGAGGACAACAGGGGCATCGAGGAAATTCCCTGTTTCTCTGTGGAAAAAGGCGAAGTTAGATCGAACCCCTCAACAGTCCAGAACTTCTTTGGAGCCCGGGCAACAAGCGGAAGAGGAGGCCGGCCAGACGACCTGGGTAAAGCAGTTTCAGCAGCTTGCTGGATGGTCCCGCCTTTCGCCTGCCATACCCGGAGGATCTTCAATGCACCATCCAGACGCCTTAGAGGTAACATCAAATTTTCAAGAATTTTGAACTGACCCATTTTTATTTCAGAAACTACAAAAAGTTTCAAAACGGTGACAAACCAGAAACAGTTCTCCCCTAAGATGATAAGAGCAAAATCACAGCAAACCTCTGGGGCACAAGGCAATCTGCTTGAAGAAAGCGTCGAATAGACCTGCCACAGATAAAACAAGGATTTTTCATTTCAACAGAAGGCTCAAGAATGAAGAAAAGCTGACGCTGATATATACCCGGAGCCTGAGGACTTAGCACGGGGCAGAACTACATTAGACTCTAAGTTAATGGTGTCAGATTTCTAAAGGATATTCACAGAAAAGGAAAGAAAGGAGATGTCCAGATAATGATGACAAGAAAGTAAAGGCGGCAGAGGACAAGAAGAATAGAGAAAAGACAGAAGGAGAAAAAAGCAGATAGAATTCGGAAACTGTGCAACGACTGAAAGATGAAAGGATGTTATTAAGGCACCTGAACCCGAACAGACGCGATCATAATAGTTCTTGGTATTCACCCCCTCGGCAGTTGGAGCAATAACTGCCGAGAAGGTGAAGGGGCAATTGATGACCGCTGGATTCCTTCACCCCGGACTAGGGGCTTGACCACGGCCCAAGGCCCATGACGTAGAGGCCCACACACCTGATATACAGAACGAGCCTGGCTCATCCAACCCTCAAGGCCGGGCTCGACCCATCTTCCTCACTCAAGCCGGCCTGGCCTACGCGAAGCAGGCCCTCCCCATTCAGGCTTAGCGTCTGGCCCAACTCTCGGCCCAGCCCAGGATCCAGAGAAATATTCACCAAACAGCCTGGCAGATCCGCTCGAACGTACGCACGAGGAGAATCAGAGGCCGTTACGCATGGAGCAGGCAGCCGATTCCCTAGTACCTCCGAATCCGCATGGCAGAGACGCGTGGCCCAATCCTGGAGAGACCTTTACACGTCACCAGCAAGCAAGACAATATATAAAAGAGGAAGTCCCCTCCTCAGAAAGCTTAAGCCTTAATCTGTAATATGAAACCCTTGTAAAGCCCTATTCTATTGGATCTCAGATCATCACCTACCATCCAGGACTTACCAGCATAACAAAAAAATTCCCAATTTTGCTTAGGTGTCAATTTCACTGCAATCTAAATAATTATTTTTAGTACTCTAAAATTATTAAAGATCCTTTTTAATTTATTTTATTTAATTTCATTGAGCTAAGAATATTGTATTAAGAGAAGGAGTTGGTGGAGTGTTTCGCTCATATGATGGCTCTTTTGTTGGCGCTTGTCAACATAGACTCCATTGTTACTTCTCTCCTAAAATAGCTGAGCTAATTGCCATTAGAGAAGTTCTGAGTTGGATTAAGAGGCTGGGTTATGATCAGATACTGTTGGAATCAGATGCTCTTACAGTAGTGAAGGCTTTGCTTTCTTCTTCAACTTCTGATTTTTCTAGTTTTGGGTCCCTTGTTGATGATTGTAAATCTCTAATAGCAGAGATGAATTCAGTATCTGTGAGTTTTGTTCCTCGATCTGCCAATAGTGTGGCACATCTTATAGCTAGAGCTGCCTCTACTATTTCAGACAGGATGGAGTGGCTGAGCACACCTCCACAATTGATTGTTCATGCTTTGATGTTGGATTTCCAAATTTGAATGCAATTACATTTTTAGTTCAAAAAAAAAAAATTTGTATTAATTAACTTTCTAATTCTAGTTTTCCGTTAATATTACATAATTTAAACTCGAACTCATACTTATAGAAAATTACGCTTAAAGTTTAATAACAGAAAAAAAAAATCTATAAACATTTCATTTTTTAGGAATTATACCCTAATTTCAAAGATCTATTTCTATTATAGACGGCTAATTAGGTAAAAACTTAAAATTAATGTTTTTATCATTTAATATTTCATATAATAAAAAAATTAATATCTACATTACAATTTTAAAAATAAAAATTTCCCTCTTTCTTATTTTTTTAAAAAAATTATATTTACCAAACTTATTATAAATTAAATAATATTTTGTGTTTTTTATATAAAATTTTGAATAAAAACAATAATAATCATTGTATTATATACACACGGGGTATGCGGAAGTCCTCGGTGAGAAAAACCTAGTTTTGTGTAAATGACGCGCCACCCCTCCAAGAATCTTCCAAACGGCGTCGCTTAAGTTAGGGCAAATAAGTCATTTAAGTATATTTATAAACCCCTCGAAGCCCTAAAACTTGTCGTGTGTTTCTTTTTCTTTTGGCTGCAGGTCTGTAAGCTGGTTGAAGGAGGTAAGACTAAAACTATCGATTCCAGTACTCTTTAATCTATATTTTTCGTTTGATCTTTATAATGGGTTCTCATTTAATATTTTTTTCATCAGTTTTCTCAATGATTATGTGAAATTCTGCACCGAGTTGTTAGCTATTATTAGGTTATTTTCTTAATTCATCTGTTTGATATGGCTATATGTTATTAATGCCTTTAATGGGGTTACTGGTTTGGTGATTAGAATCATTAAGGCAGCAAGTGCTTGCAATACGATGGGGTTTTTGAGCTTTAGGTTTCTGATGTTAACTAAGTGTGATTACTAAGCCTGGCAATGGATATTCAGATTTTATTTCAAATTTACTACTTTGAAATGCTCACTATGTTCCATTGTTATATGTTTGAACTTTGAAGATGATTGCTGTGATTTACAACCACTTAGATCTTGCATGATCTTGTGGTTTGTAAAATGTCCTTTGTGTTTTTTTTATTTATTTTTGGGGTGGGGGCAATTTGTTTACTTGACTGCCTCTTTGTAGCTTGTCTGTGGTTATCTTATCAAATGTGAAATGGTTATTTTCCTCTGTTTTTTGTTGGGGAATTTGATTTAATGTTTTTGACTTGACCTTGTACCATATGGATAATTTTGCATAGGTGAACCTTGAAGCTTCCTTTATTTGCCATTGTTCCATCACTGATTGAGGAAGGTTGCTTGGTCTATGGTCTTTCTTTTATCCAGTTTATATTGATTGCACTCTGTTTTTGGAACCAGTAGAAAATTGTCATCTCTGTCTTTAGGTTATTGAGTTCTAAGTTATGTTATTCTTGGTGTTAACTTTGTCATCTTCATGTTTGTTATTTGTTTCAGTAGAAATGGCTGAAGAAACTAAGACAGCAGCTTTTATTCCTGAATCTGTGTTAAAGAAAAGGAAGAGAAGTGAAGATTGGGCTTTGTTGAAGGTCCAGGAATTAAAGGCAAAGAAGGAAAAAAGTGCTGAAAACAGAAAGATAATCTTCAAAAGGGCTGAGAAATATGGAAAAGAATACAGAGAACAGGTAACCTACAAAACTTCATGTGTAACTGAAGTGGTTTGTTTGTTAACTGTTCTGTGATTGATTTTTCACCCTAACTTCTTATTTGTGTCGCGATGTTTTTCCCACGGGATATGTTCTACAGGAAAGAGAGCTGATAAATTTGAAAAGAGAGGCCAAACTGAAAGGAGGATTTTATGTTGAACCAGAGGCCAAACTATTATTCATTATTCGCATTCGTGGGTGAGCTCATTAAGAAAGCCTTTACTTCTGAAACAGATTTTTGGGAGTAACCTTGGTTCACACATGATCAAATGTGTATTACATGATGGATTCCCCCTTAAAAAATTCCATATTTTTCCTTTACAGTATCAATGCAATGGATCCAAAGACCAGAAAAATTTTGCAACTCTTGCGTCTTAGACAGGTATGTTTATTGGCATTGCAAATAAGAGTTAAAATAAAATAAGGATGTTCTTTTAAGCAGTTGTTCCTCTGATGTGGATGCTTGATTTTCTTATTACATTGTATTTTTGTCTTAATTGTTAAAACTTTCCTAACAGATATTTAATGGCGTGTTTCTCAAAGTGAACAAAGCAACCATGAATATGCTGCACAAGGTTGAGCCATATGTGACTTATGGGTAAGTCAGATTAACAGATCACATCTATGAAGCAAATTTACATATGTCGTCACCATTTTATAATCCCATGAGGTTCTAATCATTGCCATTGGAAGATTAGTTATAAAGAAAGTTTTTGTACGTCCAGTAGATTGAACAATCACCGTCTTAAATCAAATATGCATGCTAGACTCTAGAAATCATTTATTTTGATTTAAATTTTGTTTTATTTTGCAGATACCCTAAT
Organism: Manihot esculenta; assembly: GCF_001659605.2. Lineage (NCBI taxonomy): Eukaryota > Viridiplantae > Streptophyta > Magnoliopsida > Malpighiales > Euphorbiaceae > Manihot > Manihot esculenta. The sequence continues at coordinate 33,032,085 of NC_035165.2, read as the reverse complement.
CTTAAAAGTGTGCGGGAATTGATCTATAAGAGGGGTTATGGAAAGCTGAACAAGCAGAGGATTGCTCTCACAGATAATTCCATCATTGAACAGGTAGCTTGATTGTGATGGGTTTATTTGCATCTTCTAAAATAATGTATGCCTTGGAGGTGATGTATCACTTTCTGTATCTGCAGGCTTTGGGAAATTTTGGAATTATTTGCATGGAAGATTTGATTCATGAGATAATGACTGTGGGGCCTCATTTCAAGGAGGCAAATAACTTTCTCTGGCCATTTAAACTGAGTGCTCCATCAGGAGGTTTGGAGAAGAAGAGGAACCATTATGTGGAGGGTGGTGATGCTGGAAATCGTGAGAATTACATCAATGAGCTCGTTAGGAGGATGAATTAGATCCTAATATGTTTGCTCCAGTTATATGTGTTTCTATAGCCTCGTGAATTTTGCCGGAATTACAAGTGATTGAGATTTCTGGGGTTGTCAGTTTATGTTGAAAATTTCTAACCTATCAAGTCCTCAGTTTACATTTGCATTTCTGTTTTATGGCTATTAAAACTTTTTTATTGTTCCTGTAAGTTGTTAGATTCTCTCATTCTGGTAGCCTCGGTCCAGTTCAATGTTTGATTCAGCTGCCGTGGTCGAAACTAGGATGTCTGGGTTGGTTTCGGCTCTTCCCTTTTAGAACCTATGCTAGTACTGGGCCAAAACTATTGGTTTGAACTGTCGGTTTTGAAATAGACTGTTCTTGTTTGAAATTAGGCTGAAACAGGCCTTGTTATAATCCTTGTCATGCTGCTTCAAGAAAATGTTTTACACAAGTATGCTCAACTCCAAGCAAGGGTTAAATACAGCTCTCAGCAAGTGCTCCTAAAGTACAGCCTTGGTCCGTTGGCCATGGGAAAGCAGTTGCATTGTAATCAGTCTCCAAGCGAGAAGGGGTTGAGGCAAAACTGAAAGTGAAGGGAGCTGAGATGTTGGATTAACAGATTTGAAGATAGCACCATCTCGTCCTTCAATTAAACATTCTGGTAGCCAAATGTTAAAATGGTCGGTCAAAAGAGTGAGTATATTAGGAAAGTACAAAATTACCCTAGAACTCTTACAAAGGGGGGGGGGGGGAATCCTCTGATCAAATCTTAATTTCTCCTCCTTATAATTGTGAATTCCAGTTCAAACACAGAGAAAGGGAGAGAGATTGGGCATGTCGGCAATTGATCCACGCCAGCCATCGACTGTGAAGACATGCGCACAGCCAAAGAGTAATATGGAGGAGAGTCTCAGATTGATTGTCTTCTCCAATAGAAATACTACATGCGGATTTTGTTGTTGTTTTATTTGGTGAAATTATTTACATTAGAACAAACAAAAAAGGGAAAGATGAGTTTAAATGTTAACTATGAACCAGTGATAGGCAATGGGAAAGAAGAAGTAGATAAGGATGCTAAGAAGCAAAAAGTAGCGAGATGGTCTGATATTGATTTGTTGGAGAAAATAGATATGAAGGTGGTCCTTCATGGCATGGGTGTTTGATCGATGGCCATTAATACGTCTGGGTTTCATCAACCACACTTATCGATCGCCAAGGTTGATCCTTTACTCTTTGCTGATATGAAGCTTCCATTCACTTTGACGTGTGCAGATTTGCAATGATTATTTCCAAACTCTTTTCTTTTCCTTGCCAAATTCTAGATTCCTGATGTGTTTGCTGTTAGTTATATTTTTTTATTAGATTAAATCTTGAATACTTGATTGGTGCATATATGAAGTCAATGCTCAGTTGATATCTTATAAAATTAGGTTATTAAATGAATTAAACCGTTAGTTATTTGATAAAAATTTTATTGGAATTTATTTAATAAATAATTTAAATTTAAATTTTTTATATTCCATTCCTTAAAATTTATAAGTTTAGCTCGTTTTTAAATTCATAAAAAGACTCGCAAATGAATTTTTCAAAATTAAAATTAATTTCAAAAATAAAAGTTAAATTTAAAGTCTGTATATATTTTTATGATTTAGCTCTATATAATTTAATTACTTTTGAAACTTACATATATTTATATCATTAAAATTTAAAAGATTCGTTTTTTACAAATTTATAAGCTAATTTATATATAGATTTATTTAACTAAAATTATTTATTTTTAAACTTATTAACTTTTATCTAAAAACTCATTCTATATATAATAAATTCAACTGTTTGTAAACTATTAGAAACTAAACTCGACTCGTCGTTTAAGTTTATTTGACAAATGAATTAAATTTGAACTTATTAATTTGAAATAAATAAAATTTGAATTTATTTCAAGCTCGAAAAATTTTAAGAAAATAAACTTAAACTCTTCAAAATTTATATTAATTACACCTTATACAATAATATAAATTCTTTAAAATCTAGGATGATGGGATTTTAAGAATTTATAATTATTTTTTCTCTTTGACTAACAAGTACTCTTTTGACTAATAGATTTCTTAATAGAAAAATTAAATAGTTTGTATTTTAGAATAACAATTGACATTTTAACCGTCTTTAAACATTATAAGAATTAACTGATTAATTTTGGAAAAATTTAAGAACATCATAGTAATTTTTCCATTATTTAAGTACATTCTACAAGTTAAATTCAAATACATGATTGTCTATTGACAATTTCGCCTATCCATTCTTGAGATTTGCAAAAATAATTTGATTTTTTTTTCCCAAGCATTAACTGCTAAATGGAAGAACAAATGCAAGTGTTTTTTCCTTGGTGCTGTGTTTATAATTCTGGACATCAAAGTGAAAGACCAACTAATGAAATGTCAATCTATATATAAAGAAGCAAGTATTTCTATTTTCCTTGAAACAAAAGTAAGATCAATAATAACAATAAATAAATTTTCTTTTGAAGAGGAAGACAAGGAAAAGAAGAAAAAAAAAATTTACATATGCGGTCCCAGCGGCAGCCTACTCATGATTTGCTGATAAACTGATGGATTGTTGGAAAGATTCAAACTTGGTTCTGACAAAGGCTCCACCTTAGGTTCTCCTTTGGGCAACATGAACCCCATTTCATTCATGGGACATTGCTGTGCTAAATAGGGGTTCACAGCCATAACAGGCATCTTAGGTGGGCCAGGACACAATCCAGCCATTGCCAGATTCGCCAAGCCTGGTTGATTCATACCAAAAGAGAAGCTTGGGGTAGGCCCCAGCTGCTGCCTTCCTGGGAAGCTGAAGGATCCATATGCAGCAGATCTTTCAAACCTAGACATGTTGTGAACTTGTGATGGTTCAGGTCTATGAACGTGGGTTTGAACAGCTGAACCAGCTTGTGCAGGTCCCGTACTAGAGGACCCTGAGTTGACATGGCTGCTATTACGAGCAGCAGGAACATCATGATTGTGCTTCCCCTCGTATGTGGTGATCACTGACTTGAGATCATGTGATGCCCTTTCGACATGCTTCCTCACTGTGCAGCCTGCATTAGTACACTTGTAATAACTCCTGCAATAGACCAACAAATATTTAGTTTTAAGTTGCAGCTGTAAGCCTACCCCTGCTTAGTTCAGATGGCAACGAGCCAAGTTCGACTCCCCTCCCCCATCCCACATAACGACCCAAAAAAAAAAAAAAGAAACAGTTGCAGCTGTAAGCTTCCTCCCCTGCAATCAAAAGCAGAAGAGGTTTGTGACTGCACAAAGACGGTGCTCAAATCACCTGGGATTCGGATTTCCTTTCACGACTTTCTGCCCGTATTTGCGCCAGCGATATCCATCATCAAGGATATCCACTTCACTGGTAGTCTGGACAACAACTCTAGGCTCTCTAATAGCTCTGGTAGCTCCTCCCATGTCAGTTGGGTAAGTTTCAATTTTCCTGGATTGTCAAATAAGTTCACATTATTATCCTTAATAGTAATGTCAGGCTAACTGCTAATTCTAATTAATAATGATAATAATAACAATGATAATATGGGGTACTAACCTTCTCTTTGACTCAGATTCATCTCCTTCACCATCACAACCCACACTTCCATGTGTAGCCCGATCATCATCTTCATCATTAGAAAAGGTAGATGAGGCATCAACAGCATCACCTGATTCAAAGTGATTGCCGTTCTGAACCTGCACTGAGGAAGATGGATTGCCAAATTCAGGGACCACAGAAGCTGAAGATGTCACCTCAACATTGTCATTCCTCCAATCAGGAGCTCCAGCAGCAATTCCCTTTTGTGTACTTGCCCAAACAGGATCATTATCAATACCACTCTGTAGTCCAGTTTGCTCAGGGGTATCTAGTTGCATATCCATTACAGGATTTGATGATCCAATAGCTGCCCGCCGATTGGGTGGAGGTTTAGGATGGTTGTGAGCCCCCTTGTATATGATCTCTGTTATATGGCCCTCATGTGAGCGTTCCACTTTTTTCTTAACCGGGCAATTTGGATGTGTGCATTTGTAATAACTCCGTGGATACTCGCTACCCTTTACTTGTTTCTGTCCATATTTTCTCCAGTTATATCCATCTTCAGATGGCGTGCCACAGGCAGCCACAGAATCTCCACTGGCTATTTGGTCTCCTTCATCTTGTTGCTCATCAAGTGGTGGGGAATGTTCAGCACCGCCACCAATGGTATCAAGGACCCTTCTATCAGTTATCACAGAGTTACTTCCATTGTCCTTTTCAGTTGCTGATCTTGAGAAATCCACCGTAAAAGGGAGAGTGTTCCTATTCTGGGACTGGACTTTTATATGTTCTACACCATGAGACTGGAGAGAATTTTCAGACTGAACTGAAACCTCAATACTGGGAAAGGATTGCTGCAGTAGAATGGATAAAATCATCTATACTCAGAAGAGAACTAAAGCTTAGCAAACTAATAACCGTTCAACACTTTCATTTACACGATATCAACATCATTCATTTTTAGTATTTGAAGTTAACTGAAGAACTTAAAAGAAAAATAATTTTTTAAAAAAAGGATAGTAACCAAAATCTGTCTGTTCAGGTGTTTTTTGCTGATCATAATTCCAGCCATGCTGTCAAAAGGAAGATATGTACTTACTTTGCTTGTTGCACCAAGGAAAAAAGATGATCCTGAGTCTGGAACAGGCTTGAATGCAAATGAAGATGCATTGATGTCTTCAAAGAAATTTTCTTTACTTCTATCAACAGGTTCAGAAATCCCTGTGGAGTTCTTATTGTTGACATTTGTGATAAAAGAGAATTTTCCAGTTGTTGGAGATGGTTGGGCCTGAGAGATAGGGTACAGAGAAAGCATTATTCCAGAACAACCTTGGTGAAACCCATTTAATGAGTTGAAATATAAATTTGTTTCACTTTTTTATCTGTTGCTCCTTACCACACATATACGTAGTTGATTTACAGCTTGTCAACCTACTTTCAAAATAAAGCCTAAATGCAGGATACTATTTTACATTTCAGATTGAAGGCCACAAAAATTGTTTTACATCAGCAATATAATAAGAGGACTTCCAGAGTCTGGTTTTCAGATTTCCTTCAATCTTCCATAAGATCTTGGTTAAACATAAAAGATGAGATGGTGATGGATTATGGAAGTATGAATTCAAAGAATTAACAATTGCCTAAAATAATATCCCGGTTATCAAAACACCCATTGATTTGTTAGGTTTGGATAGACAAGAAGTTAATGTCATGTAACCTATAAACTAAAGTACATGGCCTAATCTGTGAAGCATGTAGGAGAATGAAATAGAACAAAACTCAACCCACCCACATGCATAAAATCTACTTGGGTGATTAATATTGAACTCTATCAAAGAAAAGATATCACATACATAGTTGATTATGTTTCTGCAAAGGCTAACCAGAATCATGGACTTAAGCCCCTGATCTATGGACGTGGTATATGCTTTCCAATTTTAAGTGCTTTTGTTAGATTAGATTATCTGTTATTTAATGTCTGCTTATCGTTTTAGCAAACTCCTTTTTTTCTAGTATGTATCTGTTGCAAAACATTAGAGCTTGTCACTATCTCCCACATTCAATTCATCACTAAATATTACTACAAAAAGGTTAAGAAGAGAAAAAAGAAAATGATGCCAAAGAATCATAAATCTTCTAAACTTACCCACGAATTTGAAAGGAACACTGGCGAATCTAACAAAGTTGTTGGGCTCAGACCAGGTGGTATTGTTAAATAAGGAGAACGAATCTCAGGGTTTGGTGAAAGGTCAGCAGATCTAATACTTTCTGTATTCAACCTTGGAGCATTAAACCCTGCTCTGGCTGCCATTCTTTCTACCAGACCTCCTCGTGAACTCAATTTCTGCTCAGAAAATGGAGCTAGTTCTCTAAATTCTGCACCACCAGTTTGTTTAGCATCCTTTTTGTCTGTATTTCCAGTTGTCATGTTCTCTAGTGATCCCAGAAAGAGCCCTTCAGTTCTAATCTCCCGAGAAGGTTCTGGAATTGTTTTTGAGCTGATATCATCACCTACAATTGCTGAGAAAAATGCTCTTGGGCTCGGACTAGGAGGCACCCAATCCCCAATAATAGCAACATTATCATCAATCCCAGCCATGCTCTCAAAATTTAGTCTCAAGTTCTGGACAGGTTCCTGTCAAGGTGTTGGCTATAGCCAAATTCCTGAAAGGTTTATAGCCAAAAAAGATTCAATCAGATATTTCCCAATAATATGACGAACAAAACACAATTCAGTTTGCAAATTTTATAGTTCAAAAGTATATGTAGAAAAAAGGAAAAGGGAAGGTTATAGTTGCAATGGATAATTGTCTTACACAAGCTAGATAATCAAAACTTCCACTCAACTAACTCTAACAGAGGTATTGGTCTTAGCAGAGGTGAGATTGGCATCACCAGAAAACAGAGGAGAAACAAAGAATTAAAATAGTATATTTTGAGCTACCAGAACAAGATTTATGAACAAAGCTGTTACTTTGCCCTTAAGATTTTCCAATCCAATGATTTCATCAATTTGAAAAAGGACAAAGTTCCATGTATCTATGCTCAAAACCAACCCAGCTCATCTTTATTTCCAGCTAAATGAGTTCATCCAAACATGCAGAAGTATATTGAATATATTTAAAAGAGAATATAAATATATAGCCAAACAAAATGGATAAGTTTCCAAAATCAGGAGGCAGTAAAAATGATTAAACACTTCCATTTTTGTTAGCATATTTTACCTGAAAAAAGGTAGCAACCCATAATAAGATAAGAGACAACATTACAATTTGATGATTTTTTGTGCAGAGAAACTAATCAAATGGAAAGGGTAAAGTTCACAAATCTAGAAATACATCTGCAAGCTCACAGTTTCCATAAATATCCAGTGATGAAGAATTGGATATTTGTGGAGAAAAGAGAACAGAAAGAAATATGAAATTATTGAGAATTAAAAAAAGAAATTTTAAAAAAAAGCCAGGAAACAACCAAGTTTCAAATTTCAAAGCAGCAAAAACATTTCATGATAAACGAATTATGCAATAAAGCTAAAGGTAGGTAATCTTAAATTGTCAGGGAAGATATGGATGTCAGACATACATTGGAAAAAAAAAAATCTTCAAAATTTGAGGGGCAGAAAACAAAAAGGAGATAAACGCTACTACCAGAAAGAGAGAGAGATTAAAAATGATTACCTGATTGATTATGGAGTCAAGGCTAAGATGATGATATGAACATGACCCACCACCACCTCCACCACCAACCTGAACCTGACCTAGACCCCAGACCCAAACACACGAACCCTTAATCAAATCTTATTTCTTTTTATCTCTTTCTGTACAATTCAACCAAAATGGCGATGAACCACTTTTCCAGTCTAAGAAAAGAGAGACTAAAACTCCTTCCTACCAATGCCCTCCTCCTCTTTCTTCTCCCTCCTCCTTGTTTTGCTTTAGCCCAAAATGATATGATAATTTTTAATTGATCTAGAGAAAATTACAAAAAGCAGAATATTATCATATTACCAAGTCCTCTCCAAGAAAAACAAAGTAAGGTTAAAAGGAGATGATTGAGGAAGAGGTGGGGGGACCAGAAATGGATGGAATCTTTGAAGAATGAAGAAAAAAAGGAAAAAGGAAAAGAGAAAACGCCAGAGGGAGGGGGAGAGAGAGAGAGAGGGAAAGAGCTCTCAACACAAAGCTTACACATTTACCTTCCCCTTTGATTCTACAGTGGTATTTAACTAATCATTCCTTGTTTTTGAACTGGGGCTCTTGTGTTTCCTTAAAAAAACAACATCTGGGTTGTCACCATTGGCTTCCTTGAACTCCAACCAATCACACAATGCCATGTGGGTAATACTCTACAAATAGTGTTAACCTCATTGGTGGGAGCTGAAGGAATTCATGAAATAGAGTTGCAGATGATTCTGTACACTAGTTTTAATTTACCAATTATTAATATCTGTTGTAGTTATTATGGGAAATTATGTGTAAAGTTGGGGTGTCAAAACCTCCATGGCTGCCCAACACCTGTTAACACAACCCTTTGAATGTGAAAGATGTTATAACCAACTCTTTTGCCTCCCTTCTGCTTGACCCATTTTGCTATTCATCCTCTTCAGTTTGTTACACTCCTAATTAATCTATTAATTACCCTTTTAATTTCAGTTTTAGATTTTGTTAGATAATTGGGTATTCATTACTCACCAGTTTTTCTAATAATTTAATTAAATTGGTTAGATATTCAAATTAAATAGATAAAAACTTTTTAGTTTTTAAATAAAATAAATTGAACAATTAAAAAAAAAAACCTTTAACTGCTAGATTAATAATGGTAACAGGCTGGCTTAATTAATTATTAGGTTGAATGGGAAAAATAATGCAACAAAAGACAAAAACTGGTTATGGTAATCCAATCAATGGAATTACGTTAGCGAGTAACCAAACAGTATTTATTTATTTATTTTAATTTATTTAGGCATTGTGGATTAACGGATCTCCCAAGAAGAAGTTTTTGGAGGACGTCAAATGATACGTTTAGACAAAGGAAAAGCTTCTTTTTTGTATTTATTTACTCTCTATTTGTTTATAATCACAATAATTTGTTTTTTATATTTTATAAATTATTCGTTTCATATTTAGAATTTTTTTTATTTATTTTTTCCTTTATAATTTAAGATAAATTAATAATTTATCTATTAATTTTATCATTTTATGATTTTTTTTCCTCATATGAGAGATAAATAGAGAGGAAGAAAAGAGAAAAAAATATATTTATTTAAAAAATCTTATAACTCTTAAATTTTAAAAATATCTCGTATATGCTTCAATAATCTAAAATTAGAATTAAAAACGATTTCTGAATTCAAATCATTCAAATAGCAATAATCTTTTAAAGTATGTTTAATCGAATTTAAATTAAAAAAAAATTTTGGTATATGAAATAGATGTGAATTTTAATTTTAAAATTTATATATTAGGTATAATTAATAATATTATTATTAGATGATTGATTATTAATAAGAAATTTGATCAGCAATTAAACTTTTTTATATATATTAGTGTATTTGTAATTTAATCATTTTGAAATAATTTATATTTACGGTGGAACACTTTAATTTTAAAAAATTATTATTTAATTTTTATAGTATAAGAAAGTTAACTAATTAATCTTTTAATTTGAAAAATTACATCTATATTTTGATATATTTTTGAAAATCTAAAAACTAACTCACAATTAAATAGTTATTTTCCTTATAAATTTTGGAGCGTAAACACATGTTGTGTATTTTGGTTTCCTCGTTTTCTTGCTAAAAATTGGATGGTATTGTTTTTCTATTTCTTTTAGTTTTAATCTTTTTCCCGTTTTTGTTTTTTTTTTTTATCTTCCAGATTTGCTGACCTTGATTTCTCTCGAATGGTGGCGTCAATTTATTTTAATTTTCTTTATTTTTTTTATTTTTATAGGTACAAGTTGTATTTATCGTGAGAGATAGTTGTTTTGTGGAAATTGTTAAGAGTTGTTAGCTCGTTTTGATCATAGAGAAAAAACTTCTTGTTGTTGTGATGCCAATATCCTATAACGATCTTGCTATGTCTAAGAGATCACACTACTGTTGATTGATGATGGTTGTAGGCTTTGTGGCACCCTTTTTCACAAGTACTAGTTCTAATATGGGCCACTTTTGATTTGTCTTCTGTTTTTGAGATTCCAAATGTGGCATGTATAATAATTTTGTGCTTTGATGTTGTAGTTGGCATTGTTAGTTTTTGTTGTTCTTCCATATTGTTGATTGGCGATGCTATGGTAAGGATTGTATTTGATCAGTGATGGTGATGGTGATGGTGATGGTGATGATGGATTTAAGCATCATCTCATTTCTTATGGATGGTGACGATGAATCCTAATATTGCATTGATTTATGGATGGGTTGAATTGAGTTGGATATATGAGTTTTAGGTTAACTGTGTTTTAATTTTGTTTATTTATTTTGGTATGGGTTGGTTTTTATAGTTTTTTTAAGTTGTAAGATGATCTTTTTTCATTTTCTCTGCATTTTTGCCTCTTATGGTCTTGAAAAATACAATTTTATCTTTTACATCGATAAAAAGAAAAAAATATATATTTATAATTCTTTATATATATGTTTATTTATTTTGGATAGATGTGAAAATGCATGTAAGTAGGTATGTATCAATTGGACAACCATGACATCAACTTTTATGTGAGGCTCTTTGCTTTTCTGATAGTGAATGCCTCACTCTTTATATGTTTTAATTTATGATTTTATTGTCTTTCTTCTTGGTTTTTCTAGTTTGTTGTTAGATTCCGTTTGTGTTGAGATATTTGTTAAGAGTTTTTTTTATAGATTGTTTTCCTGGTTGTTGATGGTTATTGGAATTTAAGTGGACGAATGTTAATCAGAGCTCACAGTTAGCTCCTTTAAGTGGCTATGTGACTATTCTATACTGGAATTGCCATGAGTTGGTCTTCTTTCTTATACTTATCGATGGAGAATATTGATTTTGATCACGGTATTTTTTCTAGTTTGGACGTTGTTGATTTCTATTAGCTTGTTTGTGGTAGTTTCGGTAGGTAGTTTAGCATTAACGGAGTTATTTGCTTACTTTATTATTCTCAATTGATAGTTTATTATCGACGGAAAAAATCAAAGCAGTGAATATTATTGATTTGGTAGACAACGGACTGGTTGCTATATCTTATTTTTAGTGATTGACTAGTTATTTTTAAATTTTTTTATTTGAATTGAATTTAATTGGAATTGAATTTTATAGATTGGTCTATTAGTGTTTCTTTGAGCCAGGGTTTATATTATTATTATTTTTGAATGATTTGGTTATAGTACATGTGTATTTTAAAATGTAATATATTTTGCATTGGTTAAAAAGATATATACGTATGTAAATAGTTGGCAATGTAGAGAGAAGAAAGAGCCGTGTTTCTATCCATTCCTGAATCTATAAAGAAAAAATAAAATAATATTTTTTAAACTTGAAAATCTTTCTATAAAATTTGTTTGTTTATTTTTATAAGTAATGCTACGTGTGCAACAATGTAGGCATAAGATGCCAAGTCAATCCTTAAATTGTCTGACAATGACTAACAATAACATAAGATTTTCTCTGGATTTATCAATCCTGTCCGTTTTCAATGGCTTTATATTTATCTTCTCATATGTAGACATATTAAAAAATAAAATCTGAATTTTTCTTTTAATATCAACATCTTCCTCTCTTATATTGTATTTATATTACATTTTTTTAATTAATGAATAAATGAATTTTAATAAAAAAAATTACTTATTTGTTAATCATTACCGCAACCGTTATTAATTATTAAAATAATTAATAATTATAAAAAAATTAATATTATCAAATAAAATCATAAAAATTTAATTAATAATATTAAAATTTACACCCTTGAAAACAAAATCTGACTTTTCATGTGAAATACATGTTCAAAGTCTATTGTACTCTGTTTGAAGTAAACCAGTTTAGATTACGCGTATCGGTCTAGTCAGGAAATCAGACCGAAAAGATCTAACACGCGAGCTCTTTCAAAGGAAATACAGTTTGATAATGTGACCTAACATGCGGGCTCTTCCGAAGGAAATCCAGTTTGATGATGTGACCAGAGGAAGAAAAGTAAGTCTGATTACTTCGCAGCTCTATCTGCATACACGCCGGATGAATTAAATGGCCACCTAACGTGAAATGAAATTCTGACACATTCGTACGTACAGACCTGAGTGACAGAAACGGATAACACTATAATAGAGAGACAGTTAGACGTCACTAATTATAAAATAAAAATGATAAAAGGAAGGAACATTTTTTTTCCGTCAATCTTACACAACCACCATAAACTTTATTTTCTGAATTTTAAAATATTACATCGATTTAAAATAGAGATAATAAGTTCTTATAAAAATTTTTAGACACCCTCTTTCTTGAGTTAATTTTAGGGTTGAATTAGATTTGAATAGGTATTTTAATATAATATTTTTATGAGGAGGAAGATATGGATAAAGGTCACTCCCAAAAGGTGACATTTGCTGAGATTTAGTATCCAAAATACTAAATTGGTGTTCAATTTGCCAACTTCTGCCCACTGGATTATCATCATTAACAGCAAATCTAAGCGTGGGGATGACAATTAATTAAATTATGGTTTTTGATTAATTATTATATTAAGTTGAAGTTGTTAAATGATTAATAATTAAATATGGGGACATGCTTATTTAATCCAAAAATTGAATTCTAAATTGTAATGGATCAGAACAGAAAGGATAATACAAACAAAATAAGGCATAACATTGCAACTGTACAAAGGGATGGCTTATACGCTAGCTTTATTAATATTTTTAATATTTAAGTTCATCATAACCTCACTTATTTATTATTATTTGAATAGTATTTAAAAATCGTTTAGTTTTTTATTTTTTATTAATAATTTATATAAAAATAGAAATTTTCCAATTTAATAATTTTATGCATATTTAAATTATATTATTTAAAATAGAATATAAAAAATTTATAAATATTATAATAAAAATTCATATTTATAATAATTTTTTTTTTACCAATGCAAAAAGGATTGCATTTGTTTTAACCCATGGAATTAAGAATACAAATCCAAACAACAAGATAAAGAAATCGGATCACAGCCTATTCACAACTTTGCCTAAAAATCCATGCAAACTAGAAAAATTTTAAAAGACTAGCCACCGTCGGACGTAACCAATTGCGGCAAGGCACAACAATAATCAGAACAACAAGAGCAAAGCAACAAAATTTTTATGTCTCAAGAAAATTATGGGGAAAAAAATAAGAAAGTTCAGCTTTCACCCAAAAAAATTTAGAGAAAAACTAAAAAACAAGCTAAAAGAAAAAAAAAAAAACTAGAAAATATTGCAAGTTCAACATTGATGAAGTTCAAAAGCAAAAGCCTATACTATAGTGGTTTTAATCTGTCATACCCATAGAGCCACCGTCAAAAGATAGTCGGTCATCATCCTGGTGTCAATATACCACTAACTCATTATACAATAGCAAATACTCAATACATTAAATTTAATTCAATTTAAATTAAATTTCTTTGGAATCAATAATTTCACATGAATTTAATTCAATTCAATTGATTTCTTTTCTTAACTATTCTTTTGTTTTGAAATGAAAATTTTTAATTTAAAAGATTTTAATTAAAAAAATAGAAATTTAATAAATTTTTTAAAAATTTATTTAATATTTTTTACAAAATAAATTATATCAAATGAGGAGAATAGAAAATAAGCTTTATTCAGTTTTTCTAACGATTTTTTGTTTGAAATAAAAATATTTTATTTTTTTAATTTAAAAAAATAAAAATTTTATAAATTTTTAAAAATTTATTTAAATTATTTTTTTACAAAATTAATCGTATGGAATGAGAGAAAAATAAATATTATTTTCTAAATTTAATAAAATATATTTTCACACCCTATATAATAAATATATTGCTCAAGTGCATGGCTTGTGGTGGTGAGGCTGTGATGTAAACGCTGGATATGATTAAGTCAATGAGAAGAAATTGTAAATAAACCAAAATTAAAAATTATGCATCTAATAAAAGAAGATTTTATTGATAGCAATAGCATCATTCCTTGATTAATTTAATTTAATTTAATTTAATTAATTATTAGGAGACGGTGCAGTACTATTTTATTTTATTAATTTATTCTTTTAGGGTTGGGCACTCCCAGTCAAAAAAGAAATTCTTTGACCAAGTCTTTTGTCTTTTTCCTAGATTTCTTCTCACATGTTACCCTTGTCCTTGACAAAGTAAAAGAAAATTACATGTGGACCCCTTCGTTATGAGTACTGCTTTACCCCCACCTCCACTTCATTTCAAACATTAATAATTTTTTCTTCTTCATCTTTTTCTATTATTATTTTTTAAATAATAATCACAATTATTATTATTATAAAAATAAAAATAAAAATTTTCTTTTTTTAATAAATAATTCTAAAAATATTCATTTAAATCACTTTATTTCTTAATCCATCAATTCAATATAAATAAAATAATACTTATTAATTAAAAATTCACAAAATCAAATCAATCAAATTCAAAATTGAATTAAAATTCTAAATTAGAAGATTAATTATTCACTCTCTCTAAATTAGAACAAAAATTAATATCCGTCGATTGAAACAGATAAATTTTATAAAATAAAATTATGCGGTTTAAACTTTGATATACAGACAAATTAAATTATTTAATAATTAAATTTATTTTTTTTTACTTCTCAAAATTATTATTTCTATTTACATATAATATTATTCTATTTTTTATATTATGAAAATGAGTACAATATTTTTTATATTTTATTTAATCAAATATCAGTTCTATAATATTTAATATTTATATTTATTTCTTTATATTTTATTGAACTTTATCTAAATTTTTAAGGTTTTTAAATTTTCAATTATTTAAAATTTAAAATTAATTAAAATTAAAATCAAAATTATAAATATAAATAAAAATTATTTTTTAATGGTCATAAATCAAGTTGATTCTAATTTAATTTTTAAATTGACTTGAATTATCTGATTTATATTTTATTTTTTAATTTACCTGATTTCAACATCATTTCCATGTATTCATCTAATTTATATTTTATTTATGAGAGGTTATGAAGGTGATTTTCTCTTTTTTTTTTTCAAATAATGCAAAATCTTACTTTATATTTAACTTTTATGTAGAATTTGTAATTAGAATAAGCAAGAATCTTGTTTGGAGGGAAGGAAAGAAATAATTATAAAGAAAGCAAAGTGAAAATAAAGTAAACAAAAAAACATGGTTATGCTTGAAGAGAGCTCCAAATCAAAATCAATTTGGGCACACAAATTTCAAAATTGATAAGCAACAATATTCATCAATAACATGGAAATTTAAATAAAAACACTTAATTTTTATGAAATAATTTGCATAATTATATCACTAATCAATATTAACATTTAGAAACTAACATCAAGAACATTTGTTTCAAACAAGAAACATAATCAACTTTTGCTTCAAAACTGTCTTACACAGTGTAAAGATCTTATTCAAAAAGAAAAATTATTATTCGATCTCTTTAATATCAAAAAATTCACTAGTTGGTCTTTTAATTTTGAAAAATGTATTAAAATATTCATGACTTTTTAAAAAGTTTATCAATTAATCCATCCGTTAATTTTAACTGTTAAGTATTTTACTATCTAATCCCTATAATTTTGAAAAATTTATTAATTGGTCTCTCAAATTTTTAAAAAATTTAATAACTAATCTATTCGTATCAAGAGCATTTTAGACTTTTTTTGTAATACTTAACACCTAAAATTAACGAATGGACTAACTAATAGATTTTTTAAAATGTCAAAAACGTTTTAATGTGTTTTTCAAAATAAAGAAACTAACTAATGGGTTTTTTCATACCATAAGTACTATGTAGTAATTTTCTCTATTCAAAATTTCTAAGAACTAAACCAAACAAGGCATTACCTTTAAAGTTGAGAACCAATGAGAAGCTACATTAGAGTAGGCATTTAAGTTATACCCTACATTTTGGAAGGCCCCCTACACTGCAACTTCCCTTCCCTAGCATTATATAAGCAAAGACATCACTTTTTCGAGTTTTTTTCTTTTTATATGCAAATTCAATTGCATTTTAAGGCTACTCTATAAATTTGAGATTCGGGTTGATAGAATCACAATACTTGAATAAACAGTTTGATTCAAAGGGGAAATTGAATAAACTGAAATTAGTTCAAAGGAGAATAAATGTAGGTAGTAAACGAGAGTAATGGAGTAGGGTGTTATATTTGGGGAGATTAATGTTTATTGGGACTTCAAAGTGGAGATTTCAGTGAATTGAAAAAGATTATTATATTTGAGTTTAGTAGGGACATGTATACTCGGTAATCATATTGAACACCTCTACTATGCATCTAATTGAATGGGACAAAAGGGCTTTTAGCAAGTTTTTCGGTCAGTTCATTAATGGTGAGTAATTAGTTACTAAAAACTGAATCGATTATAGAAAAAAACTTGGATTTATAATAATTGATCTACTAAAAACTGAACCGGCTATAGATATCAAGTGTTTCAGACTCCAAAAGACATATCATGCATCAAGATTCAAGAAGACTAACCACGTTTAAATAAATTGAATAAAATAAATAAATATTGTGAAATTATCTCCTAAGAAAAAAAAATGAGTTTTATTGTTACTTAGAAAGACAAAATACTTTACTATATGCCATAACGAAGGTCTATAAAAAATAATAACAATAAAAATAAAGCTAAGTGTTAAAGACGATGTAATAAAAGGTGATAACTAGAAGGAATAATATACTATACATCCTTATAAATTGTCACATTAAAAGATTCGGAGTATCAATAATAACGATTGAAATTATAAAAATTTGAATGACTTGGAGAAAAGACTACAAAGAAGCTAAAAATTTCATTCCAAGCTCCAATGATTTATTAAATGAGATGATACGAACATCAGATGATCCAGCCAAGGGACGTTGCAAACGAAAGCCAATTTTCCAGACACCGCCACTTTCCAGGCTTCTCTTGTCTCCAATTTTTGGCACAAACAGGAATCAGAAAACAAAGGGCAGGGATTGGTGGGGACCCATCAGAATTGGATAGAATCTTGGACTGTTTCAAAAAGGTGTGATTTTGAGTCAGAAGAAAACCAATTTTCCAGGGAATGGGACCTCTTCTTGGACAGAATTCCATGCTTCATGATTACATGTTTCAGGTTTCTTCTGTTATGGCCCCACATCTTGGAATTTCACTGTTGATTTCCTGGGCCCATTTATAGCCCAATTCCAGGGCCCATTTTGGGTTTCAGACCTGCTTCTTGCCCATCTTTTTTGGTCATCACTTGTGGTTCATTGGAACTGAATACACCTCCCAATATGCTTCTTACACAAACACACATATACACATTTTAGATTTATTATTATTATTATTATTATTTTTAATAATATTTTCAATTTATTTGTAATACTATTATACATGATAGTATAGAGTTTACACCGACATTAGTGCCTTTCCATAGGACTCGCTTTCTCTCTCAGAGGTCGACCGTTCAACTTCCCAAATTCTAAACTAGCTTCTTTAAATTATGTGATGTATATTATTTTTACTCGTTGTAAGAATTATAATTCAAGTTTTTATAATTTTTTTTATATAATAGTAATAATATATCAATTTTTAATATTTTTTTTAAATTATATAGATAATAAAATTTAAAAAAATAGATTAAAAAAATTTTGAACAAACAAATTAGATATATAAAAGAAAAATTACTCTTCTAAATATTATTTTTTTTATGATTAAGACAATTAAAGAAATATATATTTGTCATGATTAGTTTTGGGGCCAGATCCACATTATGATATGGATAAATTTAAAAGAAGTAATTTCATATAGTTTTTTTAGACAAATTTTCAAATAAAAAATTTTAATTTGAATTTTTTAAAGTAGAACATTATTTGAAGAGTAGTTAAAGTTTTCTAGCAAACTTATATAAATTTCATTTAATTTTCTTAACTATAATTATAATAAATTAAAAAATTATTTTTATTATTTAAAATTTAAAATATTAAATATAAATATAAATTATCATAAATTTTTTATCCAAGACTCTTTTAAAAAAAATTGATGTAAAGGGCTAAAAGGTGGGCAAGGAGAATAATTGATTTAATCTTAAAGGTCGAACAAAAGCAACCTCTAGGTCTATGTCAATCATGAGATTTTCACAAATAAGACAAACATAATCACTACTTTAAGGATGGATAATATACTATTATTTCACCAAAGGCAAAGGAGCCGACTCTTTCCAGTGGATGTGAATGCTGTTTCTTTCTTGCTGTTCTAGATTGTGGGTTTGCTGCATTTTGGTTTTGGCTGCCTCTGGCTGCTTCATTCGGTTTGGCTTTTTGTCCCTGTGTGGCTGGCCATCGTTTTGAAGCTGGATCAATCGTTTTGGGTGATTGTGGTGTGTTGTTGTTAATTTTTTCTTGATGCGATTGGTGCAACTTCTTCAGCGTTGCTTTGCAACGGTGTCGAGAGGCAGTCGGTTTTGCTTTATCGACGTTGGGGGCAGTGTGGGTGCTGTCTAGGATTCTGATTTTGAGGGTTTAATTCGGGTGTGGGTTTAGATCTGGCCACGGTTCGGTTCAAATCGTGAACTAAATCTGAATCAGACCGATCAAATGGTTCCGGTTTATAAACTGGACCATAACCTTTTAGGAAAATGGCCTGTTATGGGCTTCCTCCTTTGAATTGAAGTCAAAATCGAACCGGAGATATTCATTTCAACGTGGCGGTCCGGTCCAGTTCCGATTAAATTTAAATGAATATTATAAATATCCAAACAGAAAATGCCACGTGTCAAATTGACCATATGATTCCCGTGGTTGGACATGGAGAGAGAAGGTCCGGCACTGTCACTATTAGCTACAGGCAGCAGGCCAGCATTTTACCTTCCAATTAATAGATTTTTTAAAATAAAAAAAATTAATTAATAAATTTTATTATATTATAAAAATTAAATAATCAATTTTTCTAATTGAAATAATATATGACCAATAATTATATAATCAGAGAGTTGCTCGAGACACTACCACAAGAAGTAGGTTCTGTTTGGTTGCTGACTATATTTAACGATTCTATAAATAAAACCAGTTAAGAAAAATAATAAAATTTATATTTAACAAGCAATTAGATGATAACACAGTCACATCAGATCAATTTTCTTTATCATAATCATAACCTCAAGAGCTAAGAAATCTATAGTTGAAGTTTGAGCACCAAAAAAACAATTGGCAACAGCACACATGAAAATGAAGTTTGTACACAAAACAGCAGGCAGCAACTTATTGTCAATGAATTTATTTTGGTCAGCAAAAAAATGAAGAAATCATGGAAGAAAGAGTGAAGTAACAGACAACCTGTTCCTTCTTCTTCCAGAAAACTCTTCTGACTTAAAATTCTATAATTTAATATTCCAGAAAATGTTGCTTAGAAATTCCTATGTCCAGTTGAATGAGCAAAGCCACACCTTTATGCTAAAGGGTATATGAACATCAAAAAATATATCCAAAATTCAAGGCTGAACCAAAGAAGGAAACTGCAGATAGTGTTATGTTATCATTATTGTTATTACTTTCACTGGAACTAAATGAAAATGATACAATTATGATTTACTTCCAAATTATATATGCTAATGACTATAACTTTACAAGACACAGGTCTTCATTTCTCAACTACTGGATTTCTATGAACAGCAAAAAATTGGAAAAATTCTAAATAAAACAAATAGGGAAACATCTGTTGGCAAAACTGTGACAAAAGAAAGAAGCTAATGGCAAAGAAACAAAGCTTTTCAAGTAATGATCAAAGGAAAGAAAAATTTGCAAGTCACCCATTGTTAAGCAACTGAAATACTCCATGACTATGTTTCTTCCCACATTTCCTGCACCTTTCTCTGTCTAGTTGAGTGTTCTATTATTTACAGTAGGTGAAATTTGTAGGATAACTCCAGCATCCAGTGAGAAACCATGGTCACATCCTCAGCCATGTACCCCATATCACGAGCTGCATTCTTTCTCTCTCGATTCATCGATAACTGCATCTTTCAGTGAGAAACCATCTAGGATATCACTTTCAGAATCAACCTGAAGCTCTTTGAACATGGCCATCACTTGAATCATTGTTGGTCTCTTGAAAGGCTTTTCTTCAAGGCACTCAAAAGCAATTCTCAGATACTGATGCAACTCAGTTTCACAAGATTTTTGCAGTGTTAACTCAGTATCCAGTATCTCATTGTCTCTATTTTCTTTGTGAAGCTGCTTTGTCCATCCTACAAGATTGTTGTCATCCCCAAACTCTGTTGGATCTATTGGCTTCTTGCCTGAGAGGAGCTCCAGCAGTATGACACCATAGCTGTAGACATCCCCTTTTGTTGTGCATTGAAAGCTCTGATAATACTCAGGAGGCACATAACCAGGAGTTCCTGCAAGTGTGCTTACGCTAAGATGCGTGTCGAGAGCATTCACCAATCTTGCCATGCCGAAATCAGAAACTCTGGCCTCAAAGTTTTCATCTAGAAGAACATTGCTAGATTTCATATCGCGGTGGATAATGTGCGGTATGCAGCTGTGGTGAAGGAATGCAAGTCCTCTTGCTGAACCTATGGCAATCTTCTTTCTTGCTGCCCAATCAAGCCTCAAGCATCCTCCTTTAGACCTGTCATGAAGAACAGATTCCAGACTTCCCCATTTCATGTACTCGTAGACAAGAAGCCTCTCCTCCCCAAGCTTACAGTAACCCAGCAGAGGTACCAGGTTCCGGTGCTTGATTTTCCCAATGGTTTCCATTTCTGCCATAAACTCTCTGTCTCCCTGGCCTGTAACATGGACCAGTTTCTTTATTGCAACAACAGAACCATCGCTAAGTTTTGCCTTGTAGACTTGTCCAAATCCTCCAGAACCTATCAAGCTCTCATCACTAAAACCATTAGTGGCTTCAAGCAGATGGGCGAAGGTAAGTTTACGCAGAGGTTTCTCAAATGTTGCAATGTTGATGCTCAGAGGCTCAGGAACGCCTGAAAATTTCCAGCTGCTGCTACCCGAAGTTGGAAGGCTTTCAATATACTTTTCTTTCTGTTCCTCCTTTTTCTGAAACTTCTTCACACGATAAAGAGCTAATATGAGCACAAAGATACACAACATAAAGAATGTGATGCCGACGACCAGCCCTGCTGCCACGGACTGCTTCTTTCCCTGATGATAAGAGCCCGACTGGCGGCCTCCAGAGCTACAAGAGGGCAATGGTACCCCACAAAGGCCAGAATTGTTTTCATATCTGGATGCCGGGAAAGTGGTCAGCTGACCACCAGAAGGGATGGGACCAGAAAGGTTGTTATTAGAGACATCAAGATCACTAAGAAATGAAAGAGTCCCTAAAGATGCTGGGATAAATCCTTGAAGATCATTGTGAGAGAGATCCAGAACTCCAATTTCTTTTAAACCTCCAAAACTGCCAGGAATATTTCCAGTTAACTTGTTGTGCCCCAAATTCAGAACCTGTAAATAGCTCATCAAACCAAAATTTTCAGGAATAGTTCCAGACAAGGAATTGTAGGCAAGATCAAGGTATATCATGCTGCCATTACTGGAAAAGGTGTAAACTGTGGTCCCAGAGTAAATTCTTGTTGTTGGACATGAATGAACCATTGGTAAATTCTCCAGCCTCTCTGCTCTAATCCCCTCAAATTCAACAAGTCCTCCAGCTCCTCTGCAAGATGTCCCGCCTTCATTTCTCACAAAAGCAAACTGCTTTCCTGATACAATCCCAGGAATAATTAGGCCAGATTGAGCTGAAAGCTCAGGTGGGATGGACCCAGTAATGTTATTGCTGTTCAAGTCAAGCCATATAAGGTTCAGACACTTTCCTAGCTCCAGTGGTATTTGTCCACTGAGCGAATTGTTACCCATTTGGAGTATTGCAAGGTTCACTAGATTTCCAATGCTAGGAGGGATTTCTCCAATAAGCTTGTTGCTGGAAAGTGATATCCAAATCATATTTGTGCAACTACCAATGGACTTAGGAATACTTCCAGTGAGGTGATTGTTGTTGAGGATCAGACTTTCAAGGTTTCCTCCATTCTCGCAAATGCCTTCCGGAATTTCACCTGTGAGGTTGTTTGCCCAGATAACCAAATCAACAAGATTTGGCAAGGTCCAAACATCTGAAGGAATGGGACCATTCAGATTGTTGAAACTAAGATCAATTCTTCTCAGGTTTTTGCAGCTTCCAAGCTCTGAAGGCACCTGCCCTGATAGGTAATTGTTGGCCATAGAAAACTTCTGCAGCTTAGAGGGGTTTGAGGAGGTGCAGAACTCAAAAGGAACATTACCAGTGAAGCCATTGGAACTCAGGTCAAGCTCTCGAAGCTGAGTACAATTTGTGAGAGACAAGGGCACAGGACCAGTTACGTTGTTGAATGGTACATAGAGATATTTCAGACTTTGAAGGCTACTGACAACAGTAGTGAGGAAATCTCCTGAAAGGAGATTGTTTCCAAGGTTTAGGGTCTGCAGAGAAGAACATGATACAAAATTCAGCGGCAAGCCTCCAGTGAGTTTGTTTGTTGATAGATCCAACTCCTGCAGAGTTCCACAGACCTGTCCCAACTCAGGAGGAATAACACCAAAGAGCAGATTGTCAGCTAGAGACAGCTGCTTCAACTGTTTCAACTTCCCCAGCAGGGCACCAGGTATCATTAGTTGAAGCTCGTTATGGGAGAGGTCAAGCGTCTCCAAAATCTCACAATTGTTCAGACTAATTGGGAACACAGTGCCGGAAAGCTTGTTCTGTGACAGACTGAGGAAACTGAGATTGTTGCAGCGTCCAAAATCAAGACTGGAGAAGCTACCAGAAAAGTTATTGTGGGATAAATCCAGATGCTTGAGAGATGATGAAGAGTCTGCAATAAAACTGGGTGGTATCTCCCCAGATAGCAAATTATATGAGAGGTCTAAAACTGAGAGGCTCTTGCAAGATAAGGGAGTGATTTCAAGTTTGCCAGTAAGCTTGCTATTGGAGAAGTTGAGGAAATTCAAGTTCCGACAGAGAGAGAGAGAGCGTTTCAAGAAAGTTGAATCAGATATGCGATTGCCAGAGATATCAAGCTGCATTAAAGAAGGACCAAACTGGAGAGTGCCACCTGGAATTGAATTATGAGAGAGATTAACATGAGCCAGACGATTACAGGAGATAAAGAAGGAACTCGCCGGAAGAGGATCAGAGATGTTGTTGGAAGACAAGTCAAGAGTCTCTAGAGCACAGGGAATAGCAGAGGAGGCAGAGAGATCACCGGCAGAAAATAAATTATCTCGGAGAATAATTGTGGTGAGAGCTGACAAAGATGTAAGGTGAGAAAGGTGTAGACTGCCAATGAGGCCGGCCTTGGTGAGGTCCAGAGAGGTCACACGACGGCCATCAACAGAACAAGAGACACCAAACCATGAACAAGGACTAGAGGAATCGGGAGTCCAATTGGCTAAGACATTATTCGGATCAGATTGAACAGAGGATCTCTTGAAGGATAGCAACCCCACAATTTCATCATTGCTATTTTGCGGTGAAGCTAATTCTCTAGCCTGTGATGGAATGATTAGAAGCAGCACCAGTATATAGCCAAAGCTAAAGATTCCCATGATGTCTTGCTCTCGTGGTGATACCCTCCCCCTCCATTCTCTCTTCATTTTCTTGTCAGATTTTCCTCAGAGACCAAGAAAACAAAAGTCTAACTTGTTGCAGCCATGGTGATTTTGAATTCGTGTGTGTTCTTCAACACCCAGATCATAAGATAAACCCTTGGCTATTTCATCTGCAACTTCCATTTGGCAGCATCTTTACCGTATAGATGTGTTAGCAGTCAACTCTTTTTGGGTTTCATTCTTTTTAGGTGTCACTTCCCATATATCTAGTCAGGAATCTAGTCAGGACTTGTTGCTTGACAATCTGAAATTATAAATTGAATTTTTTTTAAAAAAAAAGAAAGAAATCCACTATTTAAAAAAGAAAAGCGTAAAAGTTGTGGACATCACTATCAAAGACAAAATAATCATGTAGAATTAAATTCAAAATCAGAACACGATTAGAGATAATAATGACAATAATAATAAAAGAAGAATAAAGAAGACTAAAGAAAAGAAAGAGAGAGAATGGATTTTTTTTTTTCTGTTCAAGAAAATGAAGGAAAGAAAGACAATACCTTGTTTAAGGAGCAGGGGATGCAATGGAGGAGTTGTGACAAGTTGAGTACAAGTCCAAGAAACAGGAAGAGTCGTCCGTTAAAGAAGAGAGACATACGGAGGAGAGAGACAATATACGAGGCGCAGAACTGTCGGTTGTCTCACCAAACTTAGTTACTTTTAACAAGAATCCACGAGTGACCAACAACAAACACACAGAACAGAAGCAAAGCAATTAAGCAAACCTCCCCCACCACCCAAATTCAAATAAAAACAAAAAGAAAACCCAAAAGAAGCAATCTTTCACTCTTTCTGATCAGACCCAGAAGAAGAACCGAGGAGCTGGCGGTGTTGTGCAAGGGTGGGTTTAGAGAGAGAAAGATAAATGAAAGTGGTAGCAGAGCAAGTAGAATAAGAAGATGAAAGAGATGGGAATAGCCTTGAGATTAGAATAGTGAAGAAAAAGAAGAGGAAAAAGGAACGGCTGCTCCTCCGTAGACGGCTGCTCCTCCATTTTCTTTGTTATTTTTGTGGTGCAGTCAAACTTTGGAGTTGATACTTTCGTTTCTCTCTCTTCTTTGCTTGAAATTGCAAAGGCCATGCTTGTACGTCTCTCTTTTACACTTTTTTATTTATAATTGTTTTTTATTTACTGAATTTGTATGTTGACGATAGAAAAGAGATAGGAGAATATGCTAGAGTACACGTCTGTGAGTGTGCAACTCTTTCGCCCTACATCGGCAGCAGACACTAGCTCAGCCTACTGGCCTTGAGCTTGGTGCTCAGATTTTTGTGAATCATTTCTTGGAAATGCTAATTATTCCTGTTTTTTTTTCATTATTACTAATTTAAGATTTTTACAGTTTTTGCTTTTCTTACTTTTTATTGTATGAAAATTGTAAGTATTACGGTTTGTTCTCAGGGTAAAAGATGTGTTTGGTAATTATATTTAGGCATGGTTGTATGAAAACTCTAAAAATTTTAATTATTTTATAATTTAATTTAAAATTTTAAAAATTGATAAAATTATTTAAAAATACAAATTATTTAAAAATTATTTTTATCTGATTTGATATAAAAAATCATAATTTTAATTTTTTTAATTTACCACTAATTTTAATAAAAAATATAATAAATTTTATAATTATTAATTTTTTATTTTTTAAATACTTTATTAGACATTCATCATAGTAAATTTTATTATATTTATTATAAATAATTATGTCAATATAATAAAAAATAAAAATTATAATTTACATATTTATAATTATACTATTAATTTTCTAGTACAATTTAATAATATAAATTTACATTTGAAAGTACAAACAGTTAAAATATAAAATAATTAAAAAAATAAAACTAAAAAATAAAAAAAATTATCATAATTTCTTTCACTAAATTAATAGAAATAAAATATAATAATTCAATTTTAAAAATTTATTCAATTTTAATAAAAATACTAAATAATATAAATATTTAAAATTATAAAATTAAATAATATAAAAATTAAAATTCTTAAAACTAAATAATGTAAATAATTATAGTTTTTCCATACGACTTCCTTTATTATTAGTTTCATCCACTATTATTTATTATTTTTAAAAATTTATTTATCTAAAATTATATCAATTATTAATTGTAGTTAATAATTTAAAAAAAATAGTTATATTATTTTTAATAATAATTAAAATTTTTTATTGAAATTACAATAGTTAGGTGAAATAAAAATAATTTAGTGAAATTTAATGTTTTTTCGTGTGAAAATCTTAAAAAGTTGTGTAGAAGCGGTGGGAGGATGTTGTGCTCTGTGGCGAAATGAAAATCTTAAATTTGAATTAGCAATGCGAAACTTGGACAGTTGGACTCTGTAGCAAATTAAAACACGTATGCTATACATGTGTTCCCAAGTTCAAAAGCTAGTGCCTTGCTTTTCAAAACTTCTTTTTACAAAAGAACAAATCTTTTTAATATTTTTATTATTTAAATAATACATTTCTTTAACAGATATTTTAACAATAATATAAATTATTTATTAAAAAAAAATAGTAAGGATCTAAAATTTTACGAGGCTGACCCAATTCAAATAGGTCACAGTTCAAATAGGATTTAAAAAAAACAAAATAGATTCTTACTTTTTTTTTTTATGATTTCGCTTCGAAATGTTAATATTTTTAACATAAATTTTATAAAATTTGAATAAAATTAAAAAAAAAACTAAATCAATCAATATAAAATTAAAAAAAAAATAAATCAGGTTGGTTTCGTTCGAACTAACCAGTTTCAATGATGGTTTAAAGAGAAAAGAACCGGAATTGGCTCTCTTATGTACAATTTCAGTTTGGTTCAGAGACTGAAATCGATAGACCAATCCGCTCTCGAATTTAAGTGATCCGATTTTGATCCAGTCCAATTCCGCATTGATTCACAATTTGAAGGCCATGATTGATCAATTAATTAATTATATAAATGTATATCCAATGGATCAAATGTTGAAATACTATATTTATTTATAAATTTATCATATTCTTTATACAATTGCTTAGCATTTTTTTAAAATTATATATTAATTTTATATTGAATAAATTTTAAATTGAATAGCGCCAAAATTTCAATATCAGAAGTTGATTATATCTCTTCAAAATTAAGTTTTCTCCTACTTCTCTCTTAAAAATAGTCTTCTTTTTGTTTCTTTCAGTGTTTAGAGGAGGGTTGACGGATGGGTAGTTGATCCTCCTGTTTTTTTCCGTAATTTTTTTTCTCTTTTAATGTCTTTTTTTTTTAAAATTTTATTTAGCCTTAATCTCTTTTTTTGGGTGTCTTTGAATTCTCTTTTGGGTGTCTTTAGAGTCTCCTACTTGATTGGGGGTTACTGAGGTAGGTTTAGGGTTACATGTTCTCTTTCCCTCGTGCTAGTTTGTTTGCATATTGTCATCCCTATTGGCAACGGCAAAGTGAGGTTTGAAAAGTCCATTTCTCTTTTTCGGGCATCTTTGAGTAACTCGCTCCACTATGCATGTTTCTAGCATTTATCCAAAGAGCTGCAAATTTAGGTTAAGTTATTGTTACCTCTCTCTCCAATCGTCAGCATGGTTGGAGACAGTTGTCGTCATCGATGGAGTGGAAGCTATAGTGGTCGTTCCTGCTTCTTCCTAAGGCTCCTAATTAATAGGCTTGGGTTTATTCTCTATGTGGATTGGGTACAATTACTTTGATGTAGTTATTTGGATTCAGGCCCTGTATTTTTTCTTTTTCCATTTGACTTTAAAATTTTCAAGTGATATGAAATTCATATCAACCCATGATAAAAATCATGTCACACAAATTGACAACAAATGAGATAAAACTAATGTTTAAAAATTTTTCTATTATACCCTAATCAACCAATCTAATTAGAAATGAAAATCATGGAGCCATAAAACCATATTAGATTTTTGATAAGTTAACCAAGTATAAAGCAATAAAATTCATATTAAAATGATACAAAGATGAATTTTGATAAGTTGTTAAATATAGAGCACAAAAAATTAACTATCTTTGCAATGGTAAAAAACGAGCCAAAGTTAGTTCAGAGTATAAGCGACTCCCCACTCATTGGGAACAAGGGCTTGGGGTAGCTCTCTGCTGACATTGACAGACAAGCCCCCTTACTGCATCAGGGGAACCCCTCCTGTAGTCGCCCAAAGAAACCTCCTCATCTTGAGGCATGTGCAGTTGAGCCTCCTTAACCCGTCTTCTCCTTTTCTTCTTTTGAGGAGGGGGATCAAACCCTGGAGGAGTGATTTTAGAATTCTTTCTTATCAGGCTAGTAGAAATTTCTTTCTCTTCCTTCGAGCACCTGGATAGTGGGAATATCAACAGGGCTGTGAGGATTAATTTTTTTACGGGTTATCTATTGAACACCTTCTCCTTCAGCAATGTTTTCAACACCCGTTTCCTCCATGACCTTATGATAAGCGGTTGTCGAAGCCGTCAAAAATAAACCTATTAAACAATCAACAATTAACTTGTAGATAGTGGCAATAGGGTCGAACCACAGGGATTTGACACTACGGATTTTCCTACTAATGACTTGGACAAGTGAATAATAAGAAATTAAAAGAGGGGGGGTTTTGTTTTGATGATTAAAACTAAATAGCAAGAGAAAGCGATAATTTAAATAGATGAGAATTTCAATAGGAGAAGAATTCTAGTTGAAGAATGGATCTATTTCAGTTTGTTTAGAATTGATCATTGATCTTTTCGATACTCCTATTTATTTCAATAAATTAGTTTAGGATGTGGAAGACGCTTCTCACAATCCAAATTCCTCCTTAGTTCTAGTTTGATTAGGAAACGTTCGCTAATCAAACACTAATCAACAAGTTGCCAAGGAACGTCCTTGGGGCATTGTAGCATCGAACAACTGTCAACTGCATTAAGACTTAGAGAAACCTAATTCTAACCTTGCCAACCGCGTGGTCAAGTTTAGATTATGCAACTTGATTAAATGTGTGTTTAAATAATCTAAGCAATTACGGACCTAAATTATTCAAACAATTGTTACTTAAGCAATTAAAAGCAATAGGCCTAAATTGATTCTAAAAGCAAAGCAACAATTATAGAAAGATCAAATTGCATAAATATTGAAAATAAATAGAAGTTTAATAATGGAGATTTAAATCTCCCAATTCATCACAAATCTGAAATTCACCAACTTCAACTAGAAAAGGTTGGATTTAGCCACTCATGGTGGACAAAATCACAAAAGGAAGAAGAAAGAAAAGAAGGATAATTTCTGCTGTGTTGCTGGAGAATTTCCGAGGATGGCAGATGCTGAAAGAGATGCTCAGATGCCTTTGATGCTGCCCTTTTATAGCTGGAGAGTCCCAAGTCCAATTTGATTAGGGTTTTGTAATCTTAATTTGATTTGGTCTTCTTTGTAGTCTTTGATTCCTCTTTGAATTTTGTGTTTGATTGAGAATGGAACTCTCTAAATGAGGGGCGTGGCTCTTGGGACTGATCTTGTGGTGTTTGAAGTGGACTTGGACTTCTTTCCTTTGAATTTGGATTTTCTGCTCTTTTCCCGCCTCTGCTGTATTTTCTGTTATTAAAGTGATTTGGGCAGATTTTGCAAGTGATTTGGGCAAATCACTTGCTCATTTTGCCCCAATCGCTTCCTGGGGTTTAGTCCAGTTTCTGTCTTTGTTTCTGCGAGCGACTTGGCCAGTTCCTGCGAGTGACTTGGGCAAGTCACTTTGACCCAATCACTTTTCCAGCTTTTTCTTCACTTTTTCTCTAACTTTCCAATTTCTTCCTTTTCTGTAAAAACATATCAAAAACACAAATTAAGCTAGAAAAATGTGTAAATAAACAGTAGAAAATATAATAAAAATGTGGCTAAATTATGCTTGATCAAATACCCCCACACCTAGCTTTTTGCTTGTCCTCAAGCAACAAACAACTTAGTCAATCAAGCTCCTTTTTCTTTTGAGCCTAAGTACCACTTAATCAGCCCCCCTAGACTCCTAAATTGAAACACTACAGTGTAGGATGCATGTACTAAGGTTGTCCCCTTCTTTCCTTGTTTCCTATCGCTCACCATGGCCAAGGGAAAGTTTTTTATTTGATCATGCTTATTAATTTATATTAGGTTTAATGCAATCCCTTAAGAGTGACTTGCCCTATTTTAAGCATTTTTAATTACCAGCACTTTTTATCCTTGCCTGAAAAAGTCACCAACCTTTTTACGCGATGGTGCATATGGGTGATACACCCCCGGTTACTCAGTTGGTCACTTGTCCAAGTGGCTACTAGCTCTGTTCATAATCTTAGACCATCGAAACTTTATTTGCTTGAAAAAACCACTGACCTTTTTACGCGATTGTGTACATGGGTGATACACCCCCGGTTACTCAGTCAGTCACTTCTCCAAGTGGCTTTTAGGCACAGTTCATAGTCTTAGATCATAGGAACAGGTTGTGCTTTTTGATTTGCTGAGTTTCTCTTTTTCTTTTTCCTTTTTATATCAATTTGGGCAAATCAACTCAAAGAGAATTACACTAACTTTTATTTCATGTATTTTATTTTCCTTTCCTATTGGCCACAGCAGTTTCAAGAACTCAATTCAAGAAGAAAAACTTCCTAAGTAAAGGCTACACACTGTGCATGGTTCAATTTAGGTTTAAAGGGTTGGATAATCAATGGGGTCATGAGATAGGAAGCTCTTTTTACCTTGTTATCTATGCTGAGTAGAGCAAAAGCTAAGTCAAAATTCTGTGTGTGTGTGTGCAAAAAGTGAAAAAATGTGTGAAAAATTTTGGTGTGTGTTTATGGGGCAAAAAGATGCAAAATGAAACAAAAAAGAAAGCAAAAATATAATGTAATCAATGCAAAAATATAACCTAGCAGTAAATACCCCCACACCTATCCCAAACATTGTCCTCAATGTTTAAACATAAATATGAAAAAATTAATAAGGAGAAGGAAAGGGACTGCCTGAGATGTGGGTGATTAGGCCAAGTGATTTGGGCAAATCACTCGGCCAAATCACTGTCGTGGCTGGTCTGTGGGCAGAAAAATGGTCCACCAGCAGCTGCAACAAGTGCCCCATATGCTGCATTCTGTCCTTGATTCTGGTGAGATGAGCCTCCACCAAAGGGTCTTGAGGTGCCTTTTACGTCCTCCAAGGTCCACCCAATTGCTTTCTTGTGTTTCCTTAACATATCAAGGAGCTTTTCTTCTTCCTCCTTGCTGAGTTGGTTGGAAATAATTACTGAAAGTGTATTTTCAACTTCCAAGTAGGCATATTTGAGGTGGCTGGGCAAGGGCTTCAGATCTGGTGCAGCTGCTATCTGGGACTTTGCCTGCTGTCTGCTGATTGATTTGGGCAGATCATCGCTGATGATTTGGGCAGATCGACTGCCTATCGTGTCTGTCTGCATTGGTGATTTGGGCAAATTGAATTCTGCTTGCACTGATGATTTGGGCAGATCGCCTTCTGTCATGTTTGTCTGCTCACTGATTTGGGCAAATTGTCTGGGTGATTTGGGCAGATCACTCTCTACCAAGTCTGTCTGCTCTAGTGATTTGGGCAAGACAGGGTCTGTTTGCTTAGGTGATTTGGGCAGATCATCTGTTGATTTGGGCAGATCACCCTCTGTCATGTCTATCTGCTCACTGATTTGGGCAGATTGTCTGGGTGATTTGGGCAAATCACCTTCTGTCATTTCTGTCTGCTGGTTGATTTGGGCAGATTGCCTGGGTGATTTGGGCAAATCACTCGCAGAATCTGCCCACATCACTATCTGGTCTGTCTCTGAGCAGTTTTTGTCCATCTCTTCATATCTGCACAAATCAGCATGGAGTGTTTCCTCTAGATCAAAATCAAAGACTTCTTGGCTCAAGTCATCAATGACATCAAGGCCATAAACAGGAGAAACATCTTTAGGGAATTTCATAGCTTCATAAACATTGAATTTGATAATCTCCCCTTCAAACTCCATGGTTAATGTGCCATCATGCACATCAATTTTGGTTCTTGCTGTGCTCAAGAATGGCCTTCCAAGTAGGATGTCAGAGGTGGTATTGCTCTTGTCTTCCTCCATGTCAATGATGTAAAAATCAGCTGGGAAGACTAGTTGGTCCACTTGCACCAACACATTTTCAAGCACTCCCTTGGGATAGACAATCGATCGGTCAGCCAATTGAATTACAATGCTGGTGCTTTTTAGTGAACCTGCATTCAATAAATTAAAAATAGAGAGAGGCATGACATTGATTGAAGCTCCAAGGTCACACATGGCTTTCTTTATCCCCACGTTGCCTATCTTGCATGAAACAGCGAACATCCCTCTATTCTTGCATTTGACTGGAATTTTTCTTTGAATAACAGCTGAGACACACTCCCCCACACTCACCTTTTCATGTTCAGCAAGTTTCCTTCGGTTGGTGCATAGCTCTTTGAGGAACTTAGCATACCTTGGAATTTGCTTTACAGCATCAAGTAGGGGAATGTTGATTTCCACCTTGCGAAAGGTCTCAAGTATTTCTTTCTCCTCTTTTTCTTTTTGAGACCTTGCAAATCTTTTGGGGAAAGGAGGAGGTACCTTGAATTTATCTGCTGGTTGCTGTTTCTGCCCTTGACTGGGTTCTGCCTGATCTGGTGATTTGGGCAAATCGTTTGGTGATTTGGGCAAATCACTTTCTGTCAAGTTTGTCTTCTCTGGCGATTGGGGCAGATTACCGCAGGTGACTTGGGCAGATCGATCGCAGAAATTGCCCTGATCACTTTCTGGCAGATTTTCCTTCATAGCCTGTTTTTGCAAGTTTTCAGACCCACTGTCTTGCAACTCTTTTCCACTCCTCAATGTGATGGCACTAACATTTTGCCTTGGATTTATCTCAGTTTGGGAAGGTAGCTTTCCTTGTGATTCAAGCTTACTCAAGGATGAAGCCATTTGTCCCACTTGTTGCTTCTTTGCTGGCTGTTCAGGAGCTGTTTGAGTGGTATATGTTGCTGGTTCAGCGAGTGCAACAACTTCTGGTTCAGTGGTGTCAATTTCTGAGGTTGCTGGTGTTTGGACAGCAACAAGGGATGTAATGGTGGCAGATTCAGCACTTGCTGATTTTTGGACAGCAGGTTCAGCAATTGCTGATGTAATTGTGGAATTTTCAGCAGATGAACAGCAACTGCTGTCTCTATTTGCAGTAGTTTGGACAGGCAGATTTTCAGCTTGAATTTCAGCTTCTTCACGTGCAACAGGGGGTTCTGCCATTGCTGGATTTTCTGCAGTAATCTGGAACTTGGTTTCTGGTGTAATTTCAGCAGTGGCAGGTGTGGCAGTAGATCCAGCAGCTTGGTCTGTTTTTGGGGAACCTTCGTCATCGTCCCATAGATCTTGAAGCTCTTCCTCTCTTCTTAATATGTGCGCGTTCATTGAGTTGACCGCTTGATCTACTTGCTGTTGTAGAATTTTCCCAGAAATTTCCAACTTCCTTACCAACTCTTCAAGTTCCATATTGGAGTTTCGAGGTGTTGCTTGGGCTTGATAGTTTTGGTGGTCCTGGTAGTTGTTAGCCTCAGTGTAGCCATAGTTCGGCTGATCTCCCCAATATGGATTGTATGTGTCAATGTACGGATCATGTCTTGGCTGTTCATAGAATCCTCCATATGCATGTCCAGACTGGCTATTGAATCCTCTAAATGTATGCACTGGTTGGTCATATTGATAAAGTGTGGGACATTGATCAGTTGGGTGTCCCACATATCCACAGATCCTACATGATCTTGGTGGCTGAAAGTGTTGAGCTCGACCTTTGACATAACTATCCACAAGAGAGGTTAGTTCAGAAATTTGAGAAGAGAGAAAAGACGTACTTACTGTAGCCATGCTTGTAAGGTCTTGGTAGTGCGTTCAATTTCAGGATCGTAAAGAAGAGCTTCTTTACGATCAGCCCTGGTCATAAAATGAAAATACGTTAGTTAGATCAAATCCCCGGCAACGGCGCCAATTTTTGATAAGCGGTTGTCGAAGCCGTCAAAAATAAACCTATTAAACAATCAACAATTAACTTGTAGATAGTGGCAATAGGGTCGAACCACAGGGATTTGACACTACGGATTTTCCTACTAATGACTTGGACAAGTGAATAATAAGAAATTAAAAGAGGGGGGTTTTGTTTTGATGATTAAAACTAAATAGCAAGAGAAAGCGATAATTTAAATAGATGAGAATTTCAATAGGAGAAGAATTCTAGTTGAAGAATGGATCTATTTCAGTTTGTTTAGAATTGATCATTAATCTTTTCGATACTCCTATTTATTTCAATAAATTAGTTTAGGATGTGGAAGACGCTTCTCACAATCCAAATTCCTCCTTAGTTCTAGTTTGATTAGGAAACGTTCGCTAATCAAACACTAATCAACAAGTTGCCAAGGAACGTCCTTGGGGCATTGTAGCATCGAACAACTGTCAACTGCATTAAGACTTAGAGAAACCTAATTCTAACCTTGCCAACCGCGTGGTCAAGTTTAGATTATGCAACTTGATTAAATGTGTGTTTAAATAATCTAAGCAATTACGGACCTAAATTATTCAAACAATTGTTACTTAAGCAATTAAAAGCAATAGGCCTAAATTGATTCTAAAAGCAAAGCAACAATTATAGAAAGATCAAATTGCATAAATATTGAAAATAAATAGAAGTTTAATAATGGAGATTTAAATCTCCCAATTCATCACAAATCTGAAATTCACCAACTTCAACTAGAAAAGGTTGGATTTAGCCACTCATGGTGGACAAAATCACAAAAGGAAGAAGAAAGAAAAGAAGGATAATTTCTGCTGTGTTGCTGGAGAATTTCCGAGGATGGCAGATGCTGAAAGAGATGCTCAGATGCCTTTGATGCTGCCCTTTTATAGCTGGAGAGTCCCAAGTCCAATTTGATTAGGGTTTTGTAATCTTAATTTGATTTGGTCTTCTTTGTAGTCTTTGATTCCTCTTTGAATTTTGTGTTTGATTGAGAATGGAACTCTCTAAATGAGGGGCGTGGCTCTTGAGACTGATCTTGTGGTGTTTGAAGTGGACTTGGACTTCTTTCCTTTGAATTTGGATTTTCTGCTCTTTTCTCGCCTCTGCTGTATTTTCTGTTATTAAAGTGATTTGGGCAGATTCTGCAAGTGATTTGGGCAAATCACTTGCTCATTTTGCCCCAATCGCTTCCTGGGGTTTAGTCCAGTTTCTGTCTTTGTTTCTGCGAGCGACTTGGCCAGTTCCTGCGAGTGACTTGGGCAAGTCACTTTGACCCAATCACTTTTCCAGCTTTTTCTTCACATTTTCTCTAACTTTCCAATTTCTTCCTTTTCTGTAAAAACATATCAAAAACACAAATTAAGCTAGAAAAATGTGTAAATAAACAGTAGAAAATATAATAAAAATGTGGCTAAATTATGCTTGATCACCTTAGCAATGTCCCCCTTCGCAACTACCTCTGTGGGCCACCCCATGATCATTAAAGGTTGCACATTCTCTTCTCGTTGAGGATTAGGCCCTAGGGCATCATGGACGACCTCTATGGTCTTTCGAATAGTGAACTGCTCGACAGCATGCTTGAAGAAATCCATGGACAAGGTAAAGTTCCGGAGCATTATGGTCTCTCCCATTGGTACGCCGAAAGCTGCAAATCACAAAAAAAAAAAGTTTTAATCAAGAAAAAGGGAAACACAAGAGGCAGAGAATTAAACTATGAATGCCAACAACATAGCAACTATCCCCAGGAGGAAGGTGGAGGCACTTGAACACGTCATATTTGTACGGAAGAGAGGTCAGATGAGTGAAGTATAACTGCTCTTACTTTGACAGATGAGGGAAAGCATTGCAACAAGAATCAACACTCCCTTAGGTAATTTCAAAGCTCTATTCCTACTCCTCCCTCAAATGAACAATAGCAAAGCTCTCCATCCAGTGACGAATGAAGTCTTTGTGGCCAATAAAAATGGAAAGGCCCACTCGACCATTGAAACTCCAAAATCCATTATTTAATTTGGTAATCCTAAAAAGGGATTTAAAGAGGCTGACAGATGGCCTAAAGCCCTAACTCCAACCCCAACACACTGTCTTGAAGGCTCTGATGAACAGAATGTAGTTGGGAGTTAGAATCTTAGGATAGACCCTAAAAAACCTAAAAACCACAATGAAAAAGTGGGAAAGGGGAAAAGATAATCCATACTCAAACTGCTTGAGGAAGAAAAGTAATTTCTTCCTGTTTTAGGCATCTTTAAGACTAGCAGGAGGAGGAGAAGAAAAAAGCACGATCCTCTCAAAAGGATGAGGAGCTCGGTTGTAATAAGAATGGGTGGACAAAAGTTCTTTAGTAATAGTCTGACGGAAATTATTGGAAGTGACATTAGAAGAGAGCCTATCAACTAAAAGAACTCAATAGGAGCCATGACAGAAGGAAACGTTCCTATAATTGGAAATTCCAAGGAAGAGAATAAAGGGAAAAGAGAGTACGAGAAGGATAAAAATTTGAAAAGCCAAAGTAGATTAAGGCATTCGAAAGAGAGAATTTATAGGCCTCAGAATTCAAATTCTAATTCAATGGTTTCTCAAAACTTCTCGGATAATCATTGATTATATTTATGACGCTTGTTCAAAACCAATGATGGTGGAGGCCCACTTCTCGGAGAAAAATACGTAATAAACCGGCTATAAAAACTTAATAAAATTAATTCACTTATGAAGAAGCAAAAGTGCATCTGATAACATATAAATAGCAGGTTCTGCTAAGATCATGACACATGCCCCTGGGTTACATTAAGCACGATCTATAGAGGATCATATCAGATATCAACACGCCTGATCCTATCAAAACTTGCAATTGAAAGTCAAGTTTCTCTCTTAGCTTGTGCCATTATGAGATTTTAAATGCGTGTGCGATGAATAATGCTAATGTAACATGCTTGACAGATATTCAATATTTATTAGCCAACTATCTGTTGTTTATGAGCTGATTGAAAAGGTTTTTAAAAGCCAACTTATCTCATTCGATAAGACGTATTGCAGAGGTGCTTAGTATGACTATGAATATATATACTCCAATCAAACTCAAATAGGATGATCTTTTTCATCTCACTGAACCTCTACTTTTGCGGCTCTAAAAAACCTTAACCTCTCCAAATATTATACAGTATTATCATTTTAGATAAAAATAACATAAAATTATTTTTATTTTAAAAATTAAATTTATTTAGTTAAAACTGATTTCTACTGAAATTTAAATTCTATTTTATGTATAATTTAAATTTAATAAGTTATATAATTTTAAAGTTTATATAAATTTAAATTTTTTATCCTACTTATATTTAAATTATGCTTTAGTAAATTTTACTATAATATAACTTAAATTATACAATAGTAAAATTATTAAAGATTTCTTTTAAAATTATTTTTAAAAAAAATTAAAAATTCTTATTTCATGGTTCTTCTATGAAAAATTATTGATTTTTAAAAAATTAATTTAAAAAATCCACTTTTTCTTTCGATCTTTTAATGTTTCATTTTTCAGGAGCTTATTTTTTTAATTAATTTTTAATATGATGATGTGTAATATCTATTTTTAAAATTACAAGAAGTTCTAAATATTAGGGGATATTGGACATGTCATCAAGAAAAATTAAAATTATTTTTGAGTTTTACAGACAATTTTATAATATTTTTTTTAAATAGTGTTATTTAATTTTACTTTCAAATTGAAAGTTTCAATCCATGTGAAAATATTTAAAATTAATATCGTGAAATTGTCGTCTTTGAAGCAGAGTATTTTAAAAATTTTTAAAGTGGAAATAAGAGATTTTCATGTTTTAATTTTTAAATTTTTATAATATGTGATTATTTTAAAATATTAAAATATTATTAATAAAAATGATTAATGACCGATGAATTCAAAATTCAAGAGTGATAAAATTGTGACATCTAGACTAATGCTTTGATTTAGAGGATGAGAAAATTGAAACCCTAAATTCGCCATTTTTCCTTTTCTTGTCCCATGTCTTCTCTTTTTCCAATTTATCTCAAAGTTGAGTGTGCATCAGCGTAAATTATAAGTCAAATCATTCTCTGTCAATTTTTTTTTTAAAAAAAAACACTCATTAAATCAAGTTAAATAAATAAAATAAAAAATTAAAATTAAAATTCTGTATATATAAAATAAATTAAAAATAATACAAATACATAATTCTCCATGACCTCGAATAAAATAAAAAAAAATCATTCTCATAACCCAAAGCAAATTGCAAATCACACAATGACTAAATAAAGATTTTTAGATAAGAATAAAATATTAAAATAATTGCCCAAAGTTAAAATAAACAAAAAGAATTATAAATAGGGCGAATCGCGGAATAAACGCAAAGAAACCCGGAAAATTTGGACCGGCCATTTATTTTTTTATTATTAATAAATATAAAATTTGTGTGATTTAAATAAAATATTTGTAGGGCCTGGCCCACCCCTTTACTGGAGCCGAAGATTGGAGGTTAAATAAAAAAACAAATAAATAAATAAAAGAAAGAATAAGAAAGATAAATTCAGTGGGTCCCACGTTATCTTTATTGCACACGAGCGGTTGCTGTGTGTACTTTCTATTTCCCACGCTTCAGGATTTCTGACACGTCTTGTCTGAGATTCGATATAAAATAAATAAAAATAAAATTTAATTATATATTATCTTATATATATTTTATTTATATTTCTTATGATTATGATTGTAAATAATTTATGAAAAATAATTAGTAAATAAATTAAAAATTAAAAATTAAAAATTAAAATGAAATCAATTTTATAGAATATGAGAAAAACTATTATTTCAAAGCTTTTCATATTATCATATTAACTACAATTTTAATTGATTTATCAAATATGTTGGTGTAATTGTTTGAATGTTGATTAACTATTAATAATTTTCAGAAATTAAATTAAATACATTGAAATCAATCTAATTAATCAGCAAATTCAATTTGAAAATAACGATTTTCCTGAATTTTAGTTAGAAAATAAGGAGTTTT
The DNA here is from genome assembly GCF_001659605.2 of Manihot esculenta. Lineage (NCBI taxonomy): Eukaryota > Viridiplantae > Streptophyta > Magnoliopsida > Malpighiales > Euphorbiaceae > Manihot > Manihot esculenta. The sequence goes on along the minus strand of NC_035165.2, from coordinate 32,993,282 downwards.
CCCTTTTTATTTTACGTTATTTTATTGCTTAATAGGTAAAAATGGATGTGTGGTTTGAGTAGTCTATGTCAGCAAAATTATGATTCTAACAATGTTTTGAACATCTTTTTTTATGATTAAATCATTTGTTTAGAATTAAAGGTTTGATAATAATTTAATTCAATTAATTTTTTAATTTAGAATAAAAAATTAATTTTTTTAATTTAAAAAAAATTATTTTAAAAGAAATTAATTTTTAGATAATTTTTTTAGAAATTTATTTAAATTATTTTTTAAAAATAAATATTTTATTGATAAGTAAAATGCTTTTAGGTGTTTAATCCATATATTAATAAAAAAAAATTAAGAACAACATAAAAGAAAGTAATTTATTTATTATGAGTTTGATAATGGATTTAATTAAAAAAAATTATTTTTTAGTTTTTGATGATCTGAGATCCAGAGAAATAGAGTTTTTACAATGGGCTCTGTAATACTTCGAAAAGCTTGAACCTAGAAGAGAGTATTTCTCCTTTTATAGGTTTCCTTTTGTCGGCTAGTGACGTGCCAATATAACGAATATCAGTAGACCACCTGTCCCTGCCACGCTGATACGGACGTACGAGGGAATCAAATCTCTGCTCCATGCGTAACGGCCTCTGATTCTCTCAGGGCGCGGGTAAACGGGTCTGCAAGATGGATGGACGGATCCTCTTTCGGGTTCTGGACTGGACCGGTAAGTAGGGACAAAGCAGGACCTGAATGAATCAGCCCAAGGTTCAGGGAAGATGAGGCCGGCCTGGTGGAGAGAGCCAGATAACCTGGTCGTGAGGCTTAATGGACTGGACCCAGCGAGCGTGAATGGCTTGAGGATCTCTAAGCAATGGGCTATCTTCATGGGCCTGGCCCTAGACGGGGATGAGGTGAACTCAGAGGTCATCAATTGCCCCTTTACCTTCTCGGCAGTTATTGCTCCGACTGTCGAGGGGGTAAACCCCTAGAATCATTATGACCGCGTCTGTTGGAATTCGGCTTGCCCTTTCATCTTATTGTCATTTGTAGCTTTTTATTTATCTTTTTCCGAGCTGGATCAGTCGTAACCCTGAGCTCTGCTTTTAACCTATGAGCCAAGCTTCCGACCTATGTAGGTAATGAACAAGGCTGGTCTCTATCATCGGGTGAGAGGTCCAAGTGGAGCCCGGTCTTACGGTTTGAGCGAGTTGGATTTGTTCTATGCAGATGGCATGTGGGCTTTTTGGCCTGTCCGTCAATTGCTTTCGGGTGATGGGCTATTGCCGTGGGCCCAACCCTTAATAGAGGTGGCAAAGTCCAGCGGCCGTCGGTTATTACCCCTTTACCTTCGATTATTGCCCCTTTACCTTCGCGTCAGTTATTGTATAACTGATGAGGGGGTAAACTTCGAGAGTAATTAATGACCGCGCCGCTCCAAGACAAAATTGTTCAGAGTGACATTGCGTTTCATTATTGCCTTTCCTTCCGAATTCTCTTTATCTCTCGAAGAAACTTGTTCTCGTCTGCTCTCTGTTTTCCTTCGACTTCTTCTGCCTTCTCGACCTTATTACTTTTCAGGTACGCTCTTTTACTCTTCCATGGAGGATTCTAAACTTCCCGATGTTGTCAATCTCGAGTTGCACATTACTCCTTCCTCTATAACCAAGTATATTTCTCGGAGTTATTTAGATACTCCTCTTTACCTTATTCGCGCTCCTCTCCGGAATGAAAGGATAGTTCTTTCAAAACCTGCCCCTCCTGGTTTGGTAGATCCCCAGAGAGGTCTTCGCATAGTCTTCTTTCTTAAACAGAGGGATTTCGGTCTGACCTTCCCTTTCACCCCTTTCTTCATCGAGGTTTTTCAATATTTTGGGATAACCCCCCGAATGTTGTCCCCGAACTCCATTTTGTTTATGGCTTGTTTTGAATCCATTTGTCTGAGTTGGGGTTTTACACCCACAGCGTGTCTATTTGTCACTTTCTTCCGCCTTGTTAGGGCAACTCAGAAATTTTACTATTTTTCTCCCCGTGGTGGATTGTCTCTTTTCACGGGCTACAAGGATTCAATAAAGGGATGGGTAGAGAATTTCCTTGTGGCGGAGCTGAGAAAAGATGTCGACGTGTCATGGGGAGTGAGGCTAGACTGGGAGGATGTCCCCCCGGGCATCAACGACCTGCCCCAACTAAGCCTCACCGAGCAGGTGGGGTATCTCCGACTGACTTCTGTTGACAAGAAGTATGACGTCGAGAGGTGTATGTTCGTGTCTAATCTTAGGGATATCCGGGACACGGGTATAATGCCTTGTTTAGCAACTCCGCTTTTCTTCGTAAGTGACATTAGAAAGTACGCTAACTCTTTCTGACTTTGTGTTTTTTTGGCAGCTTCTAACGTTAAAATGGATGAGATCAAGCCTCCGAAGAACTTAGTTTTGTCTCGGGAGAGTATGAACGCTGCTTTAGATGCCCTCCTGGCTGGGCGCCCCGTGCCTGAGGTCGCTGCAGAGGTAGCTCGGGTTGTTTCTACCAAGAAGGTTAGCCGGCCTCTGGCTAGAGCTCCTTCTCGGGCTCCAAAGTCGAGCTCCCATAGTGCCAGACCTTCTCGATCATCTCGTCAGGGTAGGTCGGCCCCTGCCTTGAAACCTGTTCAGGAGGCTAAATCTGGTCAGGGTTCTACAGAGGATGCGAAAGTAGCTCCCCTAACTGTTGTGAAGCAGGCCGGGGATATTGGACAGATGAGGACGGATCTTGCTCCTTCTGTTGAGGAGGCACCAGGGGGGAGGCTTGAATCCCCTATTATTGAAGAGGAGGCTCCTGGGACAGGACTGGAGATCGTTCTTGTTGACGATAGTGCCCCAGAGGTTCCTACCAGGGGTGCCCCTGAGGAGGTGAGGTCTGACCTTGCCAAGGACGAGGATGTCATAGAGAAGGTAGGGGACAAACGTCCTGCCTCCCTCGAAGTGCCATCCCCAGCTCCAGCTCAAAAGAGATCCAAGGCTGCTAAGGGATCAGCTCCAGCTCTCCCTCCCATTAGGAAAGAGAAAGAAGTCCCTGTGATACCACTGCTGTCTGCTCCTGATAACGACATTCTGAACGCAGAGGATATCACTCATCAGTCTCCGGCTAGCGTGGTTGCTGAGATTGTCAAGGAATGGATGTTCGGTGGCGTCTTGGAGGCTTCAGATCCGCGCTTGCTTGCTCTCACTGGCCTTTTGGCCAGCCGACGAGAGGACGGCTGAGGCACAAGAGCATACTAAGTCCTTGGAGGCAGAGTTGTCGCATACTCGCAAGGTTCTCAAGGAGTCTGATGAGAGGGCGGCTGCAGCAGAGATTCGAAGTGAAGAAGTTTTAAAGCAGCTGTCCTCCCTGGTGGAGACCCTTCGTGAAAGGGATGAGGCGATAAGCCAGAAGGAGGCGGTCCAGCGCCAGTATGAGGCCCTGAAGGCTGATTTTGAATGGCTTCAGGTTCACCTAAATAAGGAGAATATTCAAAAAGAGAGGGCCTTGGTTCGGGTGGAGATCCTTGAGCAGGAGCTGAGCACGAGTTCTGCGCGTATCAGAGACCTGGCTTCATCGGCCGAGGAGTCTACGCTTCGTAACCAACAGCTTAGCCATGAAGTCAGGGCTGCAGAGCGTAAATGTTCAGCCCTGCTCAAGGTGATTAAACATTCCGAGGAGAAGATCCAGCGTGAATGTGAGAGGCGGCTGGAGGAGTATCAGGAGTCAGATGAGCTGAAAGGAAAGATTGAGCAGGCCTGTGAAGCTCACCTCCAAGACTATAAGGATTCTTCTAAATTGAAGGCGGTTATAGCTGAGGCCTGCGAGGTGCATCTGGACGGGTATAAGGCCTCCGAGGAGATGAAGACTGCTATTTGGAAAAAAGCCTTTCGTATGTTTAGATCTGACTATAATAGGGGTTTAAGGGAAGCCAGACGTGCTCCTGATACTCCTCTGACAAAACTTCGAGCTAGAGAAGTGGATTCTGATGGCGAGGAGGTTCTGTATGGGGAGGATGATTTCTCCTTGCCTAGAGGGACCTCTCGCATTGCGGCTGGGTCTTCCGGGGAAGAGTCCGAGCAACAGGGGGACAATATGGAGGACTTCGGGACTGAAGGCGAAGACCCCGAGCCTGAGGCGAGAGATCCTGGCCCTGGGTTGGAGGGTGTCAGATCTCCTCTGGATGAAATGTAGACAAAGATACTATAGGTGATGATATTCTGAGAGATGTAAGTCCCTTGAGGACTGTTTTTCCTTCAAACCTATCAGATAAATAAGTTGTATCATCTTCTGTTTCTAATGAAAGTTTTAATTTCTTTTACTTGAACTATTGTTGCTTTTGTTTTATTCTTGAACTTATCTTTTCTTATCGTAACTGGAGCACTCAATCTCCATATCTTGTAATTTATATTTGACTAAGATATTTCACTAAGAAATTTTGTTCATGGGCTTTTCCTATCTGGACTTAGTCGAGCTGGATTATTTCTAACCATGAGCTCGGTTTTCAGATCACATACCTTTTAATGGTAAATAACAGGGCTGATAGTAGCTGAGGTATTCTCTGTTTCATGCCACTGGATTTCCCTCGGATTGTCCCTTTACTTCCTCAATATTTATTACATGAGTAGTGAGGGAGTGAATCTCTGTATTTTATTTGTGCTCGCATGGCCTCCCCTTAAGCGATTTTATTTTGCCTGTTTTAGTTGTGAGGTCGGCTGTCTGGTCCTTGCCTTTCTGTGTGTTCCACGGGGAGGTCGGCTTTTGTCGTTTTTTCTTGTTGTTTGGGTTGTTCTTGTTAAATGTTTGCTTATGACCAATTGGCTCGAGCTAGGAACGCGCTCTTTTGCCTATATCCATCCTTCTGAATGTCACATATTGCGAAACTATCCGAGCTAGGAGATCGGTTCTTTGCTTTTTGCTTTAGGCTTTTATACCTGCAATCTGCAGCTCGTCCTATACTTATGAGTATTGTCCAGACGCGTTGCAGTTCGGACCTCTTTCTAGGCTAGCTAACTCAGCACTAGAAGTTGATTTGTGAGGTTAATGTTGTACCGAGCTCGCTTTTGGAGATTGGCCTGGGGCTGTGACGCTCTTGGCTATTTTGCCCCGAGCTCTTCCGGAAGGTCGGAATTTGATTTTTCATCAGTAACTTAGGATTTGTCTTTTTTGTTTTCCCGGGAGTTCTAGGGGATCCCGGTCTTCTTTGTTTTCCCGGGAGTTCTAGGGGATCCCGGTCTTCATACTCCGGGAGGTCTTTTAAAATCCTCGCCAGCCGTTTTTGTTTTGTTTTCCCAGGAGTTCTTAGGGATCCCGATCTTCTTTATTTTTCCGGGAGTTCTAGGGGATCCCGGTCTTCATTGTAACGACCCGAAAATCGGACCGCTACCGGCGCTAGGATCCAGATCGGCTTAAGGCCGCCGGGACCCGTAGCAAGCCTGACATATAACCTGTATAATCCCATACATGATCAACAACATACATAAAAATTTAAAACTTTTCTTTCCATATACATCAACCAAACTCAACTTGTGCATAAACATTAATATAACATTGATTCCTCTGTGGGATCTCATCAGTGCCCCCAATGGGTGACATAACATATGTTGAGTTGATTTACATAAACATCATAAAAAAATCTCTAAGATCATGTATTAAAAGGGATAACAACACTCTATGGTCAAGCACACTTCTAACATCCATAAACATCATTACATAATTATATTGTACTTTTACATTACATTGTTCTATGATTTGTCATGTCCACATTCTATCTATTACATAAACAAGCTTTACTCTAACCGACCTCCTCTTCTATCTTGTACCTGCAAGCCTGGGGGTAAAGGGAGAGGGGTGAGCTAAAAGCCCAGTGAGTAGAACTATAAAACATATTAACACTATGCTCCAATGAGATGCATCATAACACAGACAATTCACATAAGGGTTGGGTGAACTTGTCACTAATTAGTCCAAGCTAACTCTGTGCCAGGCCGTAGCATGGGGTCCTGGTCTTCCTGTCATAACATACATTACTTACCATTGCCCCAGGGCCTCCTCTAGGCTCCTGGTCTTCGAGTCCCATAACCGTGCCAGGCCGTAGAATGGGGTCCTGTTCTTTCCTTACTCTGTGCCAGGCCGTAGAATGGGGTCCTGGTCTTCCTGTCATGGACTAATTGGGTCATCCAATATTCACCCACATCAACAACAATCGATGCAATGCGGCATATTCGTGAAAACTAATGCAATCACCCTATTGCATAATCATGATGCATGAAACATGATAAAACATTTAATTTCTCAATTTAAAAGATTAAGTTTGGTTCCACTCACCTCTGGCTGACTCTGACAACACCGAAGCAGCTGAACTCACTGCTGGGGTCCTCGGTTCCTCGGGTCCGAACCTACACAGGTGGACTCAAATGAGGGACCAAACATACTAGAACATATCTCTAAACTACTCCCCAAAAACCCCCTAAAACATCATGAAACAACCATAGAAAAACATGCAAAGGAGGCCTGGACAGGGCACTTTTGGCGGCAGGTTCGGCGGCCGAAAGTCCCTCCAGAGCCGAAAGTCAGGCAGGTTCGGCGGCACCTTCGGCGGCCGAAACTCCCAGACAGAGACGAAACTCATGCATGTTCGGCGGCCGAAACTGCCAGACAGAGACGAAAGTCTCCTTTCGGGGGCAAGCTTCGGCAGCCGAAAGGCTGCCTCCCCAGCCATGTTCGGCGGCCGAAAGTCCTTCGGCTGCCGAACCTAGTTTCTGCCAAAGGGCAGAAACTTGGCTCCTGATAAGTGGTTGTCGAAGCCGTAAAAAATAACCTATTATCAATCAACAAATAAATTTGCAGATAGTGGCAATAGGGTCGAACCACAGGGAATTGACACCAAGTATCTTCCTAATAATGACTAAGGCAAGTAATAACAAATAAGTAAAAGAGGGGGGTTTGTTTTGATGAGTTAAAAGCTAAAAGCAAAAGAGAAGAATAATTTAAATAAGTGAGAATATCAATGGGAAAGAGATTCTAGCTGAAGTGTGAGCCTAATTCAGTTTGTTCAGAATTGATCATTGATTATTAAAGACTCCTATTTGATTTCAATAAATCAGTTTTGGTTGTGGAAGACGCTTCTCACAATCCAAATTCCTCCTTAGTTCTAGTTCTATTAGGAAACGTTCGCTAATCAAACACTGATCAACAAGTTGCCAAGGAACGTCCTTGGGGCATTTAGCATCGAACAACCGTTGATCGCATTAAGACTTAGAGAAACCCAATTCTATCCTTGCCAACCGCGTGGTCAAGGCTAGGTTATGCAACTGATTATATTTATGTTCAAACAATTTAAGCAATTACGGACCTAAATCATTCAAACAATTTATCACTTAAGCAATTTAAAAGCAATGGGCTCTTATTGATTCTAAAAGCAAAGTAATAATTATGGAAAGGATCAGATTGCATAAATATTGAAACAAGCAAGAGTTCAACAATGGAGTATTAAACCTCCCAATTCATCACAAATCTGAATATTCTCAACTTCAACTAGAAAATAATGAATTTAGCCACTCATGGTGACTAAAATACAAAAATAAAGAAGAAAAGAAAGAAGGAAAGTTTCTGCTGTGTTGCTGGAGAATTTCCGAGGATGGCAGATGCTGAAAGAGATGCCTTTGCTGGTTTGGAGGTTGCTCTTTTATAGTTGGAGAGTCTCATCCATCTAGGGTTTTGAAATCCCTTCTTGACTTGGTCTTTGATTCCTCTTTGGATGTGGATTTTAATTGTAAAAGGAATTCCTTAGGTGAGAAATTGTCTCGTGGCTCCTGGAATTATGTTGGTAGTGATTGAGTTAGATTTGGACTTCTGATAATTCGAATTTCTAATTTCTGCACTTTTCCCGCTCTGCTGTCAACTTCTGCTGTCAAGGTGATTTGGGCAGTTTCTGCGAGTGATTTGGGCAAATCACTTGCCCAATCTGCCCCAATCGCTCTCTGGGATTCAGTCCAGTTTCTGTCTCTGTCTCTGCGAGTGATTTGGCCAGTTTCTGCGAGTGATTTGGCCAAATCACTCCGACCCAATCACTTTTCCAGCTTTTTCTTCACTTTTTCTCTAACTTCCCAATTTCTTCCTTTTCTGTAAATACATGACAAAAACACAAATTAAGCTAGAAAAATGTGTAAATAAATAGTAATAAATATAATAAAAATGTGGCTAAATTATGCTTGATCAGCTCCCTTTGCACATTTCGCCTCCAAACCTTCCAAACATGCATCAAACCTATTCTACAACACACATACACAAGCATACATGTTCCTAGGGGCCTCAAACCATCATAAACCCCATCTACAACACATCAAGCATCCACATTGCTCAAGAACATACATTTATACCCATAAACATAACCATAACCTAAACATGCATTCTACCCCCATAGATCTACTTAAAACTTACTTTAAACATGTAATGAGCTTAAGATCGGCTCTTACCTCTTGAAGATCGAGAGAGAGACGACCTAAAACTCGGAGGTGGGAGAGAGTGGGTTCTTGAACCTCTAAGCTCCAAAACTTTGCTCAAAAGCTCAAATCTTCAAAACAAAGTGAAAACAAATGAAAATCTTGAAATATCTAGAGGAAAAACATCAAAGATTGGTGAGGGACGGCGGAGAGCTCACCTTGGCCGAAATTGGGGAAAAAGCTCGCCCGTTTTCGGCTAAGGGACCCTTTTATAGTGGCTGGCCAGGCCACGTTCGGGGGCCGAACGTGCCTCCGCATGCATACCATGTTCGGCGGCCGAACCTGGACTTCCCTCACTCATGCCTTCGGGGGCCTAAAGCACTCCCGAAGTGCATGCATGTTCGGCGGCCGAACTAGGGGTTCGACCGCCGAACCTGAGTTTTCCTCTAATGCTATTTTCATGCAAAAACTCATTTTCTTTCATGCTTAAAACATAAAATACATTAAAACATTTTATAAAAACATGGTTCTTACCCTTCTAGAGGCCTCCGACATCCAAGATTCCACCGGACGGTAGGAATCCCGATACCGGAGTCTAGCCGGGTATTACATTCATGCTCCGGGAGGTCTTTTAAGATCCTCACCGGCCGTTTTTGTTTTGTTTTCCCGGGAGTTCTTAGGGATCCCGGTCTTCTTTGTTTTCCCGGGAGTTCTAGGGGATCCCGGTCTTCATGCTCCGGGAGGTCTTTTAAGATCCTCACCAGCCGTTTTTGTTTTGTTTTCCCGGGAGTTTTTAGGGATCCCGGTCTTCTTTATTTTCCCGGGAGTTCTAGGGGATCCCGATCTTCATGCTTCGGGAGGTCTTTGAAGATCCTCACCGGCCGTTTTTGTTTTGTTTTCCCGGGAGTTCTTAGGGATCCCGGTCTTCATGCTCCGGGAGGTCTTTTAAGATCCTCACCGGCCGTTTTTGTTTTGTTTTTCCGGGAGTTCTTAGGGATCCCGGTCTTCTTCCCCCGAGGTTTCTCTGCTACAGGGTCTTCATATGCTGTTTTTCTTTTTGAAAAGTGACATTAATAATAGAAATGACATTATCGTATAAAGAATGGCGTCATTTTATTCAGTTGTGTTTTTAAGAGTATAATAATATTTTTCTTTGCAAATATTTCAAGGGAAATACCTCTTCAAGTGTTGGATATTCCAAGCATGGGGCTCAGGGTTTCCCTGCATATCTTCAATTCGGTATACTCCCGGTCTGACCACTTTTGTTATTCTGAATGGGCCCTCCCAGGTCGGTGCCAACTTACCCATTGCGACTCTTTTTCCCGTGGCCTCCAGGTTTCTCAAGGCTATGTCTCCCACTTTCAAGCTTCTCTCTCTGACTTTTTGGTTGTAGTATCGTGCTGCCCGTTGTTGATAAGCGGCCGTTCGGACTTGAGCTTCTTCCCTGATTTCTTCGAGAGCATCCGGGTTACTTCTTAACTTGTCATCATTAGTGTTTTCACTAACGAATTGGACTCGATGAGTGGGGATTTGCAATTCCACTAGGACTACAGCCTCTATTCCGTAGGCCAGTGCGAAAGGTGTTTCTTTAGTAGGCGTCCTGGGGGTAGTCCGGAGTGCCCATAGGATACTGTTGAGCTCTTCTGCCCAGTTCGCCTTTGCTCCATCCAGCCGTTTTTTTAATCCTTGAAGGATAGCCCTGTTAGTAACCTCTGTTTGGCCATTAGTCTGGGGATGGGCCACGGAGGAGAATTTGTGCCATATGCCCGTATTTGCTGTAAATGCTTTGAAAGTACTACAGTCGAACTGTCTGCCATTGTCTGAGATAAGCACTCTTGGTATGCCAAATCTGCAGATGATGTTTCCCCATACAAAATCTATCATCTTGCGTGCTGTGATCGTGGCTATTGCTTCTACCTCTGGCCATTTTGAGAAGTATTCTACAGCCACTACTACGAACTTCCTCTGCCCCGTGGTCTTGGGAAAGGGTCCCAGGATATCTATTCCCCATTGTGAGAATGGCCATGGACTGGATATGCTGGCTTGAGGAGTGGCTGGGACTCTGATGGCATTAGCAAATCTTTGGCATGTGTCACACCTTCTGACGAACTCTTCTGCTTCCCTTTTGACAGTGGGCCAGTAGTATCCTTGCCTGAATATTTTATTAGCTAAGGTCCCTGCCCCTTCGTGAGCTCCACATATTCCCCTGTGTATCTCTTCCATCACCCTTATAGCCTCCTCTGGGCTCACACACCGGAGCCATGGGCTGGACTTCCCTTTTCTGTACAAGGTCCCCCTTACTGCTTGATAGTTGGCGGCACGAGTTGCTATCTTTCTGGCCTCGTCGCTATCCTCGGGGAGCTTTCCCTTCTCTAGGTATTCTAGGTATGGGGTCATCCAAGTTGGGTTTTGTTCCACCTGTAGTACTGTGCTTGTCTTACTGAAAGCGGGTGTAAGGACGTGTTGTATGTACACTTCGTCAGGAAGCTGTTCTAGTTCTTCTTTAGACAACCGGCTAAGCAGGTCTGCTTCCTGATTTTCTTCTCGTGGTATTCTTTGGAATTTGATGGTAACTCCCTGATCTATGAATTCGGCCTCTATTGCTTTTACTTTTGCCAGATAACTCTGCATGGTTGGATCCCTAGCCTGATATGCCCCAATAACTTGATTGACCACCAGTTGTGAGTCGCTATTTACTTCGAGGTCGGTTGCCCCTATCTCCATTGCCACCATCATTCCGTTTATTAGGGCTTCATACTCCGCCGCATTATTGGAAGCCTGGAATCCTAAGCGCAGGGCGTAGCAAACCTTAAAGTCTCCAGGCCCCTTAAGCATGATTCCTGCACCGCTGCCCCCAGCGCCTGAAGCCCCGGCTACATATAACTTCCAATTGAACTTTTGGAAAGGTTCTTCTTTCTTCTCCTTCCTCGATGCTTCTGAAGATGATTCCCCTTGTTCCTTTCTGAACGTGCATTATGCTATGAAATCGGCAAGGGCTTGAGATTTTATAGCTGTTCGAGGTCGGTACTCTAGGCAGTAAGGGCTGATCTTGAGGGACCATGCGAGCATCCGACCTGAGGTCTCTGGTCTATGTAGAATCTTTTTCAATGGTTGATCAGTCATCACTACTCCTTGGTGGCTTTCTAGGTAAACCCTGAACTTCCGGACTACCAGCAATAGAGCGTATGCTATTTTCTCAATATTCAGGTATCTGACCTCGGCATCTCTAAGCACCTTGCTGACATAGAAAACAGGCTTCTGCTCCCCTTCTTCCACCCTTACCAATACGGCACTAACTGCTTGTTCAGAGGCTGCCAGGTATATCAGAAGTTCTTCACCTTCTATGGGGCTGCTGAGCACACGAGGCGAGCTGAGATAACTTTTGAGTTCTTTGAAGGCTTCACGACAATCTTCTGTCCATTCGAAATTTGGCACTTTCCTCAATTTTCTGAAGAACGGTAAACATTTTTCTGCCGACCGTGACATGAATCGATTGAGTGCTACTACTCTCCCTGTTAGTTTCTGGACGTCCTTTACGCAGGTTGGTTCTGACATATTTAATATGGCCTCTACTTTCTCCGGATTGGGCTTGATGCCTTTCCCACTCACCATGTACCCCAGGAATTTTCCTCCTCTGATGAAAAAGGCGCACTTTGCCGGATTCAACTTCATTCTGTACTGATCTAATACTCCAAACACCTTCTTCAGATCTGCCACGTGCTGTTGGAAAGTTAGGCTCTTGACCACCATATCGTCTACATAAACTTCTATGTTCCTGCCGATCTGCTCTTTGAAGATTTTGTTCATTAGTCTTTGGTGAGTTGCCCCGGCGTTTTTCAATCCGAAAGGCATGGCTTTATAGCAATAAGTCCCATCTTCCGTTATGAACGAGGTTTTTTCTTCATCCAACCTATACATTGGGATTTGATGATAACCAGACATTGCATCCAAAGACGACATGTAATCAAAACCGGCCGTAGAGTCGATCATTTTATTAATATCAGGGAGGGGATAACAATCTTTAGGGCAGGCCTTATTCAGATCAGTAAAGTCTATGCACATCCTATATTTGCCATTGGCTTTTTTGACTAATACAGGATTGGCTAACCACTGTGGGTACATAACTTCTCTAATAAAGCCTGCCTCCTCTAGCTTCTGTACTTCCTCCTTGGTGGCCTGCTGCTTTTCCCTTCCTACTATCCTCTTTTTCTGCTTTACTGGTCTGGCTTCAGGGAGGACATTCAGTCTATGGGTCATCACCCCGGGGTCAATTCCGGGCATGTCCGAAGGCTTCCAGGCGAAGCTTGATGCATGACCTCGAATCAAGGACATCACCTCGGCTTTCTGCTCCTTGGTGAGGCCGGCGTTGAGACTGAAGGTTTTGTCTGTTTTCGTTTCTGATAAGGAGAAAGTCTCTAGTTCCCCCACCGGCTCTGTTCTGGCTTCTGTTTTCTCATCTCGGACCTCCAGGACTTCTGAATCCATCTTTTCTTCTGTTAAGCTCGGCTCTGCTACGGTAGCCAGGTACACTGCCCTTGCTTCCTCTTGACTTCCCCGAACTGTTCCCACCCCTGCTTCTGTGGGGAATTTCATTGCCAAGTATCTGATACTGGTGACAGCTTCAAAGTCGAACAGCACAGGTCGTTCCAGAATCGCGTTGTACCTCAGAGGGAGTTTAGCCACCAAGAACACCGCATAATGGGTGCGAGCCCTCGGGGCCTCTCCCAAAGTAAGGGCTAGTTTTACTTTCCCTTCCACTGTTACTGGTGCTCCTCCAATCCCTTTAATCGGGGCTTGATCCCGAACCAGTTGTTCTTCCGGAATGCCCATCTGCTGGAAGACTCGATAAGGCAACAGGTTTACCTTGCTTCCGTCATCCACCAAGATTTTCTTGACCCGATAATTGTGAATAACAGCTTCAATGACAAGGGCGTCATCGTGAGGCATCTGAACACCCTGAGCGTCCTCCGAGGAGAAAGTGATGGTTGTTGAAGAGTGTTCAACGATTTGCATGACCTCGACACTGCTAGTTTCTCCTTCTCTGCTTCTCTTTTTCCCCCTTCGGCTCATCCGACCTCCCGTGCCTCCTACGATCATGTTGATAGTTCCACTGGACCCATCATTCACAGTGTTAGCTCATGTTCTTCTCGGCGTTTGGGCTGCCGGATTGGGTTGAGGTCTCTGTCCTTCCGATTTCTTTACAAAGTTCTTTAGGTGCCCTCTCTTTATCAACCTCTCAATTTCTGCAATCAACTGGAAACAGTTGTTGGTGTCGTGACCATGAGTTCGGTGGAACTGACAATATTTGTCAGGATTTCACTGGTCGGCTTTCGCTTTCAGGGGCTTGGGCCATTGCAAGAATTCTTTGTCCTGCACGGCTACGAGCACTTCAGCTCTAGAGGCATTAAGTGGGGTCGGCTTCTCTGGAACCCATGAAGGAAGTGGCCTTTGTTCTGAGGACCGAGGGGGAAAAGGTCTTTGGTCCCTTCGCTCCCAAGGCTGTCTGTAAGGCTCGGACCTTTTGCCATGTTTCTTTTCATGCTTCTCCGGCCTCCTTTCCTCCGGGGCTTTCTCCTTGCCTGCCGTTCCCTTGGTGAATTGGCTTGTCACCAGAGTGTCATCCTGTCTTATATACTTCTCAGCCCTCTTCATTAGCTCGGCCAGTGAGGTCGGAGGCTTCCTGCTTAATGAACCGAAAAACTCGGCGGAGGTCATCCCTTTCTGTATGGCCTCCACCGCCCTTCCTTCATCGAGCTCGGGAATCTGCAGGGCTTCTGTATTGAAACGAGCTACGTACTCTCTAAGCGATTCCTCCCGTCTTTGCCTTACTGTTTCCAGATAACTCGTCTTCCTATCCGCTGGCACCCCGGCGATGAACCGGCTAATGAAATGAGTGGCTAGGTCTCCAAAACTCCCAATGCTTCCAGTCTCCAGGCTGTTGAACCACGCTCGCGCTGGCCCTGAAAGTGTCGTTGGGAATACCTTGCACATCAAGGCATCCGATAAAGTTTGTAATTCCATGAAGGTCTTGTAATTCATGACGTGCTCCCTTGGGTTACCAGCTCTGTCGTAGGCTGCCATGGACGGCATCATAAACTTCTTAGGGACAGTTTCCTGCTGCACCCACTTCGAGAAAGGCGAAGAAGTGGGCAGGAAGGTTTGGCTTTGATCTTTCTTTCCCAGCTCGACCAAAAGCTGCTCTCTCAACTTCTGAAGTTTTTGGTCCAAATCTTCATCTTCCGGCCTGGGCTTTTTCTCCAGGCGATACTCCTCTTCCTCTGCTTCACTCCTGGTCCACCTGGTTGTCTCGGCGGAATAGTTGTCAGCCTCCTCATTTTCTATCATCTCCCTCGCCCTTCTTCCGTGGACTCGGGCCTCCGGCTCTTCCTCTTCTCCGGCTCTTCTCTCCCTTACCCCGGCGCCGCGGCTGCTGGTTTGAAGGCGATCAGGGGTAGGTTAGGGCTCATTGGTTTGGGGTTCTTCTACCACTGGGAGCGTATTTATCGGGGTGCTGAGGCCCCTTTGTTGCATTATCTGCCCCAACCAGTGGGCGGTATTCTGTACTTGGAGGGCCATGGTTTGAAGGTCCTGGTTGGATAAGGTAGCGGTGGGAGCATTCCCTGCCAAACTTGGCGAGGGGTTGAAAGAAATGGGTGGTTGGTTATTGGTAGTCGTAGGACTAGAAAAAGAGAACTGCTGTCCTTCTTGGGCAGAGTTCAGGTCATTTGGGATGTTAAGGTTGTTTTCGTTGTGATTGGCCATCGTGGATCTCAGTGGGTTTGGTTAAGAGTGGAACTCCGGTGATGAAAAGATCTCCTTCGTTTCCCACAGACGGCGCCAATTGATGATCTGAGATCCAGAGAAATAGGGTTTTTACAATGGGCTCTGTAATACTTCGAAAAGCTTGAACCTAGAAGAGAGTATCTCTCCTTTTATAGGTTTCCTTTTGTCGGCTAGTGACGTGCCAATAGAACGAATATCAGTAGACCACCTGTCCCTGCCACGCTGATACGGATGTACGAGGGAATCAAATCTCTGCTCCATGCGTAACGGCCTCTGATTCTCTCAGGGCGTGGGTAAACGGGTCTGCAAGATGGATGGACGGATCCTCTTTCGGGTTCTGGACTGGACCGGTAAGTAGGGACAAAGCAGGACCTGAATGAATCGGCCCAAGGTTCAGGGAAGATAAGGCCGGCCTGGTGGAGAGAGCCAGATAACCTGGTCGTGAGGCTTAATGAACTGGACCCAGCGAGCGTGAATGGCTTGAGGATCTCTAAGCAATGGGCTATCTTCATGGGTCTGGTCCTAGACGGGGATGAGGTGAACTCAGAGGTCATCAGTTTTTATAGTTTAATGAAATTAATTATTTAGTCTTTCTATTTTAAAAAATAGATTCAAAAGTTGTTATATTTTCAAAATAATTAACTATTAACTTATTTTGTTTATTTAAGCAGTTAATATGGGTAAAATAATTAATATTTATAATTTTAAAATATAATTATTTAATTTCTTTAATTTTAAAATAATAATTATTTAATTTTTTAAATTTATATAAATAATTAACGATTTAAAAAAATATAAACTATTAATATGTTTTTGAGAATAAAGAAACTATATAGCTCCTTTCACTAAATTATAAATGATTAAAAATTAATTCTCTCTTTAATTTTTCATGTGTGTGTTTTTTCCCAAAAAAGAACGAAGGATTACGATATTGGATATGTGGTGGCCTTCTAAAATTCAATGAAATATACTTACGCCAAATAGCGAAGCCCTCAAGAATCAATTTCAGCTTGAGTTCACGTAACTTTTTACTCATTGCAAGGAGTATGAGCAGTCTATCTTGGGCTTATGTAGAAATGTTGAGGTAATTGCCAAGTATCAATATAAAAAACTTCTGAATTGGTATAGAAGTACAATATGTTCTCGATGATTTGCCTATTAAGAAGCTTTCGGTTTCTCCCCTCGTTGCATTTTTGAGAGGTCCTACAATGGGGACTAGTGATCCAGCCAATTAGATAATTGTTAATCCCATTGCTCCAGAAGTTGCAAATGTCCAAATTTTTTCTCCTCCTCGTGATGCTAATCTTGCAGACCCAACTGATAAGGCTGCCCACATTTCTCTTGCCATTATTAGAGTTGAGCATGATCTATGACTTCATGAAATGTGTTTATAGGAATTGGCTAGTGATTGTGCCTTACTTTTGCACCCTGAATTTTATTATTAATGACGATCGTCGGTTTAGGGTGATTATCGTTTTGTGGTATTAACTCTTTTATGTTGACTTATTAACCCTTTCTTTTGTAAACTTTTAAATCTTGTTATTAATTTGTTTTTAATAGTGCCTTGATATATTTAGCCCTAACATTTACCTAAGATCTTAAGACGTAGAGTATTGTTGGCTCATTTAATAATGTATTTAGTCCGGATGGCCAGACGAGACTTTGGGGGTAGGGCCTTATGGAAATGATTATGTCAATGCCTTAAAATTCTAACTTCAGGCTTGTTATTTGCACTTTTAAAATGACTATAGTTTATCTGAAACCCGAGGCAAGCATTTTTTTTATGTTGCTTGTTTCAATAGATAAGATTTTAATCTCAGGTTTTCTTCTAAGTTTTTCCTCTGAGGGACCTTGACCCTGAAATTTTGCACAGGCTTTTCAACCGTGATTCTCCTCCAAGGTTTTTTAGCCCTAATGTTTGCACTGGCTTTTCAATTTTGAATTCCTTCTAGGGTTTTTAGCCCTAACATTTTGCACAAGCTTTTCAGTCCCAATTCTCTTTAAGAATCTTCAGCCTTAATATTTTATAGGGGCCTTTCAGCCCTGATTCCCTTTGAGTGTCTTTAGCCTTGATGTTTTATATGGCCTTGTAGCCTTGATTTTCTTCGAAGGTCTTTAGCCTTGATATTTTGTACGGCCTTTCAGCCTTGATTTTCTTCAAGGATCTTTCACCCTGATTTCTTGTATGGGTTTTTTAGCCTTGATCCTCCTTTAAGGGTCTTTAACCCTGATCCCAAGCGCTAACTAGACGATATAGATTTATGCTCTTAGGCTATCTTACACCGTAGTTTTATACATGAAGAGTTAACTCTGATCCCAAACGCTAACTAGATAATGTAGACTTGTACGTTTAGACTATCTTGCATTACAGTTTTTTATGCATAGGGCCTTAGCTATGATTTCAAGCACTAAATAGATAATATAGATTTGTGCTATGAGGTTATCTTGCATTGTAATTTTTTATGTGTAGGGCCTTAGCTCTGATTTTGAGCTCTAACTAAATGACATAAATTTGTGCTCTTAGACTATCTTGCATTATAGTTTTTTATGTGTGGAGATTTCTAGCGCTAACTAGACAACGTAGATTTGTGTTCTTAGGCTACCTTGCATTGTAGTTTTTTATGCGCGGGGCTTTAGTATTAATTTTAAGCACTACTAAACAACGTAGATTTGTGTCCTTAGGCTATCTTGCATTGTAGTTTTTTATGCGCGGGGCTTTAGCATTAATTTTAAGCACTACTAAACAACGTAGATTTGTGTCCTTAGGCTATTTTGCATTATAGTTTTTTATACACGAGGCTGTAGCCCTAATTCTAAGCGCTAACTAAACAATAGGCTATCTTGCATTTATTTTTGTATGTGCGGGACCCTAGCATGATTTTGAGTGCTAGCTAGACAACATAGATTTGTACCTTTAGGCTATCTTTCTTGTAGTTTTTATACATGAGACCTTAGCTTTAATTTCGAGTGCTAACTAGACAACGCAGATTTGTTCCCTTAGACTATCTTGCATTTTAGTTTTTTTATATGCGAGGCCTTAGCCTTGATGTCTTCTTCTTTTTTCTTCTTTTCTCTCTTTTTTTTTTATGAACCTATTTGTATATCCTTTGCTCTTGAGATTTACCTGTAAATAAAACTTTGTGCATATACTTTAAAAACAATATATCTTGTAAATGCAATCATACTTCCTATAAATAAGGCACCATATGAAATTCTTACTTTCTCATTTAAACATCAATTGGGCAGACAATATCAACACGTATACTTAAGGCCAACTTATAAGTACTTTAAATTTCATTCTAAATAAATGTAAGAGCTAGGTGCAAACATAATATTAAAACTAAGAATTTTATTCATGTAGCATTTTATTACTTGTAATCGATGATTCTATTATATTACAGACACTCATATATTATATCTGATAGCGGTTGTCGAAGCCGTAAAAAATAAAACCTATTAAACAATCAACAATTAACTTGTAGATAGTGGCAATAGGGTCGACCCACAGGGATTTGACACCAAAGATCTTCCTAATAATGACTAAGGCAAATAAATAATAAATAAATAAAAGAGGGGGGTTTGTTTTGATGAATTAAATCTAAAGAGCAAGAGAAAGCAATAACTTAAATAAATGAGAATTTCAATGGGAAAAAGATTCTAATTGAAGTATGGATCTATTTCAGCTTGTTTAGAATTGATAATTGATTATTTAATACTCCTATTTTAATTCAATAAATTAGTTTTGGTTGTGGAAGATGCTTCTCACAACCAAATTCCTCCTTAGTTCTAGTTTGATTAGGAAACTGATAGCGGTTGTCGAAACCGTAAAAAATAAACCTATTAAACAATCAACAATTAACTTGTAGATAGTGGCAATAGGGTCGAACCACAGAGATTTAACACTACGAATTTTCCTACTAATGACTTGGATAAGTAAATAACAAGAAATTAAAAGAGGGGGGTTTTGTTTTGATGATTAAAACTAAATAGCAAGAAAAAAGCAATAATTTAAATAGATGAGAATTTCAATAGGAGAAGAATTCTAGTTGAAGAATGGATCTATTTCAGTTTGTTTAGAATTGATCATTGATCTTTTCGATACTCCTATTTATTTCAATAAATTACTTTAGGATGTGGAAGACGCTTCTCACAATCCAAATTCCTCCTTAGTTCTAGTTTGATTAGGAAACGTTCGCTAATCAAACACTAATCAACAAGTTGCCAAGGAACGTCCTTGGGGCATTGTAACATCGAACAACTGTTAACTGCATTAAGACTTAGAGAAACCTAATTCTAACTGTAATACCCGGCTAGACTCCGGTATCGGAATTCCTAACGTCCGGTGGAAACCTCGGATGTCGGAGACCTCTAGAAGGGTAGAATCATGTTTTATAAAAATGTTTTAAGGTGTTTTATGATTTTAAGTATGAAATTAAATGAGTTTTTACATGAAAAGTCTTTGGAGGAAAACCCAGGTTCGGCCGCCGAAAGTCAAGTTCGGCCGCCGAACATGCATGCGTTTTGGAGGCACGTTAGGCCCCCGAAAGCATGAGTGAGGGAAGTAAAAGGTTCGGCCGCCGAAAGGCAAGTTCGGCCGCCGAACATTTGCATGGATGCGGAGGCACATTCGGCCCCCGAACGTGGTCTGGCCAGCCACTATAAAAGGGTCCCTTAGCCGAAAATGGGCGAGCTTTTTCTCCCCATTTCGGCCAAGGTGAGCTTCCCGCCGTCCCTCACCCATTTTCAATGTTCTTCCTCTAAATCTTTCAATATCCTCACTTGTTTTCACTTGGTTTTGAAGATTTAAGCTTTTGAAACAAGTTTTGGAGCTTTGGGAACTCAGGAGCTCACTTTCGTGGATCTCCAAGTTTAGGTCGTCTCCCTCTCGATCTTCAAGAGGTAAGAGCCGATCTCAAGCTCCTTATGAGTTTTAAATAAGTTTATGCAAGATCTAAGGGTAGAAATGCATGCTAGGGTATATGTTGAGTTATGGGTATATATATTGATGTTTTGAACAATGTGTGTTGTTTGAGTATGTTTGAAGTGTTGTAGATGGGGTATGTGCATGTTTGAGGCCCCTAGGAACTTGTATGCATGCTTTGGTTGAAAAATATGCATGATTGGAAGGTTTGGAGGCGAAATGTGCAAAGGGAGCCAAGTTTCTGCCCTTTGGCAGAAACCAGGTTCGGCAGCCGAAGGTACTTTCGGCCGCCGAACATGGCTGGGGAGGCAAGCCTTTCGGCTGCCGAAGTTGCCCCCGAAAAGAGACTTTCGTCTCTGTCTGGCACTTTCGGCCGCCGAAGGTGCCGCCGAACCTGCCTGAGTTTCGTCTCTGTCCAGGACTTTCGGCCGCCGAAGGTGCCGCCGAAAGTGCCCTGTTCAGCCATTTCATGCATATTTTCTGTGATGTTTTTATGATGTTTTAGGGGGTTTTTGGGGAATATTTTAGAGTTATGTTCAGGTATGTTTGGTCCCTCATTTGAGTCCACCTGTGTAGGTTCGGACCCGAGGAACCGAGGACCCCAGCAGTGAGTTCAGCTGCTTCGGTGTTGTCAGAGTCAGCCAGAGGTGAGTGGAACTAAACTTAATCTTTTAAATTAAACGTTTTATCATGTTTCATGCATCATGATTATGCAATAGGGTGATTGCATTAGTTTCACGAATATGCCGCATTGCATCGATTGTTGTTGATGTGGGTGAATGTTGGATGACCCAATTAGTCCATGACAGGAAGACCAGGACCCCATTCTACGGCCTGGCACGGAAATGAAAGACCAGGACCCCATTCTACGGCCTGGCACGATTGTGGACTCGAAGACCAGGAGCCTAGAGGAGGCCCTGGGAAAATGGTAAGTAATGTATGTATGACAGGAAGACCAGGACCCCATGCTACGGCCTGGCACTATGTTAGCTTGGACTAATTGGTGACAAGTTCACCCAACCCTTATGTGAATTGTTTGTGTTATGATGCATTCCATTTGAGCATAGTGTTAATGTGTTTTACTAGCTCTACTCACTGGGCTTTTAGCTCACCCCTCTCCCTTTTCCCCCAGGCTTTCAGGTACAGGATATAGTGCGGGAGTTCGGATAGAGTGAAGAAGTCATGCTTATGTAATAGATAGAAATGGACATGATCAAAATTGTAATGTAAAAGTACAGTATAGTTATGTAATGAGTTTTATGGATGTTAGTGTGTGCTTGACCATAGATTGTTGTATCCCTTTTATGCATGATCTTAGAGATTGTGTTGTTGTTTATGTAAACCAACTCAACAGACATATGTTACCCATTGAGGGTATAGATGAGATCCCACAGAGGGATCAAAGTTATGTTAATGTTATGCACAGGTTGAGTTTGGTTGATGTTCAATGGAAAGAAAAGTTTTAATTTTTATGCATATTGTTGATCATGTATGGGATTATACAGGTTTACAGGTTTTATGTTAGGCTTGCTACGGGTCCCGGCGGCCTTAAGTCGACCCGGATCCTAGCGCCGGTAGCGGTCCGATCTTCGGGTCGTTACAGAATGGTATCAGAGCCCTAGGTTCATATGGTCGGACCTAGAGTGTCGGGCTCATAGATGTTATAGAAGGTCAAGCACAATAGGAAAAGATCATGTCCACTAGGATAGGATGTGGAGTCCTGTCTTGCATGATGATGTTAAATGCCATGACTGTATGCATGCGCATTAATGATATGCTATGATATGTGATGTATGTGATGAGGGTTCATGTGTGCCCACGTGAACCATATGATGCTAATGTTGCTTGTGTTGTGCACTGTTTTTTTCAGAAAACAGGATGAGAGGAACTCGTCGATCAGCAAGATTGACTGGAGTACCACCTGAGGATGAGGGCATGAGCGCCCGTCCTCCAGCATTGCCTAGGGCAATGTCTAGCAGGTCCAACAGGGACAGAGTAGCAAGAGACCCTAGAAGGTCTTTGGATCTGGGTAGAAGCAGGTCAGTCAGAGGAACAGTTCAGGGAGGAGCGTCAGAGGATATGGGAGATGATATGGACGTGGAACAGAGGAGGGATGGCAGTTTGGGAGTCAGTATGCCAGAAGAAGGAATGGGAGAGTCCCAAGGAGGCACTCAGGCCTCGGGATTTGTACAGCCACCTCACTACCCACATTTCTCACAGCATCCCGGGTATTCGATGGGAGGTACATCGGATTACCCTAGTTTCACCCCTTATCCCACACAGATGCCATACCCACCATACTACCCACCGTACTCTCAGTACCCAATGTATCCACCTCCACCCTATTATCCAAATCCAGCAAACCCTACCTCAGAAAATGTTACACCACCTCCACCACCTACAGAACCAGCAGCCCCAGTTGCTCAACCTCCTAGACCTAGCTCAGCCAGTGGGAGCAAGGTTAAGATGACAGACTATATGAAGCTGGGTGCTCCCCAGTTTGAGACAGGTGATGATCCGTTCGTGTACTTGGAGCGGGTCAAGGCAATTACAGATGAGATAGGGGCGGATGACAGTAGAGCCATTCAGATGGCTGGGTTCACGCTTAAGTGCAAGAAGGCACGGGAGTGGTTCAAGAACTATGTGAACCCGAGAGTGGACAGCATGACTTGGGAAGAGTTTGCAAACGAGTTTGCAGGATGGGCATTCCCTGATAGTTCAAGGGAATTGAAGATGATAGAATTCGAACAGTTGAGGCAGACTGATGACATGAGTGTAGACGAATATACTGACAGGTTTATGGAGTTGCTGCCATTTGCAGGGCAAGACCTTAGCACAGACCAGAAGAAGTCGAGGAGGTATATCATGAAGCTCCATCCCAGGTATTCCTCCTTGGTACAGTCAGCAGATAGAGAGAGTTTTCACGCCATAGTAGACATGGCTAGGAGAATGGAGGCTAGTGCCATCGTTCAGGGGACAGTTAAGCAGACAGTGGCACAAGCTTCGGGTTCTAAAACTCCGGGAGGGGGAAGGTTAGATCCCTCTACCTTGAGTGCGGCAGCTTCAGGCAGTAAAAGATGGGGTAAACCCAAGGGTAAGAAGAATAAGTTCTGGAGTAAAGTCAAGTCCAGTCTGGGATTTGGGAGTGGCTCAAGCTCTGGTGCGGACAATGCAGTTTGTGCAAGGTGTGGTAAACCACACAGGGGAGTATGTCGGTTTGGGACGAACACTTGTTTTAGATGTGGTCAGGAAGGGCATATGGCTCGAGATTGTCCAAGAGCGGCCCCGATGGCTCAGTCCCAGCAGACAGCTTCAGGCAGTGTAGCACAGCCAGCAGCTCCAGCCATGACTCAGGCCAGTGGCAGAGGCAGAGGGAGAGGAGCAGCCTCTTCTTCAGCGGGTTTCAGAGGTGAAGGTCCGTCAGCCCCAGCACGGATCTTCACAATGACACAGCAGGAGGCAGACGCATCCAACACCGTGGTGGCAGGTAATCTCGTCATTGGATGTTCGGATGTATATGCATTGATGGACCCTGGTGCATCTCATTCATTTATTGCTCCGAGAGCCGTCCAAAGGTTAGGGTTGATGATCTCTGAGTTAGAGTGTCCTCTCTGGGTCAGTGGACCCAAGTGTGATCCATCAGTGGCAGAGTCAGTCTGTCAGTGTAGTCCAGTTTTTGTTGAGGGGAGATGCATGTCCGCCGACCTTGTGGTTCTAGATTTGACAGATTTTGACGTCATTCTAGGGATGGACTGGTTATCTACCCATGGTGCTACCTTGGACTGCAGGGACAAGGTAGTCAGGTTCAGAGGTCAGGATGGATCAGAGGTTGTCTTCAGAGGAGACAGGAGGGGTACACCTCGAGGTATGATCTCAGCTCTTCAGGCTCGTAGGTTGCTTAGGAGGGGATGTCAGGGGTATTTGGCTCATGTGAGAGAGCTAAATAGTCAGGTTAGAGAGCCCGCCTCGGTGCCAGTGGTTAGAGAGTTCTTAGATGTGTTCCCGGACGAGCTGCCAGGGTTACCACCTGCTAGGGAGATAGAGTTCGAGATAGAACTGATGCCTGGAACCCGACCGATCTCTATCCCTCCCTACAGGATGGCGCCAGCAGAATTGAAAGAGTTGAAGGAGCAGTTGCAGGAGCTGGTAGACAAGGGCTTCATCCGACCGAGTACCTCACCCTGGGGTGCTCCAGTTCTGTTTGTGAGGAAGAAGGATGGATCCCTTAGACTTTGTATCGACTACAGGCAGTTGAACAAAGTCACTACCAAGAATAAGTACCCATTGCCAAGGATCGACGATCTATTTGACCAGCTAGCAGGAGCGGGTTGTTTCTCCAAAATAGATCTGAGATCGGGGTACCATCAGTTGAGGATCAGGGAAGAGGATGTACCAAAGACAGCTTTCAGGACCAGATATGGGCATTTTGAGTTCCTTGTGATGCCGTTCGGGTTAACTAACGCCCCTGCAGCATTCATGGATCTCATGAACAGAGTGTTTAGCCAGTACCTGGATCACTTTGTTATTGTCTTCATAGATGACATCTTAGTGTATTCCAGGAATGCAGAGGAGCATGCCCATCATCTGCGGTTGGTACTACAGACCTTGAGGGAACATGGCTTGTATGCCAAGTTCTCTAAATGTGAGTTCTGGCTGAGGAGTATTTCATTCTTGGGGCATGTAGTGTCAGAGAATGGGATTGAGGTAGACCCCAAGAAGACAGAGACTGTGGCTAACTGGCCTAGACCCACTTCAGTAACAGAGATCAGGAGTTTCTTGGGTTTGGCAGGTTACTACAGGAGGTTCGTTCAGGACTTCTCAAAGATAGCAGCTCCTCTAACCAGACTAACCAGGAAGAATCAGAAATTTCTGTGGACCGACCAGTGCGAGGAGAGTTTTGAAGAGCTCAAGAAGAGGTTGACTTCAGCACCAGTTTTAGCTCTGCCATCTAGTGGAGAGGACTTTACAGTCTTTTGTGACGCGTCCCGTGTGGGACTGGGTTGTGTGCTTATGCAGAACGAACGGGTGATTGCTTATGCTTCTAGGCAGCTAAAGAAGCATGAGTTGAATTACCCCACACATGACCTTGAGATGGCAGCAGTAATCTTTGCACTCAAGATGTGGAGGCATTACCTCTATGGGGTAAAATGTGAGATTTTCACAGATCATAAAAGCTTGCAGTACATCTTGAGTCAGAGGGATTTGAATTTGAGGCAGAGGAGATGGGTAGAGTTGCTGAGTGACTATGATTGCAAGATTCAGTATCATCCGGGTAAGGCGAATGTTGTGGCAGACGCCCTAAGCCGGAAGTCACTAGGCAGTCTATCCCACATCACGGCAGAGAGGAGACCAGTGGTGAAGGAGTTTTACAAGCTCATTGATGAAGGTCTACAGTTGGAGTTATCTGGTACAGGTGCCTTGGTTGCTCAGATGAAAGTGACACCCGTATTTCTGGAGCAGGTGGCTCAGAAACAGCATGAGGACCCAGAGTTAGTGAAGATTGCCAGGACTGTTCAGTCAGGCAAGGACAGTGAGTTCAGATTTGACAATAGGGGGATCCTCCGCTATGGGAGTCGATTGTGTGTACCAGATGACATAGGGCTAAAAGGAGACATTATGAGAGAGGCTCATAATGCAAGATACAGCATTCACCCCGGAGCCACCAAGATGTATCAGGATCTAAAGAAGGTTTATTGGTGGCCAGCTATGAAGAGAGAAGTGGCACAGTTTGTGTCAGCCTGCGAGATATGTCAGAGGGTGAAGCTGGAACATCAGAAGCCGGCTGGAATGCTTAACCCGCTACCCATTCCAGAGTGGAAATGGGAGAATATAGCTATGGACTTCGTAGTGGGGTTACCGGCGACGTCCAACAGATTGGACTCCATATGGGTGATTGTGGACAGACTCACCAAATCTGCTCACTTCATCCCTGTCAGGAGTGGCTATTCTGTGGACAAGTTGGCGCAGGTGTATGTTGATGAGATAGTCAGACTGCATGGGGTTCCTGTTTCCATCGTGTCAGATAGAGGGCCCCAGTTCACCTCCAGGTTTTGGCGGAGTCTGCAGAACGCCATGGGTACTAGATTGGATTTTAGCACTGCCTTCCATCCACAGACAGACGGACAGTCAGAGAGGACCATCCAGACCATAGAAGATATGCTGAGAATGTGTGTGCTGGATTTTGGCGGTTCTTGGAGGCAGCATCTACCTTTGGTGGAGTTTGCCTACAATAACAGCCATCATGCTAGCATCGGGATGGCTCCATATGAAGCTTTATATGGAAGGAAGTGCAGATCACCTGTTTGCTGGGAAGAGGTAGGAGAGAGGTCCTTAGCAGGACCCGAGCTAGTAGAGATCACCAGCAGGGTGGTGCCCATGATCAGAGAAAGAATCAAAACGGCTACAAGCAGACAGAAGAGTTATGCAGACATCCGCAGAAGGCTAGTAGAGTTTCAGGAGGGGGATCTGGTATTGCTTAAGGTGTCTCCAATGAAAGGAGTGGTTCGGTTCGGGAAGAAAGGTAAGTTGGCTCCGCGGTACATCGGACCCTTTGAAGTCTTGCAAAAGATTGGGAATGTATCGTACAAGCTGGATTTACCTGCTTCAATGGAGAGAATCCATCCGGTTTTCCATGTTTCTATGTTGAGAAAATTCGTGTCAGATCCGGGCAAGGTTCTTAGTGAGCCTGATGTGGAGATCCAAGAGGATCTCACCTATGTTGAGCAGCCAGTACGGATCCTAGACACCCAGATCAGGAAGCTGAGAAACAAGGAAATCCCGATGGTGAAAGTCCTTTGGAACCACCACAATCTGGAAGAATGCACTTGGGAGACACGGGAGTCCATGCTCCGGCAATATCCTCATCTCTTTTAAGGTTAGTC
Organism: Manihot esculenta; assembly: GCF_001659605.2. Classification (NCBI taxonomy): domain Eukaryota; kingdom Viridiplantae; phylum Streptophyta; class Magnoliopsida; order Malpighiales; family Euphorbiaceae; genus Manihot; species Manihot esculenta. The sequence goes on along the minus strand of NC_035165.2, from coordinate 32,966,268 downwards.
TCTATGTGTTGTATGTATGTTATGTTGTTTGGTATGCATGTACTAGTTGAGGAACATTCGGGGACGAATGTTCTTAAGGGGGGGAGAATGTAATACCCGGCTAGACTCCGGTATCGGAATTCCTAACGTCCGGTGGAACCTCGGATGTCGGAGACCTCTAGAAGGGTAGAATCATGTTTTATAAAAATGTTTTAAGGTGTTTTATGATTTTAAGTATGAAATTAAATGAGTTTTTACATGAAAAGTCTTTGGAGGAAAACCCAGGTTCGGCCGCCGAAAGTCAAGTTCGGCCGCCGAACATGCATGCGTTTTGGAGGCACGTTAGGCCCCCGAAAGCATGAGTGAGGGAAGTAAAGGTTCGGCCGCCGAAAGGCAAGTTCGGCCGCCGAACATTTGCATGGATGCGGAGGCACATTCGGCCCCCGAACGTGGTCTGGCCAGCCACTATAAAAGGGTCCCTTAGCCGAAAATGGGCGAGCTTTTTCTCCCCATTTCGGCCAAGGTGAGCTTCCCGCCGTCCCTCACCCATTTTCAATGTTCTTCCTCTAAATCTTTCAATATTCTCACTTGTTTTCACTTGGTTTTGAAGATTTAAGCTTTTGAAACAAGTTTTGGAGCTTTGGGAACTCAGGAGCTCACTTTCGTGGATCTCCAAGTTTAGGTCGTCTCCCTCTCGATCTTCAAGAGGTAAGAGCCGATCTTAAGCTCCTTATGAGTTTTAAATAAGTTTATGCAAGATCTAAGGGTAGAAATGCATGCTAGGGTATATGTTGAGTTATGGGTATATATTGATGTTTTGAACAATGTGTGTTGTTTGAGTATGTTTGAAGTGTTGTAGATGGGGTATGTGCATGTTTGAGGCCCCTAGGAACTTGTATGCATGCTTTGGTTGAAAAATATGCATGATTGGAAGGTTTGGAGGCGAAATGTGCAAAGGGAGCCAAGTTTCTGCCCTTTGGCAGAAACCAGGTTCGGCAGCCGAAGGTACTTTCGGCCGCCGAACATGGCTGGGGAGGCAAGCCTTTCGGCTGCCGAAGTTGCCCCCGAAAAGAGACTTTCGTCTCTGTCTGGCACTTTCGGCCGCCGAAGGTGCCGCCGAACCTGCCTGAGTTTCGTCTCTGTCCAGGACTTTCGGCCGCCGAAGGTGCCGCCGAAAGTGCCCTGTTCAGCCATTTCATGCATATTTTCTGTGATGTTTTTATGATGTTTTAGGGGGTTTTTGGGGAATATTTTAGAGTTATGTTCAGGTATGTTTGGTCCCTCATTTGAGTCCACCTGTGTAGGTTCGGACCCGAGGAACCGAGGACCCCAGCAGTGAGTTCAGCTGCTTCGGTGTTGTCAGAGTCAGCCAGAGGTGAGTGGAACTAAACTTAATCTTTTAAATTAAACGTTTTATCATGTTTCATGCATCATGATTATGCAATAGGGTGATTGCATTAGTTTCACGAATATGCCGCATTGCATCGATTGTTGTTGATGTGGGTGAATGTTGGATGACCCAATTAGTCCATGACAGGAAGACCAGGACCCCATTCTACGGCCTGGCACGGAAATGAAAGACCAGGACCCCATTCTACGGCCTGGCACGATTGTGGACTCGAAGACCAGGAGCCTAGAGGAGGCCCTGGGAAAATGGTAAGTAATGTATGTATGACAGGAAGACCAGGACCCCATGCTACGGCCTGGCACTATGTTAGCTTGGACTAATTGGTGACAAGTTCACCCAACCCTTATGTGAATTGTTTGTGTTATGATGCATTCCATTTGAGCATAGTGTTAATGTGTTTTACTAGCTCTACTCACTGGGCTTTTAGCTCACCCCTCTCCCTTTTCCCCCAGGCTTTCAGGTACAGGATATAGTGCGGGAGTTCGGATAGAGTGAAGAAGTCATGCTTATGTAATAGATAGAAATGGACATGATCAAAATTGTAATGTAAAAGTACAGTATAGTTATGTAATGAGTTTTATGGATGTTAGTGTGTGCTTGACCATAGATTGTTGTATCCCTTTTATGCATGATCTTAGAGATTGTGTTGTTGTTTATGTAAACCAACTCAACAGACATATGTTACCCATTGAGGGTATAGATGAGATCCCACAGAGGGATCAAAGTTATGTTAATGTTATGCACAGGTTGAGTTTGGTTGATGTTCAATGGAAAGAAAAGTTTTAATTTTTATGCATATTGTTGATCATGTATGGGATTATACAGGTTTACAGGTTTTATGTTAGGCTTGCTACGGGTCCCGGCGGCCTTAAGTCGACCCGGATCCTAGCGCCGGTAGCGGTCCGATTTTCGGGTCGTTACACTAACCTTGCCAACCGCGTGGTCAAGTTTAGATTATGCAACTTGATTAAATGTGTGTTTAAATAATCTAAGCAATTACGGACCTAAATTATTCAAATAATTGTTACTCAAGCAATTAAAAGCAATAGGCCTAAATTGATTCTAAAAGCAAAGCAACAATTATAGAAAGATCAAATTGCATAAATATTGAAAATAAATAGAGAAAATCTCCCAATTCATCACAAATCTGAAATTCACCAACTTCAACTAGAAAAGAAAAGTGTTTAGCCACTCATGGTGGACAAAATCACAAAAGAAAGAAGAAAGGAAGATGGAGAGGCTGTTGCAGACTTGCTGCAGTGATTCTGCAGTGGAGAGAAGATGAGATATGAGATGCCCTTGCTGGTTTGGAGGCTGCCCTTTTATAGCTGAAGAATTCCATCCTTCTAGGGTTTTGAAATCCCTTTTTAATTTGGCTTGTGATTCCTCTTTTGATGTTGAATTCAATTGCAACTGGAATTCCTTAGGTGAGAAACTCTTTTGTGGCTCTTGGAATTGTGTTGGTAGTGATTGAGTTGGATTTGGACTTCTAAAAATTTGAAATTTGGTTCCCTGCTGTTTTCCCGCCCCTGCTGTTTTCCCGCCTCTGCTGTCAATTTCTGCTGTCAAGGTGATTTGGGCAGTTTCTGCGAGTGCAGATCACTTGCCCAATCTGCCCCAATCACTCTCTGGGATTTAGTCCAGTTTCTGTCTCTGTCTCTGCGAGTGATTTAGCCAGTGTCTGCGAGTGATTTGGGCAGATCACTTGCCCATATCACTTCTGCCTGTTGCCTCCAGGTTTCTGCTTCAGCTTGATCTGGGCAGTGATTTGGGCAAATCACTGACCCAATCACTTTTCTGTCATTTTCTGCACTTTTTCTCCATTTTTCCAATTTCTTCCTTTTCTGTAAAAACAAGGTAAAAACCATAAATTAAGCTAAATAATGTGTAAATAAACAGTAATAAATATAATAAAAATGTGGCTAAATTATGCTTGATCAAATACCCCCACACCTAGCTTTTTGCTTGTCCTCAAGCAACAAATAACTTAGTCAATCAAGCCCCTTTTCTTTAGAACCTAAGTACCACTTGATTAGCCCCCCCTAGACTCCTAAATTGAAGTATTACAGTATAGAGTACATGCACCAAGGTTTTTCTCTCTTTTCCTTGTTTCCCTTCACCTACCATAGTCAAAGGAAAGGTTTTTGATTCAATTATGCTTATTCTATTTGTGTAAGCTCAATGCAACCTCTAAGAGTGACTTGCCCTCCCTTGAGCTTTTTATTTTATTCAGCAGCACTTTTTTATTCATGCCTGAAAAAATCACTAACCTTTTTACGCGAAGGTGCATATTGGTGATACCCACTCCCGGTTACTCAGTTAGTCACTTGTTCAAGTGGCTACTAGCTCTGTTCATAGCTTATTTGGCCATTGGAACAGGTTTATGATTTGTGCTTTGTGCTGGTTTTTCCTTTTTCTTTTCTTTTCATGATAGTTTGTGTAACGACCCGAAAATCCGGACCGCTACCGGCGCTAGGATCCAGATCGGCATAAGGCCGCCGGGACCCGTAGCAAGCCTACTATGCATCCTGTACAGCTGGTATAATCCCAAACATGATCAAACATATCCATAAAACATTTAAAACTTTACCTTTAACCAGTTTGACCTGTATATGCACTATGACTGAACTCATAGAAGCCCTAGGGTCAGCATACCCTATGTCAAACTCGGTCCATCACATGTAACAACATAAAATAAAACTCATGTACAAAGGGATTATCCAACTCGGGCCAAGCACAATACTATAACTCTGAACATATAACATAATATCATTATGCAATACAACTCTTTTTACAACAATACATAACCTTACATTACATCATGTCCACTACTATTCTATTACATAAACATGACCATGGACGTAACCTGCTGATCTCCTGACTATCTCTGACCCTGCAAACCTGGGGTGAGGGGAGAGGGGTGAGCTAAAAAGCCCAGTGAGCAGAAACCATAAAAGAAAACAGTTCATTTTAACGTATGCTATCATGGAATGCGTCACATCACAAATATATCACCTCAAGGATGAATCTGTCACCAATAGCCCTCTACATATCAATCTCGTACCATAACAAGTCAACAATACTCTATGCCAGGGGCGATACGGCCACGCCTGGACTCCACATACTCTATGCCAGGGGCGATACGGCCACACCTGGACTACTCATGCTCTATGCCAGGGGCGATACGGCCACACCTGGACTACTCATCTCATATCATATCGTACATGCCATATCATATTATTCCATATCATGTCATAACATACTGAGGGCTAGAGGATCATCCAGTATCCATCCACATCGTTGTCATCGTATTATGCAATGCATCATATTCGTGAATTTTAATGCAAACAACCTATTGCATAACATGGTATTCATGATGCATGAACATGCTTGAACATGCTGAAAACATTTGATTTAAAACATAAGGGTTAGTTCCACTCACCTCTGGCTAGCTCTGGACTAACTCTGAAGCAGCTAACACTGCTAAACACCTCGGTTCCTCGGGTCTGATCCTACACAGGTGGACTCCAGTGAGGTGCCAAACATACTCTAAACAACTCATAAACAACTACCCAAAAACCCCTCAAGAAAAAGCTGGACAAGGCACTTTCGGCGGCACCTTCGGCGGCCGAAAGTCCCAGATAGAGACGAAAGTCAGGCAGGTTCGGCGGCACCTTCGGCGGCCGAACCCTCTCTCTAGAGACGAAAGTCAGGCACTTTCGGCGGCCGAACATTACCTTCGGCGGCCGAAAGTCTGCTTTCAAGCCAAAACTCAACTTTCGGGGGCAAGGTTAGGCGGCCAATCCCTGCATCCTCAGGCAGGTTCGGCGGCCGAAACCACCTTCGGCGGCCGAACCTGAGTTCATCCAGAACTCAGCCTTTGTGCATTTCAAGCCTTCCAAACCTTCCATACACCCCAAAACAAGCACCCAACTTCTCAAACACATGCATACATCCTTAACCATGCACAAAGGAGCTCAAACAAGCTTAAACTCCCAAAAACAACATCTAAAGCATACATAGATAGTTTATGACCCACATAGGCCAAAACCACCAAAACAAACCAAACCTCACATACTCTTTCCCAATCATGCATACTCTCTCCCATAAGCTCAAGGGGCTTGAAAACTGACCTAAACCCCAACACAAACATCACATGAACATACATTATCATACATTGGGCATAAAACCCACATGAACCCTAACATGCATATCTACCCATACTCAACCATCAAAACCTCTTAAAACTCACTTAAAACTTCATGAAACGTAAAAGAAAGCATAGATCCACACTTACATATTGAAGATCGAGGGTTTGTGCGAGCTCTAACTTGGAGATGGGAGGAAACTACTCCTTGGGTCTCCAAGGTCCCAAAACTTGATCTAAGCTTGAAAACTCTTCAAAACAACCATGGAACTCATAAAAATATGAAGGAGATGAAGAGAAAACATGAAAATGACCAAAGGAGGACATGAACACACCTGAGCTCGAGAATGGGGAGAAATCTAGCCCATTTTCGGTTTGAGGGGCTTTTATAGGTGGCCAACCAAACCTCCTTCGGCGGCCTAACATGCATGCAAAACACCCCCATGTTTGGCGTCCGAACATGAGGTTCGGCGGCCGAACCTGGTTTGGCGGCCGAACCTTGTAATACCCGGCTAGACTCCGGTATCGGAATTCCTACCGTCCGGTGGAATCTCAGATGTCGGAAGCCTCTAGTAGGGTAGAAACATGTTTTCATAAAATGTTTTAAAGTATTTCATAGTTTTAAGTATAAAAATTAAATGAGTGTTGCATGAGAAGTCTTTGGAGGAAAACCCAAGTTCGGCCGCCGAACATGCATGCGTTTTGGAGGCACGTTAGGCCCTCGAAAGCCTGAGTGAGGAAAGTGCAGGTTCGGCCGCCGAACCTCATGTTCGGCCGCCGAACATTTGCATGGATGCGGAGGCACATTCGGCCCCCGAACGTGGCCTGGCCAGCCACTATAAAAGGGTCCCTTAGCCGAAAACGGGCGAGTTTTTCTCCCCATTTCGGCCAAGGTGAGCTCTCCGCCATCTTTGCTCAATCTTGAGTTTTTCCTTCCTTTTTCCATGATCTTTACAAGTTTATAACTTTGGTTTTGAAGATCTTTGAGCTTAGAACGAGTTTTGGAGCTTGGAGACTAAAAAGTTGGAACTTCTCCCATCTCCAAGTTTGGATCTCCTCAACCCTCGATCTTCAAGAGGTAAGAGCCGATCCTAAGCTCAATGCATGTTTTAAGTAAGTTTTAAGTGATTTTATGGGGTAGAATGGCATGTATAGGGTTGTATGAGTTTTTAAGCAAATGTTAGGTTTTATGTGGTTTTTGAACAATGTGGCATGTTTGAGTATGCTTGAAGTGTTGTAGTTGGGGTATTTGTTTGTTTGAGGCCCCTAGGAGCTTGTATGCATGTTTTGGTTGAAGTTATGCATGATTTGAGAGTTGGGAGGCGAAAATGCTTAAGGGAGCCAAAGTTTCTGCCCTTTGGCAGAAACCAGGTTCGGCAGCCGAAGGGAGTTTCGGCCGCCGAACATGGCTTGAGAGGCAGCTTTAGGCTGCCGAAGCTTGCCCCCGAAAGTTGGAGTTTCGGCTCTGTCCGAGACTTTCGGCCGCCGAAGGTGCCGCCGAACCTGCCTGACTTTCGGCTCTGGAGGGACTTCCGGCCGCCGAAGGTGCCGCCGAAAGTGCCCTGTCCAGCCTTTTCTTGCATGCTTCCTAGGAGTATTTTGAGGTGTTTTTAGGAGGTTTTTGGGGGTATGTTTAGAGTTATGTTCTTGTTGTTTGGTGCCTCATTTGAGTCCACCTGTGTAGGTTCGGACCCGAGGAACCGAGACCCCCGGTTGTGAGATAGTCGTTCAGAATTCGTTGTTAAAGCTTCAGCCACCAGGTGAGTGGAATAAACCTTAAGTTTTTAAATAAATGAAATATAACTTTTGAGCATGTTCATGCATCATATATGCCATGTGATATTATAGGGTGTTTGCATTAGTAATCACGAATATGTTGCATTGCATAATATGATGTGGATGCGGATTGGCTATTGGATGATCCTTTAGTCCTCCTATGATATGATATGATGAGGATACGGTATGGATTGCCAGTGAGGCCCATTCTACGCCCCTGGCACTATGTAAGAGAAAGACCAGCGAGGCCCATTCTACGCCCCTGGCATTTTAGAATGATTATGTTATGTAAAAGAAAGACCAGTGAGGCCCATTCTACGCCCCTGGCATTTGGAGATGATTGAGGACTAATGGTGACAATACCATCCTTTATGTGATTAGCTGTGATGTGTTGCATTTCATGAAAGCATGAATAAGAAAAGAAAGAAAAAGTTGAATAATAATAATATACCTAAAAATGGAGGAACAACAATAATAATAAAATGAATAATAATATATCTAAAAATGGTGGAATTAAAGCAAATGTTTTTTTAGTTTCTGCTCACTGGGCTTTATAGCTCACCCCCTCTCCCCTAACCCTAGTCTTGCAGGTGCAGAGTAGATAGAGAAGTCAGCAGAGTAAGAGAAGATTATGTAATAGCTTAGCTGTGGACATGGTTTGTTGATAATGTAAAAGTATGAGATGTAATGTAATGTAAGTTTAATGATGTGCTTGACTAGAGTCTGTTGTATTCCCTGTACACATGGTCTTGTATGAGATATAATGTTTTTATGATGCCTATGTAATCCAAGCCTATATTATGTTATGTTACCCCATTGGAGTATTTGATGAGGACTCCAATGAGAGGTTTATGTTATGTTGTACATGCACAGGCTAGGCTTGGCAAAGAAATGTTTGAATGAAAGAAAAGTTTTTAATTTTTATGTATGTTGTTGACCATGTATGGGATTAAACAGGTTCACAGGATGTATGTTTGGCTTGCTACGGGTTCTGGCGGCCTTAAGCCGACCTGAATCCTAGCGCCGGTAGCGGTCCGGATTTCCGGGGCGTTACAGAGTGGTATCAGAGCCCTAGGTTCATATGGTCGGACCTAGAGTGTCGGGCTCATAGATGTGATAGAAAGTCAAGCACAATAGGAAATCATGTCCACTAGGATAGGATGTAGAGTCCTGTCTAGAATGAAAGTATGATATGCCATGAGATATGCTATGTATATGATGTGGGTTCATGTGTTTCCACATGAACCATTGGATGCTAATGTTTTGTATCTGTGCTGTTTTTCAGTAAACAGAATGCGAGGAACTCGTCGATCAGCTAGATTGACCAAAGTACCACCGGAGGATGAGGGCACAAGCGCCCGTCCTCCAGCATTGCCAAGGGCAATGTCAAGTAGGTCCAACAGGGACAGAGCAGTGGGAGACCCTAGAAGATCTCTGGATCTGGGTAGAAACAGATCAGTAAGAGGAACGGTTCAAGGAGGCAGGTCAGTGGATGTGGGAGAAGAGATGGATGTGGACCAGAGGAGGGATGATAGTCTTGCTGTGAGCATGCCAGAAGAGGGCATGGGTGAGTCTCAGGGAGGCACTCAGGCCTCGGGGTTTGTTCCACCACCCCAGTACCCACCTTTTTCACCATTCTAAGGACCCGGAAATTCGACCCGTCACCGGCGCTAGGATCCAGATCGGCTTAAGGCCGCCGGGACCCGTAGCAAGCCTACATACCTCCTGTAAACCTGTGGAATCCCATACATAACAACATATACATGATCTGTAAAAATTTTTCTTTTCTCTTATCCAAGCAAAACCTGTGCATGCACAAAATCATACATAAACCCCACACTGGAGTCCTCATCAAATACTCCAATGGGGTATCATCATCATACATATCAGCTTGGATAATCATGGTCATTAACATCATTACTCATTAAACATTCTATACATAATGGGGATTCACACACCTCTAGGTCAAGCGCTACTATAATCCTCAATACATCATCAAATCATTCATTACATTACACGGTCATAAATACTCATTACATCATGTTCATGTCCACTACTATCTATTACAACATACATGACTTAACTTCACTCTAGCCGACTTCCTGATCTATCCTGTACCTGCAACTCTGGGGATAAAGGGAGTGGGGTGAGCTACTAGAGCCCAGTGAGCAGAATAATAAAACATCAATTTAAATCATGCTTTCATGTATGCGCCATAACACAAACATTTCACAACAAGGATGAACTTGTCACCATTTAGCCCCTATCTTTCTTACTTATACATGCCGGGGGCGTAGAGCCGTAGCAGGCACACCCGGACTTCCATAATCAGTCATAGTGCCAGGGGCGTAGAGCCGTAGCAGGCACACCTGGACTCACATAGGCTATCATGACATACAAGGGCTAATGGATCATCCAACATTCATCCACATCAACAACAAAGTATGCAATGCAACATATTCGTGAATTCTAATGCAAACAACCTAATATATCTCATGGCATTCATGATGCGTGAATCATGCTAAAACATTTCATTAATTTGCTTTAAAACTTAAAGTTTATTCCACTCACCTCTGGCTAGCTCTGAAGAGACTCTGAAGCAGCTGGCTCACTGCTGGGGGTCTCGGTTCCTCGGGTCCGAACCTACACAGGTGGACTCAAATGAGGGACCAAACATACATGAATCTGACTCTAAAATACTCCCCAAAAACCCCCTAAAACGTCCTGAAAACATCACATGAAAACATGCAAGAAATGGCTGAACAGGGCACTTTCGGCGGCAGGTTCGGCGGCCGAAAGTCCCTGTGCAGCCGAAAGTCATGCAGGTTCGGCGGCACTTTCGGCGGCCGAACCTCCCAGACAGAGACGAAACTTGAGTTTCGGGGGCAGGCTTCGGCAGCCGAAACTGCCTCCACAAGGGGGTTCGGCGGCCGAAAGTCACTTCGGCGGCCGAACCTGAGTTTCTGCCGAAGGGCAGAAACTTGGCTCCCTTGTGTCCACAGCCTCCAAAACGCCTCAAAACGTGCATAAACTTGTTTCTACACATGCATACACATCATACATCACACCTAGGGGTCTCAAACTATAATATACCCCAACTACAACACTTCAAACAACACATTTCCAACATACATTGTTCAAATCACAACATAAACCCATAAACCTAACAACAAGCCTAAACATGCATTCTACCCCATCAACTTGCATAAAACTTTCATAAAACATAAGAGGAGCATAGATCGAAGCTTACCTCTTGAAGATCGAGAGGAAGAACGACCCTAGCTCGGAAAATGGAGGGATTTAGCTCCAAGACTTCCAAGCTCCAAACTTGCTTAAAAGCACTCAAAACCTTTTGTGGAACCTTAAAACTCAAAGAAAATGGTGGGGATTGAAGGAAAAACACAAGATTTGGGAGAGGGAGGTCGGAAGCTTGCTGTGGCTGAAAATGGGAGAAAACTCTCCCATTTCGGCTAAGTGCCCCTTTTATATGTGGCTGGCCAGGCCACGTTCGGGGGCCGAAGGTGCCTCCGCATGCATGCAAGGTTCGGCGGCCGAACTTGGAGTTCGGCGGCCGAACCTGCATTTCCCTCACTCAAAATTTTCGGGCGCCTAAAGTCCCTCCGAAAGCATGCATGTTCGGCGGCCGAACCTCAAAGTTCGGCGGCCGAACCTGGGTTTTCCTCCAAAGATTTTTCATGCAAAAACTCATTTAATTCTTACTTAAAAACATGAAATACATGAAAACATTTCATAAAATCATAGTTTTACCCTTCTAGAGGTTTCCGACATCCGAGGTCCCACCGGACGGTAGGGATTCCGATATCGGAGTCTAGCCGGGTATTACAACCATACCCCGGGTATTCGATGGGAGGTACATCGGATTACCCCAGTTTTAATCCTTACCCTTCTCACATGCCATACCCACCTTTCTACCCACAATATCCACAGTACCCTATGTACCCACCTCCATCCTTCCATCCAGGCACAACAAACCCTAACCCAGGGGATGCCGCACCTCCACCACCAGCGGAAACCGCAGTTACAGAAACCCAAAGACCTCAACCTACCTCATCTGGAGGGAGCAAGGCCAAGATGACCGACTATATGAAGTTGGGTGCTCCCCAGTTTGATACCGGTGATGATCCGTTTGTGTACCTGGAGAAGGTCAAAACAATTACAGATGAGATAGGGGCTGATGACAGTAGAGCCATTCAGATGGCTGGTTTCACTCTGAAATGCAAGAAGGCACGAGAGTGGTTCAAGAACTATGTGAAACCAAAGGTGGACAGTCTGTCATGGGAGGAGTTTGCGAATGAGTTCGCAGGATGGGCTTTCCCTGACAGTTCCAGGGAGTTGAAGGTGACTGAGTTTGAACAGCTGAAGCAGACAGATGAGATGGGTGTCGATGAGTACACCGATAGATTCTTAGAGTTGTTGCCGTTTGCTGGGCAACATCTGGACACAGATCCGAAGAAGTCGAGGAGGTATATCATGAGGCTCAATTCCAGGTATTCCTCTTTGATTCAGTCAGCTGATAGAGAAAGTTTCCATCCCATTATAGACATGGCCAGGAGAATGGAGGCTAGTGCCGTAATAGAGGGAAAAGTCAAGCAGTCAGTGGCACAGCCTTCTGGTTCTAAGACCCCAGGTGGGGGAAGGATAGACCCTTCATCCTTGAGTTCAGCTAGTAAGAAGTGGGGCAGTACCACTAAGAAACCAAAGAAGAATAAGTTCTGGAGCAAGATCAAATCAGGTCTGGGATTAGGAAGTGGCTCAAGCTCTGGTGCTGATAATGCAGTGTGTGCAAGGTGTGGTAAGCTACACAGGGGGGTATGCCGGTTTGGGACGACAGCCTGCTACAGGTGTGGGCAAGAGGGACACATGTCTTGGGAGTGTCCGAGAGCAGTTCCTACGGCACAGCCCCAGCAGACAACTTCGGGTAGCGTAGCACAGCCAGCAGCTTCAGCCGCAACACAGGCTAGTGGCAGAGGCCGAGGGAGAGGATCAGCCTCTTCTTCATCAGTTTACAGAGGGGAAGGTCCGTCAGCTCCAGCACGGATCTTCACAATGACACAGCAGGAGGCAAACGCATCCAACACCGTGGTGTCAGGTAATATCATCATTGGTTGTTCAGATGTTTATGCCTTAATGGACCCGGGTGCATCCCATTCTTTTGTTTCTCCGAGAGCGGTCGAAAGGTTGGGTTTGATGGTCTCTGGGTTAGAGTGTCCCCTATGGGTCAGTGGACCCAAGTGTGACCCGTCGGTGGCAGTGTCAGTCTGCCAGTACAGTTCAGTTTTTGTTGAGGGAAGATGCCTCTCCGCCGACCTTGTGGTTCTAGATTTGACAGACTTTGACGTCATTCTAGGGATGGATTGGCTATCTACCCATGGTGCTACCTTGGATTGCAGAGACAAGGTAGTTAAGTTCAGATGTCAGGATGGGTCAGAGGTTGTCTTTAGAGGAGACAGGGGGAGTACACCTAGAGGTTTGATATCAGCCCTACAGGCTCGTAGGCTGCTCAGGAGGGGTTGTCAGGGTTATCTAGCTCATGTGAGAGAGCTAGACAGAGATGTCAGAGAGCCCGCCTCGGTGCCTGTGGTTAGAGAGTTCTTAGATGTTTTCCCAGACGAGCTGCCAGGTTTACCGCCTCCTAGGGAGATAGAGTTCGAAATAGAATTGATGCCAGGAACCAGACCGATCTCTATCCCTCCCTACAGGATGGCGCCAGCAGAGCTGAAAGAGCTTAAAGAACAGTTGCAAGAGCTGGTAGACAAGGGTTTCATCCGACCGAGTGCCTCACCTTGGGGTGCTCCAGTGTTGTTCGTGAAAAAGAAGGATGGATCCCTCAGACTTTGTATCGACTATAGACAGTTGAACAAGGTTACTACCAAGAACAAGTACCCGTTGCCTAGGATCGATGATCTATTCGACCAGCTAGCAGGAGCAGGTTGTTTCTCCAAAATAGATCTGAGATCTGGGTATCATCAGTTGAGGATCAGAGATGAAGATGTGCCAAAGACAGCATTCAGGACCAGATATGGGCATTTTGAGTTCCTAGTGATGCCGTTCGGGTTAACAAACGCCCCTGCAGCATTCATGGATCTCATGAACAGAGTGTTTAATCAATACCTGGATCATTTCGTTATTGTCTTCATAGATGATATCTTAGTGTATTCCAGGAATGCAGAAGAGCATGCCCATCATCTGCGGTTGGTCTTGCAGACTTTGAGGGAACATGGCTTGTATGCCAAGTTCTCTAAATGTGAATTCTGGCTGAGGAGCATTTCGTTCTTGGGGCATGTAGTGTCAGAGAATGGTATTGAGGTGGACCCCAAGAAGACAGAAACTGTGGCTAACTGGCCTAGTCCCACTTCAGCGACAGAGATTAGAAGTTTCTTGGGTTTGGCAGGTTACTACAGGAGGTTCGTTCAGGACTTCTCAAAGATAGCAGCTCCTCTGACCAGGTTGACCAGAAAGAATCAGAAGTTTCTATGGACCGACCAGTGCGAAGAGAGTTTTGAAGAGCTTAAGAAGAGGTTGACTTCAGCACCAGTTTTAGCTCTACCATCTAGTGAGGAGGACTTTACAGTCTTTTGTGATGCGTCCCGTGTGGGACTGGGTTGTGTACTAATGCAGAATGAGAAGGTGATTGCTTATGCTTCTAGGCAGCTGAAGAAGCATGAGTTGAATTACCCCACACATGACCTAGAGATGGCAGCAGTAATCTTTGCACTCAAGATGTGGAGGCACTACCTCTATGGGGTAAAATGTGAGATCTTTACAGATCATAAGAGCCTGCAGTACATCCTGAGTCAAAGAGATTTGAATTTGAGACAGAGAAGATGGGTAGAACTGCTCAGTGACTACGATTGCAAAATCCAGTATCATCCGGGTAAGGCTAATGTTGTAGCGGATGCCTTAAGCCGGAAATCACTCGGCAGTCTATCCCACATCACAGCAGAACGAAGACCAGTAGTAAAGGAGTTCTACAAGCTCATCGAAGAAGGGCTACAATTAGAGTTGTCGGGTACAGGTGCCTTGTTGGCTCAGATGAAAGTGACACCCGTGTTCCTTGAGCAAGTCGCTCAGAAACAGCATGAGGACCCCGAGTTAGTGAAGATTGCCAGGACTGTTCAGTCAGGCAAGAATGATGAGTTCAGATTTGACAACAAGGGGATCCTCTGCTATGGGAGTCGATTATGTGTACCAGATGACATAGGGCTAAAAGGAGACATTATGAGAGAGGCTCATAATGCAAGATACAGCATTCACCCCGGAGCCACCAAGATGTATCAAGATTTGAAGAAAGTTTATTGGTGGCCAGCGATGAAGAAAGAAGTGGCACAGTTCGTGTCAGCCTGCGAAGTGTGTCAGAGGGTGAAGCTGGAACATCAGAAGCCAGCTGGAATGCTTAACCCGCTACCGATTCCAGAATGGAAATGGGAAAACATAGCTATGGACTTCGTAGTAGGGTTACCGGCGACGTCCAACAGAGTGGACTCTATATGGGTGATTGTGGACAGACTCACCAAATCTGCTCACTTCATCCCTGTCAGGAGTGGCTACTCTGTGGACAAGTTGGCGCAGGTGTATGTGGATGAGATTGTCAGGCTGCACGGGGTTCCTGTTTCGATAGTGTCAGATAGAGGGCCCCAGTTCACCTCCAGGTTTTGGCGGAGTCTGCAGAATGCCATGGGTACTAGGTTGGATTTCAGTACTGCCTTCCACCCCCAGACTGATGGACAGTCAGAGAGGACCATCCAGACAATAGAAGATATGCTCAGAATGTGTGTGCTAGATTTTGGCGGTTCTTGGAGGCAGCATCTACCTTTGGTGGAGTTTGCCTACAACAACAGCCATCATGCTAGCATCGGGATGGCCCCATATGAAGCTTTGTACGGAAGGAAGTGCAGATTACCTGTTTGCTGGGAGGAAGTTGGAGAGAAGGCCTTGGCAGGGCCTGAGCTAGTAGAGATTACCAGCAGGGTGGTACCCATAATCAGAGAGAGAATCAAGACTGCTGCAAGCAGACAGAAGAGTTATGCAGACATCCGCAGAAGACTAGTAGAGTTTCAGGAGGGGGACCTGGTATTGCTCAAGGTGTCTCCAATGAAGGGAGTGGTTCGCTTCGGGAAGAAAGGTAAGTTAGCCCCACGATACATCGGACCCTTTGAAATCTTGCAAAAGATTGGGAATGTGTCGTACAAGCTGGATTTACCTGCTTCTATGGAGAGAATCCATCCGGTTTTCCATGTTTCCATGTTGAGAAAGTTCGTGTCAGATCCGGGCAAGGTTCTTAGTGAGCCTGATATGGAGATCCAAGAGGATCTCACCTATGTTGAGCAGCCAGTACGGATCCTAGACACCCAGATCAGGAAGCTGAGAAACAAGGAAATCCCGATGGTGAAAGTCCTGTGGAACCATCACAACTTGGAAGAGTGCACTTGGGAGACACGGGAGTCTATGCTCCAGCAATACCCTCATCTCTTTTAAGGTTAGATCCCTATGTGTTGATGTGCTATATATGTATGTTATATGTTTGCCATGTCATGTGTTAGTTGAGGAACATTCGGGGATGAATGTTCTTAAGGGGGGAAGAATGTAATACCCGGCTAGACTCCGGTATCGAAATTCCTACCGTCCGGTGGAATCTCAGATGTCGGAAGCCTCTAGTAGGGTAGAAACATGTTTTCATAAAATGTTTTAAAGTATTTCATAGTTTTAAGTATAAAAATTAAATGAGTGTTGCATGAGAAGTCTTTGGAGGAAAACCCAAGTTCGGCCGCCGAACATGCATGCGTTTTGGAGGCACGTTAGGCCCCCGAAAGCCTGAGTGAGGAAAGTGCAGGTTCGGCCGCCGAACCTCATGTTCGGCCGCCGAACATTTGCATGGATGCGGAGGCACATTCGGCCCCCGAACGTGGCCTGGCCAGCCACTATAAAAGGGTCCCTTAGCCGAAAACGGGCGAGTTTTTCTCCCCATTTCGGCCAAGGTGAGCTCTCCGCCATCTTTGCTCAATCTTGAGTTTTTCCTTCCTTTTTCCATGATCTTTACAAGTTTATAACTTTGGTTTTGAAGATCTTTGAGCTTAGAACGAGTTTTGGAGCTTGGAGACCAAAAAGTTGGAACTTCTCCCATCTCCAAGTTTGGATCTCCTCAACCCTCGATCTTCAAGAGGTAAGAGCCGATCCTAAGCTCAATGCATGTTTTAAGTAAGTTTTAAGTGATTTTATGGGGTAGAATGGCATGTATAGGGTTGTATGAGTTTTTAAGCAAATGTTAGGTTTTATGTGGTTTTTGAACAATGTGGCATGTTTGAGTATGCTTGAAGTGTTGTAGTTGGGGTATTTGTTTGTTTGAGGCCCCTAGGAGCTTGTATGCATGTTTTGGTTGAAGTTATGCATGATTTGAGAGTTGGGAGGCGAAAATGCTTAAGGGAGCCAAAGTTTCTGCCCTTTGGCAGAAACCAGGTTCGGCAGCCGAAGGGAGTTTCGGCCGCCGAACATGGCTTGAGAGGCAGCTTTAGGCTGCCGAAGCTTGCCCCCGAAAGTTGGAGTTTCGGCTCTGTCCGAGACTTTCGGCCGCCGAAGGTGCCGCCGAACATGCATGAGTTTCGTCTCTGTCTGGGAGTTTCGGCCGCCGAAGGTGCCGCCGAACCTGCCTGACTTTCGGCTCTGGAGGGACTTCCGGCCGCCGAAGGTGCC
Organism: Manihot esculenta; assembly: GCF_001659605.2. NCBI lineage: Eukaryota > Viridiplantae > Streptophyta > Magnoliopsida > Malpighiales > Euphorbiaceae > Manihot > Manihot esculenta. Next base: position 32,949,250 of record NC_035165.2, on the reverse strand, counting down.
GCCGAAAGTGCCCTGTCCAGCCTTTTCTTGCATGCTTCCTAGGAGTATTTTGAGGTGTTTTTAGGAGGTTTTTGGGGGTATGTTTAGAGTTATGTTCTTGTTGTTTGGTGCCTCATTTGAGTCCACCTGTGTAGGTTCGGACCCGAGGAACCGAGACCCCCGGTTGTGAGATAGTCGTTCAAAATTCGTTGTTAAAGCTTCAGCCACCAGGTGAGTGGAATAAACCTTAAGTTTTTAAATAAATGAAATATAACTTTTGAGCATGTTCATGCATCATATATGCCATGTGATATTATAGGGTGTTTGCATTAGTAATCACGAATATGTTGCATTGCATAATATGATGTGGATGCGGATTGGCTATTGGATGATCCTCTAGTCCTCCTATGATATGATATGATGAGGATACGGTATGGATTGCCAGTGAGGCCCATTCTACGCCCCTGGCACTATGTAAGAGAAAGACCAGCGAGGCTCATTCTACGCCCCTGGCATTTTAGAATGATTATGTTATGTAAGAGAAAGACCAGTGAGGCCCATTCTACGCCCCTGGCATTTGGAGATGATTGAGGACTAATGGTGACAATACCATCCTTTATGTGATTAGCTGTGATGTGTTGCATTTCATGAAAGCATGAATAAGAAAAGAAAGAAAAAGTTGAATAATAATAATATACCTAAAAATGGAGGAACAACAATAATAATAAAATGAATAATAATATATCTAAAAATGGTGGAATTAAAGCAAATGTTTTTTTAGTTTCTGCTCACTGGGCTTTATAGCTCACCCCCTCTCCCCTAACCCTAGTCTTGCAGGTGCAGAGTAGATAGAGAAGTCAGCAGAGTAAGAGAAGATTATGTAATAGCTTAGCTGTGGACATGGTTTGTTGATAATGTAAAAGTATGAGATGTAATGTAATGTAAGTTTAATGATGTGCTTGACTAGAGTCTGTTGTATTCCCTGTACACATGGTCTTGTATGAGATATAATGTTTTTATGATGCCTATGTAATCCAAGCCTATATTATGTTATGTTACCCCATTGGAGTATTTGATGAGGACTCCAATGAGAGGTTTATGTTATGTTGTACATGCACAGGCTAGGCTTGGCAAAGAAATGTTTGAATGAAAGAAAAGTTTTTAATTTTTATGTATGTTGTTGACCATGTATGGGATTAAACAGGTTCACAGGATGTATGTTTGGCTTGCTACGGGTTCTGGCGGCCTTAAGCCGACCTGAATCCTAGCGCCGGTAGCGGTCCGGATTTCCGGGGCGTCACACTTACATATTGAAGATCGAGGGTTTGTGCGAGCTCTAACTTAGAGATGGGAGGAAACTACTCCTTGGGTCTCCAAGGTCCCAAAACTTGATCTAAGCTTGAAAACTCTTCAAAACAACCATGGAACTCATAAAAATATGAAGGAGATGAAGAGAAAACATGAAAATGACCAAAGGAGGACATGAACACACCTGAGCTCGAGAATGGGGAGAAATCTCGCCCATTTTCGGTTTGAGGGGCTTTTATAGGTGGCTAACCAAACCTCCTTCGGCGGCCTAACATGCATGCAAAACACCCCCATGTTCGGCGGCCGAACTTGAGGTTCGGCGGCCGAACCTGGTTTGGCGGCCGAACCTGGTTTGGCGGCCGAACCTGGTTTGTTCAAACATAGCTTTCGGAGGCCAAAAGCGCTCCCAAAAACCAACTCATGTTCGGCGGCCGAACTTCACTTTCGGCGGCCGAACCTGGCAAAAACCTCCTTGGTCTTTTCTTTTCAAAACTCACTTCTTTTTCATTTAAAACCATGAAATCAGTAAAAGAATCATTTTAGAGATCACATTTTACCCCTCTAGAAGACTCTGGCATCATCAAAATTCCATATTCCAACGGAGATTCCGCCGGAAGGTAGGGATTCCGATGCCGGAATCTAGCCGGGTATTACATTCTTCCCCCCTTTAAGAACATTCGTCCTCGAATGTTCAAACAAACAAACAGGCAACTCAAAGCATAGCATCTAACATACATAAGCAAGCAAGCAACAAGCAAGCAAAACCTAAAAACCTCTCTTCTAAAAGAGAGACACGGTCATTGCTGGAGTATAAACTCTCGGTCTCCCCGGTGAACTTTTCATCTTAAGGTGATTCTAAGGGGCTTTCACCATCGGGATTTCCTTGTTTCCACACTTTCTGACTTGTGTGTCTATGGTCCGTACTAGCTGCTCAACATAGGTGAGATCCTCTACGGTCTCCACCTCTGGTTCCTTTAAGAACCTCACTCGGATCGGACACGAACTCATATACCGTGGAAACATGGAAAAATGAATGGATCTCTTCCATAGAAGTGGGTAAAGCTAACTCGTAGGATACATTCCCAAATCCCTTGCAGGATTTCAAAGAGTCCAATGTACCTGAGGGCTAATTTACCTTTCTGCCCATAACGAATCACCCTCTCTTTTGGAGACACCTTCAGCAAACCTCGACTTCCTCGAGAACCTAAACACGCTTCCGCTGCGCACTCTGACAAAACTCTTCTTCTCTTCTGAAACTCTACATGCCTCTTGCGGACGACTTCATACTCTCCTGCTGACTCACAGCAGTTTTGATTCCCTTTTTTTTTTTTTTTTTTTTTTTGACTATGCAGCTCTTACTCCTTTTCTCTGCCTTTGATTCTCCTCTCTTGACTCAAGATGTATTGCAAGTTCTTTCGATCTGTAAGGATCTGTCCTCATACCTTATACAGGTACCGCCTCCACATCTTGAGTGCAAAGACCATCGCCATCTCTAGATCATGTGTAGGATGATTCAACTCATGCTTCTTCAGCTACCTAGAAGCATAAGCAATCATCCTATCACTTTACAATAACACACAATCTAGTCCCACACGGGACGCATCACAGGACACTGTGACATCTTCATTATTGGCGGACAGAGCCACTACTGGTGCTGACATCAACATTTCCTTTGGCTTTTCAAAGCCCTCTTCAATCTGAGTAGACCACACAACCCTCTGGTTCTTCTTGATCCATCTGGCCATAGGAGCGGCAACTATAGAGAAGTTCTAGATGAACCTCCATTAGGTAACCTGCCCAACCCAAAAGTTCTTAATCTTTGTCATTACTATGGGCCTGGGCTAGTTAGCTACAACTTCAACTTTCTCAGGTCTACTTCACTTTTCTTTCTCCGACACACATGACCCAAGAAGGATATGCTCCTTGACCAGAACTCACATTGGAGAACTAGGCATCCAAGCCATGTTCCCTCAAGGTCTGCAATCCTGATTTCAGATAATGGGCATACTCTTCTGCATTTCTGGGACTCACCGAGGTACCGTCAATGAAGACAATAACGGAGTGATCCAGAAATCAATTAAAACTCTGCTTATGAGATCCATGAATGTTGTAGGGGCATTCATTAACCCGAACGACACTCCTAGAAACTCATAGTGCCCATATCTGGTTCTAAACACTGCTCTCTGTACATCTTCTTCCTTGATCTTAACTGATGGTACCTAGACTTCAGATCTATCTTGGAAAGGCAACCAGCTCCTGCTAACTGGCTTAAAATAGATCGTCGATCCAAGGTAACAAATACTTGTTCTGGTAGTGACTTTGCTCAATGACTAGTGGTCGACACAAAGTCCTAGGGGTCCATCCTTCATCCTCATAACAACACTGGAACACCCCAAGGCGAGGTGCTCAGTCAGATGGGAACCCTTAACTACCAACTCTTACAACTGATCCTTATAACTCTTTTAACTCTGTTGATACCATCCTGTGGGGAGGGATAGAGATTGGTCCAATTCCATGCATTACTTCTATTTTTAAACTCTATCTCCCTGACAGGTGGTAGTCCTGGGAACTCATCTGGGGAAACATCTAAACTCTCTAACAATGGGCACTGAGGCGGGCTCCCTGACCTGACTGCTATACTCTCTCTGAAGAGCTAGAACCCCTGACAACTTTTCCTGAACAGCCTACGAACCTATAGGGTTGATACTAAACCTCTAGGTATCCCTATTTTGTCCCCTCTAAGGACTACCTCTGATCCATCCTGACCTCTGAACCTAACTACCTTGTCTCTGCAGACTAGGTAGTACCACTAGTAGAAGAACCAATCCAACCCTAGAATGACGTCAAACAGTCAAATCTAGAACCGCTAGGTCAGCTGGAAGGCATCTACTCACAACACATACTCTGACTATACCGGCAGACTGACTCTGCCACAGATGGATCACACTTGGGTGCACTGACCCCAAGGGGATACTCTAACCCATAAGCTATCAACCCAACCTCACAAGGGCTCACAAGCAAACAAATAAAAGAGAAACATCAGGGTTCATAAAAGCATACACATCAAACATAAAAGAGTGAGATTACCTGTCACCATCATGTCCGATGTGTTAGCTTCTTGCTGCGTCATGGAGAAGATCCGAGCTGGAACTGATGGACCTTCCCCACAGGAACCTGCTGAAGAAGGGGCTGTCCCCCTGTCTCCGCCTCTACCACTGCCTTGAAACATGACTGGAGCTGATGGCTGAGTCATACTGCCTGGAGTTGTCTGATGGGACGGTGTCATAAAAGCTGCCTTAGGGCACTCTCGAGCTATGTGCCCCTCCTGGCCGCATCTGTAACATGCTGTAGTCCCAAACCGACAGACTCCCTTGTGCGGCCTACCGCACCTCGCACACTCTGCAACCTCTGTGCCTAAGCTCGAGCCACCTCCTAATCCCAGACCAGACTTTATCCGATTCCAGAACTTGTTCTTCTTTGATCTTCTGAGACCTCTGTCTCCCTTCTTACTTTTCGTGACAGCCTCGCTCAGAGGGGAGAGATTAACATCACTTGTCCCCAGGATTTGGAGTCCTGAAGACTGTGCCACAGACTGTCTAACCGTCCCTTGAATGATGGCACTAGCCTCCATTCTCCGTGCCATATCCACTATAGCATGGAAACTCTCCCTTTCTGCTGATTGAACCAACGAGGAATACCTGGGGTGAAGCTTCATAACATATCTCCTAGACTTCTTTAGGTCTGTATCAAGACCTTGTCCTGCAAACGGCAACAGCTCCAGGAACCTGTCCGTAAACTCCTCTACGCTCATCTCTTCCGTCTGCCTTAGCTGCTCAAACTCAATCATCTTCAGTTCTCTGGAACTATCTGGAAAAGCCCATCCTGCAAACTCATTGGCAAACTGCTCCCAGGATAAGCTCTCTAACCTTGGGTCCATATAGTTTTTGAACCATTCCCTTGCCTTCTTGCATTTCAATGTGAACCCTGCCATCTGAATGGCTCTACTGTCACTTGCTCCTAGCTCATCTGTTATCATCTTTACCGTTCTGAGGTACTCAAAGGGGTCATCGCCTGCTTCAAACTTGGGGGCATCCAACTTGAGGTAATCCGTCATCTTTACTTTACCCCCAACTGATGAACCAGGTTTGGGTATCCGGACATCAGGGACTATTGGTTCTGCTGGTGGAGGAGGAGGTGCAGCATCCCCTGGGTTAGGGTTTGCTGGACCTGGGAAAAAGGGTGAGGATGGAAACATGGGGTACTGTGGGTAAAAGGGAGGATAGGGCATAAAGGTGGGATATGGGTTATGGCTAAAGAAATCCGATGTACCTCCCATCGGATACCCTGGCCCTTGTGGGTAGGGTGGATACTGTGGTGGAACAAAGCCCGAGGCGTGAGTGCCTCCTTGGGACTCTCCCATATCTTCTACTGACATACTCATGCCCAAACTACTATCTCTTCTCTGGTTATCCTCCTCTGTTTCCATCACATCCGCTGACATACCTTCATGAACTGATCTCCTCTGACCTGCATCAAAAGACCTTCTCGGGTCCCTTGATGTATTATCCCTGATCGTCCTACAAGATCTTGCCCTCTGCAGAGCAGGGGGATGGGCATCCATGCCCTCATTCTCTGGCGGAGCTCCAGTCAATCTAGCAGATCGACGAGTTCCTCTCATCTTGACTTCTGAAAGCATAACATAGCACATAAACATTAGCATCTTATGGTTCATGTGGAAACACATGAACCTGCATCACATACATAACATACATATCATAGCATTAATGCACATGCTCATCATCATGGCATTTCACATCATTATACAAGACAGGACTCCATATCCTATCCTAGTGGACATGATCTTCCTATTGTGCTTGCCCTACTATAACCTCTATGAGCCCGACACACTATAGGTCCGACCATGTGAACCTAGGGCTCTGATACCATTCTGTAACGACCCGAAAATTCGGACCGCTACCGGCGCTAGGATCCAGATCGGCATAAGGCCGCCGGGACCCGTAGCAAGCCTACTATGCATCCTGTACAGCTGGTATAATCCCAAACATGATCAAACATATCCATAAAACATTTAAAACTTTACCTTTAACCAGTTTGACCTGTATATGCACTATGACTGAACTCATAGAACCCCTAGGGTCAGCATACCCTATGTCAAACTCGGTCCATCACATGTAACAACATAAAATAAAACTCATGTACAAAGGGATTATCCAACTCGGGCCAAGCACAATACTATAACTCTGAACATATAACATAATATCATTATGCAATACAACTCTTTTTACAACAATACATAACCTTACATTACATCATGTCCACTACTATTCTATTACATAAACATGACCATGGACGTAACCTGCTGATCTCCTGACTATCTCTGACCCTGCAAACCTGGGGTTAGGGGAGAGGGGTGAGCTAAAAAGCCCAGTGAGCAGAAACCATAAAAGAAAACAGTTCATTTTAACGTATGCTATCATGGAATGCGTCACATCACAAATATATCACCTCAAGGATGAATCTGTCACCAATAGCCCTCTACATATCAATCTCGTACCATAACAAGTCAACAATACTCTATGCCAGGGGCGATACGGCCACGCCTGGACTCCACATACTCTATGCCAGGGGCGATACGGCCACACCTGGACTACTCATGCTCTATGCCAGGGGCGATACGGCCACACCTGGACTACTCATCTCATATCATATCGTACATGCCATATCATATTATTCCATATCATGTCATAACATACTGAGGGCTAGAGGATCATCCAGTATCCATCCACATCGTTGTCATCGTATTATGCAATGCATCATATTCGTGAATTTTAATGCAAACAACCTATTGCATAACATGGTATTCATGATGCATGAACATGCTTGAACATGCTGAAAACATTTGATTTAAAACATAAGGGTTAGTTCCACTCACCTCTGGCTAGCTCTGGACTAACTCTGAAGCAGCTAACACTGCTAAACACCTCGGTTCCTCGGGTCCGATCCTACACAGGTGGACTCCAGTGAGGTGCCAAACATACTCTAAACAACTCATAAACAACTACCCAAAAACCCCTCAAGAAAAAGCTGGACAGGGCACTTTCGGCGGCACCTTCGGCGGCCGAAAGTCCCAGACAGAGACGAAAGTCAGGCAGGTTCGGCGGCACCTTCGGCGGCCGAAACCTCTCTCCAGAGACGAAAGTCAGGCACTTTCGGCGGCCGAAAGTCTGCTTTCAAGCCAAAACTCAACTTTCGGGGGCAAGGTTAGGCGGCCAATCCCTGCATCCTCAGGCAGGTTCGGCGGCCGAAACCACCTTTGGCGGCCGAACCTGAGTTCATCCAGAACTCAGCCTTTGTGCATTTCAAGCCTTCCAAACCTTCCATACACCCCAAAACAAGCACCCAACTTCTCAAACACATGCATACATCCTTAACCATGCACAAATGAGCTCAAACAAGCTTAAACTCCCAAAAACAACATCTAAAGCATACATAGATAGTTTATGACCCACATAGGCCAAAACCACCAAAACAAACCAAACCTCACATACTCTTTCCCAATCATGCATACTCTCTCCCATAAGCTCAAGGGGCTTGAAAACTGACCTAAACCCCAACACAAACATCACATGAACATACATTATCATACATTGGGCATAAAACCCACATGAACCCTAACATGCATATCTACCCATACTCAACCATCAAAACCTCTTAAAACTCACTTAAAACTTCATGAAACGTAAAAGAAAGCATAGATCCACACTTACCTCTTGAAGATCGAGGGTTTGTGCGAGCTCTAACTTGGAGATGGGAGGAAACTACTCCTTGGGTCTCTAAGCTCCCAAAACTTGATCTAAGCTTGAAAACTCTTCAAAACAACCATGGAACTCATAAAAATATGAAGGAGATGAAGAGAAAACATGAAAATGACCAAAGGAGGACATGAACACACCTGAGCTCGAGAATGGGGAGAAATCTCGCCCATTTTCGGTCTGAGGGGCTTTTATAGGTGGCCAGCCAAACCTCCTTCGGCGGCCTAACATGCATGCAAAACACTCCCATGTTCGGCGGCCGAACTTGAGGTTCGGCGGCTGAACCTGGTTTGTTCAAACATAGCTTTCGGAGGCCAAAAGCGCTCCCAAAAACCAACTCATGTTCGGCGGCCGAACTTCACTTTCGGCGGCCGAACCTGGCAAAAACCTCCTTGGTCTTTTCTTTTCAAAACTCACTTCTTTTTCATTTAAAACCATGAAATCAGTAAAAAAATCATTTTAGAGATCACATTTTACCCCTCTAGAAGACTCTGGCATCATCAAAATTCCATATTCCAACGGAGATTCCGCCGGAAGGTAGGGATTTCGATGCCGGAATCTAGCCGGGTATTACAGTTTGGGCAAATCACCTCATAGGGAGTTACACTAACTTTTTATTTGCATGTATTTATATTTTTATTTCCCTTGACCAATGCAAATTTAGAGATTCAATTCAAGAAAATAACTTCCAAAGTGAAGGTAGCACACTATAATTGATTCAATTTAGGCTTAAACGGGTGGAAAATCAATGGGGTCTTGAGATAAGAAGCTCTTTTAACCTTGTTATCTATGCTGAGTAGAGCAAAAGCTAAGTCAAAATTTTGTGTGCGTGTGTGCAAAAAGTGAAAAATGTGTGAAAAAATTTTTGGTGTGTGTTTATGGGGCAAAAAGATTCAAAAAGAAACAAAAAGAAAGCAAAAAGATAATGTAAACGAAAAAAAATATATATAACCTAACAGTAAATACCCCCACACCTATCCCAAACATTGTCCTCAATGTTTAAACATAAATATGAAAAAATTAATAAGGAAAGGGAAAGGGACTTCCTGGCCTGGGGGTGATTTGGCCAGTGATTTGGGCAAATCACTGGTCAAATCACTGTCTGTCACGGTGCTGGGAAGAAACAGGTCCAGCAGGTGCTCCATGTGCTGCATCCTGTCTCTGATTCTGGTGAGATGAGCCTCCACCGAATGGTCTTGAAGTGCCTTTTATGTCCTCCAAGGTCCATCCAATTGCTTTTTTGTGCTTCCTTAACACATCAAGGAGCTTTTCTTCTTCTTCTTGGCTGAGCTGGTTGGAAATAATTACTGGAAGTGTATTTCCAGCTTCCAAGTATGCATATTTGAGGTGGCTAGGCAAGGGCTTCAGATCTGGTGTATCTGTTGTCTGCTCTGATTTCTACTGTTTGCTGTCTGATTTGGCCAGTGATTTGGGCAAATCACTGGTCAAATCACTCTTTGTCAAGTCTGTCTGCTCACTGATTTGGGCAGACTGTCTGGGTGATTTGGGCAAATCACTGCCCTAATCACTTTCTGGCAGATTTTTTTCCATGGCCTGTTTTTGCAATTTTTCAGCCCTACTGTCTTGCAGCTCTTTTCCACTCCTCAATGTGATGGCACTAGCATTTTGCCTTGGATTTATCTCAGTTTGGGAAGGTTGCTTTCCTTGTGATTCAAGCTTACTCAAGGATGAAGCCATTTGTCCCACTTGTTGCTTCTTTGCTGGTTGTTCAGGAGCTGTTTGAGTGGTGTAGGTTGCTGGTTCAGCGAGTGCAACAACTTCTGGTTTAGTGGTGTCAATTTCTGAGGTTGCTGGTGTTTGGACAGCAACAAGGGATGTAATGGTGGCAGATTCAGCACTTGCTAATTTTTAGACAGCAGGTTCAGCAATTGTTGATGTAATTGTGGAATTTTCAGCAGGTGGACAGCAACTGTTGTCTCTATTTGCAGTAGGTTGGACAGGCAGATTTCCAGCTTGAATTTCAGCTTCTTCACGTGCAACAGGGGGTTCTGCCATTGCTGGATTTTCTGCAGTAATCTGGAACTTAGTTTCTGGTGCAATTTCAGCAGTGGCAGGAGTGGCAGTGGGTGATTTTGCTGGTGCAGAAATGTAATACCCGGCTAGACTCCGGTATCGGAATTCCTACCGTCCGGTGGAATCTCGGATGTCGGAAACCTCTAGTAGGGTAAAACCATATTTTTATAAAATGTATTAATGTGTTTTATGTTTTAAGCATGAAAGAAAATGAGTTTTTGCATGAAAATAACATTGGAGGAAAACTCAGGTTCGGCCGCCGAACATGCATGCGTTGCGGGTGTGCTTTAGGCCCCCGAAAGTATAAGTGAGGGAAGTCCAGGTTCGGCCGCCGAACCTCAAGTTCGGCCGCCGAACATGGCATGCATGCGGAGGCACATTCGGCCCCCGAACGTGGTTTGGCCAGCCACTATAAAAGGGTCCCTTAGCCAAAAACGGGCGAGCTTTTTCCCCATTTTCGGCCAAGGTGAGCTCTCCGCCGTCCCTCACCAATCTTTGATGTTTTTCCTCTAGATCTTTCAAGATTTTCATTTGTTTTAACTTTGTTTTGAAGATTTGAGCTTTTGAGCAAAGTTTTGGAGCTTGGAGGTTCAAGAACCCAATCGCTCCCAACTCCGAGTTTAGGTCGTCTCTCTCTCGATCTTCAAGAGGTAAGAGCCGATCTTAAGCTCATTGCATGTTTTAAGTAAGTTTTAAGTAGATCTATGGGTTAGAATGCATGTTTAGGTTATGGTTATGTTTATAGGTATAAATGTATGTTCTTGAGCAATGTGGATGCTTGATGTATTGTAGATGGGGTTTATGATGGTTTGAGGCCCCTAGGAACATGTATGCTTGTGTTTGTGTGTTGTAGAATAGGTTTGATGCATGTTTGGAAGGTTTGGAGGCGAAATGTGCAAATGGAGCCAAGTTTCTGCCCTTTGGCAGAAACCAGGTTCGGCAGCCGAAGGACTTTCGGCCGCCGAACATGGCTGGGGAGGCAGCCTTTCGGCTGCCGAAGCTTGCCCCTGAAAGGAGACTTTCATCTCTGTCTGGCAGTTTCGGCCGCCGAAAGTGCCGCCGAACATGCATGAGTTTCATCTCTGTCTGGGAGTTTCGGCCGCCGAAGGTGCCGCAGAACCTGCCTGACTTTCGGCTATGGAGGGACTTTCGGCCGCCGAACCTGCCGCTGAAAGTGCCCTGTCCAGGCCTTCTTTGCATGTTTTTCTATGGTTGTTCCATGATATTTTAGGGGGTTTTTGGGGAGTAGTTTATAGTTATGTTCATGTGTGTTTGGTCCCTCATTTGAGTCCACCTGTGTAGGTTCGGACCCGAGGAACCGAGGACCCCAGCAGTGAGTTCAGCTGCTTCGGTGTTGTCAGAGTCAGCCAGAGGTGAGTGGAACTAAACTTAATCTTTTAAATTAAGAAATTAAATGTTTTATCATGTTTCATGCATCATGATTATGCAATAGGATGATTGCATTAGTTTTCACGAATATGCCGCATTGCATCGATTGTTGTTGATGTGGGTGAATGTTGGATGACCCAATTAGTCCATGACAGGAAGACCAGGACCCCATTCTACGGCCTGGCACGGTAATGGGACTCGAAGACCAGGAGCCCAGAGGAGGCCCTGGGATAATGATAAGTAATGTATGTATGACAGGAAGACCAGGACCCCATGCTACGGCCTGGCACAGAGTTAGCTTGGACTAGTTGGTGACAAGTGCACCCAACCCTTATGTGAATTGTCTGTGTTATGATGCATCTCATTGGAGCATAGTGTTAATAAGTTTTATAGTTCAACTCACTGGGCTTTTAGCTCACCCCTCTCCCTTTTACCCCCAGGCTTGCAGGTACAGGATAGAAGAGGAGGTCGGTTAGAGTAAAGCTTGTTTATGTAATAGATAGAATGTGGACATGACAAATCGTAGTACGATGTAATGTAAAAGTACAATATAGTTATGTAATGATGTTTATGGATATTAGAGGTGTGCTTGACCATAGAATGTTGTTATCCCTTTTAATACATGATCTTGGATATTTTATGTCATTCATGCAAACCAACTCAACATATGTTATGTCATCCATTTGGGGGCACTGATGAGATCCCACTGAGGGATCAAGGTTTATGGTTTATGTATATACAGTGCATGCACAGGTTGAGTATGGTTGATGTATATGGAAAGAAAAGTTTTAATTTTTATGTATGTTGTTGATCATGTATGGGATTATACAGGTTTACAGGTTAGATGTCAGGCTTGCTTCGGGTCCCGGCGGCCTTAAGCCGATCTGGATCCTAGCGCCGGTAGCGGTCCGATTTTCGGATCGTTACAGAATGGTATCAGAGCTCTAGGTTCATATGGTCGGACCTAGAGTGTCGGGCTCATAGATGTTATAGAAGGTCAAGCACAATAGGAAGGATCATGTCCACTAGGATAGGATGTGGAGTCCTGTCTTGTATGATGATGTGAAATGCCATGATAATAGGCATGTGCATTAATGATATGCTATGTTATGTGATGTATGTGATGCGGGTTCATGTGTGCCCACATGAACCATGTTATGCTAATGCTTGTTTGTTACGTGCTGTTTTTTTTTTTTCAGAAAGCAGGATGAGGAACTCGTCGATCAGCAAGATTGACTGGAGTACCACCTGAGGATGAGGGCATGAGCGCCCGTCCTCCAGCATTGCCTAGGGCAATGTCTAGTAGGTCTAACCGAGAAAGAGCAGCAAGAGACCCTAGAAGGTCTTTGGATCTGGATAGAAGCAGATCAGTCAGAGGAACAGTTCAGGGAGGAATGTCTGAGGGCATGGGGGATGATATGGATGTAGAGCAAAGGAGGGATGGCAATCTGGGAGTTAGCATGTCAGAAGAGGGAATGGGAGAGTCCCAAGGAGGCACTCAGGCCTCGGGATTTGTTCAGCCACCCCACTACCCACACTTCTCACAACACCCCGGGTATTCGATGGGAGGTACATCGGATTACCCTAGCTTTACCCCTTATCCCACACAGATGCCATACCCACCTTACTACCCACCATACTCTCAGTACCCAATGTATCCACCTCCACCCTACTATCCAAATCCAGCAAACCCTACCTCAGAAAATATTGCACCACCTCCACCACCTGCAGAACCAGCAGCCCCAGTTACTCAACCTTCTAGACCTAGCTCAGCCAGTGGGAGCAAGGTCAAGATGACCGATTACATGAAACTGGGTGCTCCTCAGTATGAAAAAGGGGATGACCCATTTGTGTATCTTGAAAGGGTTAAAGTAATCACGGATGAGATTGGGGCTGATGACAGTAGAGCCATTCAGATGGCCGGGTTCACGCTTAAGTGCAAGAAGGAGCGGGAGTGGTTCAAGAATTATGTGAACCCAAGGGTGGACAGCATGTCTTGGGAAGAGTTTGCAAACGAGTTTGCAGGATGGGCTTTTCCCGATAGTTCAAGGGAGCTGAAGATGATAGAGTTTGAATAGTTGAGGCAGACGGATGAAATGAGTGTAGAGGAGTACACCGACAGATTTTTGGAGCTGTTGCCTTTTGCTGGGCAGAGTCTGGATACAGATTCGAAGAGGTCAAGGAGGTATGTCATGAAACTTCATTCCAGGTATTCCTCCTTGATCCAGTCAGTGGACAGGGAGAGCTTCCATGCCATAGTAGATATGGCCAGGAAAATGGAGGCCAGTGCCATCGTTCAGGGGACAGTTTAGCAGTCAGTGGCGCAATCTTCCGGTTCTAAAACTCCGGGTGGGGGAAGATTAGATCCCTCTACCCTGAGTGCAGCAGCTTCAGGTAGTAAGAGATGGGGTAAGCCCAAGGGTAAGAAGAATAAGTTCTGGAGTAAAGTCAAGTCCAGTCTGGGATTTGGGAGCGGCTCAAGCTCTGGTGCGGATAATGCAGTTTGTGCGAGGTGTGGTAGGCCACACAAGGGAGTATGTCGTTTTGGGACGAACGCCTGTTTCAGATGTGGTCAGGAGGGGCATATGGCTCGAGATTGTCCAAGAGCAGTCCCGATGGCTCAGTCCCAGCAGACAGCTTCAGGCAGTGTAGCGCAGCCAGCAGCTCCAGCCATGACTCAGGCCAGTGGCAGAGGTAGAGGGAGAGGGGCAGCCTCTTCTTCAGCGGGTTTCAGAGGTGAAGGTCCATCAGCTCCAGCACGGATCTTCACAATGACACAGCAGGAGGCAGATGCATCTAACACCGTGGTGGCAGGTAACTTAATCATTGGTTGTTCAGATGTGTATGCCTTGATGGACCCTGGTGCATCTCATTCTTTTATCGCTCCGAGAGCCGTGGGGAGGTTGGGTCTGATGACTTCTGGGTTAGAGTGTCCTCTCTGGGTCAGTGGACCCAAGTGTGATCCATCTATGGCAGAGTCAGTCTGCCAGTGTAGTCCTGTGTTTGTTGAGGGAAGATGCTTGTCCGCCGACCTAGTGGTTCTAGATTTGACAGATTTTGACGTCATTCTAGGGATGGACTGGTTATCTACCCATGGTGCTACCTTGGACTGCAGGGACAAGGTAGTCAGGTTCAGAGGTCAGGATGGGTCTGAGGTTGTCTTCAGAGGAGACAGGAGGGGTACACCTAGAGGTCTGATATCAGCTCTTCAGGCTCGTAGGTTGCTCAGGAGGGGATGTCAGGGGTATTTGGCTCATGTGAGAGAGCTTAGCAGTCAGGTTAGAGAGCCCGCCTCGGTGCCAGTGGTTAGAGAGTTCTTAGATGTGTTCCCAGACGAGCTGCCAGGTTTACCACCTGCTAGGGAGATAGAGTTCGAGATAGAACTGATGCCTGGAACTCGACCGATCTCTATCCCTCCCTACAGGATGGCGCCAGCAGAATTGAAAGAGTTGAAGGAGCAGTTGTAGGAGCTGGTAGACAAGGGCTTCATCCGACCGAGTACCTCACCCTGGGGTGCTCCAGTTTTGTTTGTGAGAAAGAATGATGGATCCCTTAGACTTTGTATCGACTACAGGCAGTTGAACAAAGTCACTACCAAGAACAAGTACCCTTTGCCAAGGATCGACGATCTATTCGACCAGCTAGCAGGAGCGGGTTGCTTCTCTAAAATAGATCTGAGATCTGGGTATCACCAGCTGAGGATCAGAGACGAGGATGTGCCAAAGATGGCTTTTAGGACCAGATATGGGCATTTTGAGTTCCTTGTGATGCCGTTCGGGTTAACCAACGCCCCTGCAGCATTCATGGATCTCATGAACAGAGTGTTTAGCCAGTACCTGGATCACTTCGTTATTGTCTTCATAGATGATATCTTGGTGTATTCCAGGAATGCAGAGGAGCATGCCCATCATCTGAGGTTGGTTCTACAGACCTTGAGGGAACATGGCTTGCATGCCAAGTTCTCTAAGTGTGAGTTCTGGTTGAGGAGCATTTCATTCTTGGGGCATGTAGTGTCAAAAAATGGGATAGAGGTGGACCCCAAGAAGGTAGAAGCTGTGGCTAACTGGCCTAGACCCACTTCAGTGACAGAGATTAGAAGTTTCTTGGGTTTAGCAGGTTACTACAGGAGGTTCATTCAGGACTTCTCGAAAATTGCAGCTCCTCTAACCAGGTTAACCAGGAAGAATCAGAAGTTTGTGTGGACCGACCAGTGCGAAGAGAGTTTTGAAGAGCTTAAGAAGAGGTTGACTTCGGCACCAGTTTTAGCTCTGCCATCTAGTGATGAGGACTTTACAGTCTTTTGTGATGCGTCCCGTGTGGGACTGGGTTGTGTACTGATGCAAAATGAGAGGGTGATTGCTTATGCTTCGAGGCAGCTAAAGAAGCATGAGTTGAATTACCCCACACATGACCTTGAGATGGCAGCAGTAATCTTTGCACTCAAGATGTGGAGGCACTACCTCTATGGGGTAAAATGTGAGATCTTCACCGATCATAAAAGCCTGCAGTACATCCTGAGTCAAAGAGATTTGAACTTGAGACAGAGGAGATGGGTAGAGCTGCTGAGTGACTATGATTGCAAGATTCAGTATCATCCGGGTAAGGCGAATGTTGTGGCAGACGCCCTAAGCCGGAAGTCACTAGGCAGTCTATCCCACATCACGGCAGAGAGGAGACCAGTGGTGAAGGAGTTTTACAAGCTCATTGATGAAGGTCTATAGTTGGAGTTGTCTGGTACAGGTGTCTTGGTTGCTCAGATGAAAGTGACATCCGTGTTTCTGGAGCAGGTGGCTCAGAAACAGCATGAGGACCCAGAGTTAGTGAAGATTGCCAGGACTGTTCAGTCAGGCAAGGACAGTGAGTTCAGATTCGACAATAAGGGGATCCTCCGCTATAGGAGTTGATTGTGTGTACCATATGACATAGGGCTAAAAGGAGACATTATGAGAGAGGCTCATAATGCAAGATACAGCATTCACCCCGGGGCCACCAAGATGTATCAAGATCTGAAAAAGGTTTATTGGTGGCCAACTATGAAGAGAGAAGTGGCACAGTTTGTGTCAGCCTGCGAAGTATGTCAGAGGGTGAAGCTGGAGCATCAGAAGCCGGCTGGAATGCTTAACCCGCTACCTATTCCAGAGTGGAAATGGGAGAATATAGCTATGGATTTCGTAGTGGGGTTACCGGCGACGTCCAACAGATTGGACTCCATATGGGTGATTTATGCAACCGATTACACTTGAGTTTAAACAACCTAAGCAATTACGGACTTAAATCATTCAAACAATGTATTACTCAAGCAATTAAAAGCAATAGGCCTAAATTGATTCCAAAAGCAAAGCAATAATTATAGAAAGATCAAGTTGCATAAATATTGAAAGCAAATAAGAGTTTAATAATGGAGTTTTAAATCTCCCAATTCATCACAAATCTGAATTTCCCCAATTTCAACTACAAAAGATGGAATTTAGCCATTCATGGTGGACAAAATCACAAAAGAAAGAAGAAAGGAAGATGGAGAGGCTGCCGCAGACTTGCTGCTGTAATTCTGCAGTGATTCTGCTGTGGAGAGAAGATGATGTTGCTGGGTTAGATGCTGTCTCCTTTTATAGCTTGAGAGTTTTAATCCAATTAGGGTTTGGAAATCCCCATCTTGACTTGGTCTTTTGTGGTCTTTGATTCTTCTTTGGATCTTGTATTTAATTGTGAATGGAATTCCTCAAGTGAAAGACCCTTTTCGTGGCTCTTGGGACTGATCTTGCAGTGTTTGAAATGGATTTGGACTTCTCCACTTTTGAATTTTGGTTTTCTGCAAATTTTCCCGCTTCTGCTGTCCTTCTCTGCGTCAAAGTGATTTAGGCGGGTGATTTGGGCAGATCACTTGCCCAAATCGTTTCTGTGAGCTTTCAGGTTTCTGCCTCAGCTTCCTCTGCTTGATTTGGCCAAATCACTCTGACCCAATCACTTTTCTAGCTTTTTCTGCACTTTTTCTCCAACTTTCCATTTTCTTCCTTTCCTGCAAAAACATAACAAAAACCATAAATTAAGCTGAGAAATGTGTATTTAAGTAATAATAAAGATAATAAAAATGTGGCTAAATTATGTTTGATTAATATCAAAATATAACTACTGAAAGTATCTCTTGAAAAAATGTTGTATATTCCAAGTGTGTGACTCTAGATTTCTTTGTAGGTTCTTATTTCAGTGCCCTTAGCAAAACTATTTGTGTGTGTAGGATACTAAGATTTAGAAATTAGTGTGAGCATTTTTCCTTCTTCCTTGTTTTGGCTAGTCATTGCTTTTTGGGTTTTTGATTTACCTCATTCTCTTCTAGTCTATTTGTTTCCCTTTTTGGCCCGTGTCTGCTTAGGGATTTTTTTACCTGTTTCCTTTGAAAATTTTCTAGATCTGACAAAACTCTTCCTTTACATCCATATATCTTTTTATAAGACCTTATACTTTCCTACTACAAAATCTCAGTACGATCTCTTCCATCGTTCCTGCCCCTGTCCTTATGATTTCTAATAGGAAAAAAAGTATTTACTTTTGAAGTTGTCATATGGATCTCAATGGGAATTTAGGAACTCCAATGACAAAAAGATCTCTTTTGTTCCCACATATGGCACTACTTGATGATTGTGAGCTTTGAAGTTAATAGGATGGCCACACATGGACTAGATTAAGGATTTTTAGTAGTTAATGAGTTTGGCTTAGTAAATGAGGGTAGTAATAGTGTTAGGTAGTTGTTTCAGAGGTGTTAAGATTTAGAGTTGCAGAGGGAGTTAAGAAGTTGGAAAAGACAAAGTGAAATCCCCTTTCTCAATGATGGGAAGGGCATATATACCCCTGTCCATACAGGATACGCCTAGGACATGTCTCTTTAAAGTGGACTATAGTACTAGTATTAGAGACTTTTCAGTCGACTCATTAATGGTGGATAGTTGGTTGATTAAATACTTAGCCGACCAAGGCCAGGATATGCTACATTGTCAACCGATGCCAACTCCTCTGGAAATTAAAAACAAGCTTGTCACCAACTCAAAATTATTGGATGACCCGAGCTGCTATCATGGGATTATGGGCGCACTTCAATCCCTAACACTCACTCGACCTGATTTGTCATACTGTGTTAATTGTGTTTCTCAATCTATGCATGCACAAACAAAGATACATCTTAAATTGGTTCGGCGTATTCTCCAGTATGTGAAAGGTACAATTGATACTAGTTTGCATCTTACTTCCAACACCTCCTTTGAGTTGTCTGCTTATTCGGATGCTGATTGCGCAAAATGTCCTACTTCGAGATGGTCAACCACTAGCTGTTGTACCTTCCTTGGTATAAATATTATATCCTGGTATGCAAAGAAGCAACACACAGTTTCTCGTTCCAGTACTGAAGCAGAGTATTGAGTCATGGCCCATAAAGCTGCAAAATTAACTTGGCTGCAATATATCCTTAATGATCTTCTGATGATATTAGTGCATTGTATATGACTGTTAATCCTATATTTTATGCACGTAGCAAACATATAGAGTTAGACTACCACTATGTACATAATAAGTAGCACTTGGATTTCTTGTTATTAAACATATCTCCTTGAATAAACAGATTGCAGACATCTTTACCAAACCTGCAACAAAGGCAACACTTCACTTTTTCTGCAACAAACCATGCCTCCAGCCTCAACTTAGTTTGCGGGGGTTATTGAAAATAATCAATTCAAACAAGATTATTAGACTACCTTTCTATAAGCTTGGAGAGATGAGAGTTGTTGAAGAATAAAGTGTTATATTTAGTTGTTATCGGCTAAAATTAGTTATAATCTACTCAATATATGTATTCTATCTTATGTTTAAGTAAACAAGAGAAATAAAAATAAAAGCGTCTTTCTACTTTTTTAAGAATCGGTTATTAACAAGAAAACTAAAATTTTTATTTTTCTTTACATGTTTTCTTTTATATATCATTAATAATAATAATAATAATTATTAAAAAAATTCATTTCACTTTTATTATTATTATTAAAAAATTATAATTTAATTTTTATAATATAAAAAACTTATTTTTTAATTTTTTAATTTTAAAAAATATATTAAAATATTTTTAAAATTTTAAAATATTTACTAATTAATGTATCCATTAATTAAAACAGTTAACTGATTTAAAGAATAGTAAAATATCCTTAATAAAAAAAGATTATAAATATTCCTTCAGTTAACTGATTTAAAGAATGGTGAAATACCCTTAATAAAAAAAGATTATAAATATTTTTATAGAACTAAAAGGGTAATAAATATTTTTTTTATATTATAAAAATGAAACAATAACACAGATAAAGGCTAAAACTCACAAAACGGCAAATTAATAAATTTTAAAAAATCTCAAGAGTATTTTAACGTGTTTTCAAAATCAAAATACCCATTAAATTTTTCTCGTAAGGCAGTGTCTAAATGGTAAACTTCCCTTGTTATTAAATCAACTAGAGAGAAAACGTGGAACACAGTAGCGCCATTCGGCAAAAAATAATAATAATAATAATAATAACGCCCTTGACAAGTGATGACGTCATGAATGATGACAAGTGAGAATGGGCACACCAACCAATGCCACTTTCTGCGTCTAATTCAAAGGATGGGATTATCGTATTAACAATGTTTGCGTACCTTATCGGTTTTTACTTTTATACAAGAAAATCACCAACACAGTCTTCTTCCCCACCGCCCCTGAATTAAGACCGACATCTTGCTTTTTCTTCATTTGTAATTGGGTTCTTCTTACTCTGTTAAGTTTTTTGTATATCCTTTTTCTTTTGATCTTCAATTTTCGAGCAAAATAGCTAATGGGTTGGATAATCTTTCATTTTTTTAAATCTTAAATGAGTTGGATTGAATTGCTTTTATTTGTTGTTTTGTCAAATTGTTTTCGTGCTCAATTTACTTCTTGGGTTTTTGTTGTGAGAATAATCTTTGCCAATTGTCTGCAAAAGATGCCCATTTTCTTTTGTTGCTCCTAGGAATTTTGTTATCTCCCATTTTGCTTGTATACAATTTTGCAGATTCCAGGCATCGATGGCTCCCTCACATTACATAAGTAAAAATATGGATTCCTCTAGCGAGAAGCATGGTCTTTTGTTTTAGGATTGCTCTATGGCAACTGGCAAGAGCAATGGTCATCTGTTATCAGCTATGGGTTTCTCAATATACTCTAGAGGTTTTCTTGTTGATAAATTTAGGGGTTTTGGAGTAGGAAATTTTTGAGTCATTTGCAATTTCTTAGTGTGTTTATAGCATAAGACTAGAATTTTCAAGGAACACAATTTTCATCTGCATTTTACTGGATAAGCTTTTCTATTTCTCTCATTGTGTTGCTTTGAAGATTTTCATCAGCAGATATGCAAAGGGATAGATAGCACTCTGGTTATATTATAGGTTTTCTCTTTTGTTATTTTCTTTCTTCCAATTGGATTTCTTATCTTCCTGCAAATATTTTCATCTGTCTTTTAATATAACATAACTTTCCTTTCTTCTTTTTCCTAAAGGAGCTTCTCAAGAAATTGAGTGTACGCAATATCTCTTGTCCATGTTGAAGTAACTAGAATCATTTTGAAGTTGGTCCTGTCATATGCTTGAATTGTAAATTGGTGAACATGTTCTATGTTGTGCCTCTTCTAGTGCTGTAACATTGTTCATCTTGAATTAGGACAAGACACCTCCTGGGTAATAGTTGGGGTGTGGTTTCATGTCTTAGTTGTTGATATTGCTCTGGAATGAAACAAGTAATAGCATAACCACATAAAATGCATCATGATATGATTCCTCGGTTTGTTGTTGAGCAATCACGTTGTCTATTGAATATAGTAGATCCCTAAGTTTGCTGCAAAAGAGTGAGGGCCATGATATATACATTGCATTTGTGAAAGAGACATTATAGTGAGAGTGAGAGCAGTGAGATAGTGCTAAATAGGCGCACTAGAGTTCATAAAGCTGTATCTCTTTCACCTAGTCATTTGTAAGCAATGGTAATATATCATTAAAAACTAATTTGTTCACCCTTTCTATGCGTAAAACTGATGATTATTTGAATGTGTATTGCCTCGTATAAGGGCCCCTTTTTTCGTTTTGGTGCTATATCTGGAAAGATTGAGCTTGTCCAAATATACATTAAAATTGATGTCACAATTTATTGACATTTTTACTGCCACATCTGCAGGGTGATAAAAATGGCTTTTCTAGCAACTGCTGAAGCTTGTGATTCAAATGCAGCACTTTTAGCAAGTGGTGACTTGCGGGCTTTACAACCGATTTTCAAGATATATGGCCAATGTCGAGCATTCTCAGGCCCCATTGTCACTCTTAGGGTGTTTGAAGACAATGTGATAGTGAGGGAGCTTCTTGAAACTAGAGGTGAAGGAAGAGTACTGGTTATAGATGGTGGGGGAAGCATGAGATGTGCTTTGGTTGGAGGAAATCTGGGACAATTGGCTCAAAACATGGGGTGGGCTGGTATTGTAGTCAATGGCTGCATTAGAGATGTTGATGAGATTAAAGGATGTGATATTGGGGTGAGAGCCTTAGCATCACATCCCACGAAATCCAACAAGAAAGGCATCGGTGAGAAGCATGTACCGGTGCAAATCGCCGGAACCCTGATTCAAGACGGTGAATGGCTGTATGCAGATAGTGATGGCATTCTTATCTCAAAATCTGAGCTCTCCGTTTGAGTAAGAACTTAGGCCTCAAATTGATCAGCTCATAAGTGGAGAGGATTTTCCAGGCCACCCATATTACATTTTTTCTACATTAGCCATGTTTACATCAATAAACTTCAATACTCATTTCTACATGAACTAAATTTGGAAACAGTGACATGCTTCTCTTCAGATGATCTGTTAGTAATCTTTGGATAATGATATTTGCGGCTGCACTGTATACTTGATCTATCACTTAATAAATTTATAGTAATTGAAGTAAGAACATAACATGTTTTTTTCGCCGTTTTAAATCCAGTTTGTGTTTCTTAGATGAACGGAGAAGAGAATGCTACCTTTCGCCGTTTCAAATCGAGTTTGTGTTTCTTAGATGAACAGAGAAAAGAATGCTACCTTTGGCCGTTCCAAATCGAGTTTGTGTCCTTGAAATGAATGGAGAAGAGAATGTTTCATATGTAAATCAACTTATTTGAAATTTATAATTAAGTATAAGAAGAATCTAAGTACAAGAAGAATTTAAGAATAGTAGAAGAATAGTAGGATTGAGATTTGTAACTTTTTGTATTAAATATTAACGTGAAAACTTAAAGTAGATTATTAAATAAATTATCTTAATATTTCTACAAAATTGACTAGAGATAATTGGTATATAATGTTGTTTTGTTTGGATTTTTTTTCAAATACAGTATATAAATTAAATTTTATAATATACAAAACGGAGAGCAAAAATTTTAACAATATTTTTTTTATCATTTTGTATGTAATATTAATATAAAAAATAATATCAGTAGTATATTTAAATATCAATATATCATGTTGATATAATAACTGATATATAAAATATCATGCATAACAGTATTGATTGTTAAAAATTTTAAGTTTCAACGTTTATTCTCCTTATTATATTTATGGTAATAATTATTAGTGGTTGATGTAAATTAATATTAAAATATATTAAATTTGAATTTTAATAATTCAAATATTAATTATTTAGATATTTTAAAATAGAATTTTAATTAAATTAGACATTATTTATATCAAAATATTATCATTATCTTATAAAATTTCATATATTATTTTATTTAGAATTCTATATATTGCACTGGATATAATACTATCATTTCATCCGCTCTGAATAATATTTAAACTCTATCAAATATACTATATAAAGAGTTCATAACTTCCATAATCAGATACACTATTCTTTCTAGCAGTTAATTTCATAATTTATTCATCACACATATTGATTTAAACATCAAAGAGGTTGCCAAGCCAATCCATATGTTTTTCTTTTTTATTTTGCAGGTTTACACTCAAAGAAATATGATGTGAACATCATTGTTGGCACCTTTTGTAGGAATCAACACAAAGCTGTATATCTATATCACATTTGTTTTTTTTAAATGAGATTATAATCAAACAAGTAGATAGTTTGTGGTTTGTGAATCTAGCTGAATGAGTTTATCACTACAAGAAATCTAGACTTTTGTAACAGAAAATTTTCATTGTTGAAGGGTTTTGTTTCATCGCAAAAAAACTTTTATGATGGATTTGCGATGAATTTAATCCCATTTTTTATACTCTCGTCGCTAAATTCTTGCGATCAAAATTTGCATCTGTCACTAAATCAACAAAATTATGTCTTCACCAAATCAATGATGTAATTATGTTGTCACTAATCCATCGCTAAATTATATGCATAAATATTTAAAAACAATGTTAATTTTAAGTATCCCTTAAGCTCTCATTAAGCAATAGCTACCTTTTTTATTATTTTGATTGTCATGATCACAGCCTCATACTTAGCAGCGTTATTGGTTTTGTAACGTCCTCTGGGCCCACAACAGTAGATATTGTCCGCTTTGGGTTCGAGGGCCTTGGCCCAGCCTTCCCCGCACGGTTTTGTTCTTGGGTCAAGAGATTTACTACCCTGTCTTCCCAAAACGCGTCCACTGTGGTCTCTTGGGGCTTGCCCTTATAAGGCGTCCCCCCTCCTTACCTCTTTCCGATGTGGGATACTTTCAATCCACCTCATAGGGCTTCTACCCCCCATAAGGCCTGAGCGTCCTCGCTCAGCACACCGTACTCATGAGGCCCAGGCTCTGATACCATTTGTAACGTCCTCTGGGCCCACAATAGTAGATGTTGTCCGCTTTGGATTCGAGGGCCTTGGCCCAGCCTTCCCCGCATGGTTTTGTTCTTGGGTCAAGGGATTTACTACCCTGTCTTCCCAAAACGCGTCCACTGTGGTCTCTTGGGGCTTGCCCTTATAAGGCGTCCCCCCTCCTTACCTCTTTCCGATGTGGGATACTTTCAATCCACCTCATAGGGCTTTAATGGAACAATTAGTACTCACTCTCACCAGACTATTCCCTTAAAGTGGGAGGTCAAGGGTTCGAGTAGTGGGGGAGGCGACCTAATTTCCAAAGGGAAATTTGGGCCAAATCCACTTGGGGAAGGATGCATTCGATGCAAGAACCCAAGGGGATAAATCCTGCCAGGAACCCGTGAGGGTGAATGGATGTTAAGAGCTGTTCACGACGCCAGTGGAAAGCCCGAGGTGGCAAAGAGGCCAGGCGAGGGATAGCCCTGGGCCGTGAACGGTAACAGTGCCGGGGATCATGTCCGGGCTGTTACAGGTTTTGAAAGCAAGCGTATAATAGTTTGATGTCTACTTGTCCTTACAATACTATGCTAATCCCTGATCCTTCGACACTATATGCTCCGTCTGTCCATATTTGCCAAGTCTCAACTGTAGGCTCTGTAGGCTCTAGAGCCTCTGGTACTAGGGTCATTTCAGTCATAAAGTTTGCTAATGGCTGAGCTTTAATCACATTATTGGGAACATACTTGATGTCGTAGACTAATAGAATTATTGACCAAATGGACAATTGCCCTGCTAACTTTGGCCTATGTAGCACTTTTATAACAGGTAATTGGTCATTAACTCAATGGTATGGGCTTCGAAATATGGCATGAGCTTTGTTGCTAATATCATGACAGTAAAGGTGAGCTTTTCCATAGGTGAAGAATTCAGCTCTGGCCCTTTCAACACCTAACTAGTGTAATAAATAGGGTATTAATCACCTGCTTCTTGTCTCACAAAAAACAAGCTTATTATTTCGTGTGTCACAACTAAGTACAAAAATAATATCTCGCCTTGTTTGGGCGAGCTAAATAACAGAGGGGAACATACAAAACCTTTTAAATCATTAAAAGCTCTAACACGCTATTTTCCCCAAATAAATTTATTCTTCCCCTTCAAAGTCTTAAAAAATGGGAGACATTTTTTGGCAGAATATGATATGAATCGCCCTAAAGCTGTTATTTGCCCGTTTAATTTTTGGACATCATTGATGCACTCCATATCTTGAATGGCTTTAATATTTTCTAGGTTAGCCTCTACACCCCTCTTAGAGACTATATAACCTAAAAATTTTCCAACTTTTACTCCCAAAATACATTTTTCAAGATTTAATTTCATACATACTTTATCCAAAATGTATAGGACTCGCTGGATATCACTCAGATGGTATCCAACATATAAATTTTTATGACCATGTCATCTATA
The DNA here is from genome assembly GCF_001659605.2 of Manihot esculenta. NCBI lineage: Eukaryota > Viridiplantae > Streptophyta > Magnoliopsida > Malpighiales > Euphorbiaceae > Manihot > Manihot esculenta. The sequence goes on along the minus strand of NC_035165.2, from coordinate 32,923,427 downwards.
TAAACTTCCATTGAGATCCCAATTAAGTTTTAAAAATCTTCGCCACGAGCCTTTGATACATCGCCCCGACATTTTTGAGTCAAAAGTGCACCACCTTATAGCAAAAGACTTCCCCTTCTGTAATGAAGATAATCTTCTTAGCATCCACAGAATCTATGAGAATTTGATGGTATCTTACAATCACATCAAGGAAAGAAACTACTACATGCCCAGAGGTCAAGTCAACTAACTTGTTAATGGATGAGAGAGGATAATGGTCACTAGGGCATGCATTATTGAGGTTCGTGAAGTCTATGTATATCCTCTACTTCCCTTTGAGATTTTTCACCAGTGCCACATTGGCAAGCCACGTGGAGTATTATTCCTCCTTGATTAGTTCTGCATCTAGTAGTTTGCTAATTTCTTCTTTAATTAGCTGCTGCCTTTTAGGAGCGAATTTCCTCTTCTTTTGCTGCTCTTGCTTGATCGAGCTATCTATATTCAACCTGTGTGTGATTATAATCGGGTCTACACTTGTTACTTCTTCTGAATGCTAAGCAAAAGTCATTATTCTGCTTTTCAAAAGGTTAATGAGCGCTTCTTTTATATCATCATTTAAGGTTGCACCAAAATGTACTTTTTTATCATGTTCTAGTATGATTTCCTCTATCGGATCTGCTAGGTTAGGGTTTGTAAAAGACTCGAGCTTTTCCAATAGGTCAAACGACATTATCAACTTTCCGAGATCTTTGGTGGAGTGTTTGTAACATTCATGAGCAGATTTTTGGCTGTCTTGGACCACTGCCACTCCTCCTAGGGTTGTTAACTTTAAGCATAAATAATCCATATTAATAACTTTATCGTGACAATTCAGGATAGTGTGTCCAAGTATGAAGTTATATGCTAGTATAATGTTTACCATTGTAAACTCCACATACACCTTTCATTTGTGCCTCTCATCCCCTAAGGGGGAGGTTGATAGTGCCCAGAATTGTGACAATCTTATCTCCTAAACCCACTAAGAGATAGGAGACCTTAGCTAACCCACTTTTATCTAAATCTAACTTATTATAAACTTCAAAGGTTAGAAGGTTTACCAAACTCCCTGTGTCGACCAACACCCACTTGACTTCATACTTGTTTAACCTTACACTTATCATCAATGGGTCGTTGTGTGATGACTTGGCTACCCTATCGCTCAACCCAAATGTCAGCTCTTGCCTTGCCCACAGGTCTTTTTCAATAGAAAGTAAATCCTCAGGGGTGCACTTAGTTTTCCCTTTGCTGCAGCTCGAACCCCCTGCAATCACAAGTATAACACCTAAAGATTCATTTTCATCATAATTAATCGGTGTTCTTACCTCAGGTCCTGATTTCCTTTCTTCCCTATCTTTTCTTATGAACTTCCTCAAAGTGCCATCTTTGATGGGCCTTTCGATCTCATCCTTAAGAAGCCCGCATTCTTTGGTGGTGTGCCAATGATCTTCATGGACTCGACAATACTTGGTCTTGTCTCGTTTGCTTCCTTATTTGGGTTAAATTTCAGGTCACCTAATTTTTTTTGTCATTTTTCCTGATCCATATGAGTATATGCATTTATGAGTCATTTAGTGAAGTATAATTTTTATAGTTATCTAAGTCATCCCTGCCTTGAGACACTGAGTAGTTTCTTTTTTCACTTTCATGGTTTCGCCTGTCTGATCTTTGGGTCTTATTTAGGCTTGCCTTCTTGTCTTATCCCAAGACCTGTACTTCATCATCCAGTCGAATGTATTTTGAGCTTTATCCATCAGTTATTGATAGATGGCTATCAGATTTTTTTATTAGGAAATCCATGAGTTTAATAGTCTTGGTTCCCTTCTTCCACGCTTCACAAGCTATCTCATGATTTAGGTCTTCCACCTGTATAGTTTCAATATTGAACCATGAAATAAAACTCCTCAAAAACTCTCCCTCACCTTATCGGATCTTTCAGAGGTCAGAGAAAATGTTTTTTGGAGGTATGTATGTAATGAATTTGGATTTGAAACCTAAAGCAAGCTGAATGAAATTATTGCTAGAATTTGGACTAAGGTGCTAGTAATATTACTTGTCTAGGCTAGGTAACTTGAACTTTGGTGGAAAAGTCTCCGCCAAGCTTTCGTTAGACAAAGGGGCATCTCCCAACTCGAAATCATCCTTTTGCTCCCTTTAAAACCTCTGGACAATGCATACCAACTTCCAATCTACACTTCTTGGGGCCTCGTCTAAGGATTCATCATCTTCTACTTTGCCCTTCCCCTTAGAATGGATATCATTTGCCTCTCCTCTAGCCTTAGGCGTTCCCTAAGAGGGCTCCTCTCTTATTTTGGCAACTCCTTGGGAAGCCTCCTTCCGAGCCTTATATTGCTCAAAAGTAGCTTATAACTTTTTAATATACTGCAACATCTGCTTGCTATTCAGAGTACCAAGATCTATTTCAGCTAACATAGAGGGAGTATTTTGTCCACTACCTAGAGTGAAAGAGACAATAACTCCCCTGTTCACAGTGGACTTGGTAACTCCTCGTGAGCTATCAGAAATTGGAGATAAAAGGGTTTGAGTAAGAAAGAAAAAGGAAAAACATGATATTGGACAAGCCATATTTCTCAAATGATCAAAGATATTCTTTAGATCTTAGCAATGGAACCAAATGATGTTATCAAAAGTACTCCTTATATGATCTGGCAACTTGCAAGAAGAAAATGTGAGATGGCTAGTACCTACAGTCATCAAGTAAAATTTTAATATTACCTACAAAATACAAATTTTAATATTACCTACAAATATCTCTCCAAAACATGTAGATGACTCATAGTCCAACTTTAATCTAGTCAACAGAATTGAGTTGGCTATCAAATATATCCATGCTAGATACTAAGAAAATAATAAGAAAGAAAAGTTTAAAAATACGAGTTATTTAAAAATGAGAGTGAGAAATGTAAGAAGAAATACATGGTGATTGTACTAATAGGTTTTATATAGAATAGATAATGAATATTACATTTTTATGAAAAGTGAAAAGATTAAAATTATTATAATTATTAATTTAATAAATTATAGTAATTTAGGTTTAATAATTGATTATTTAATATTTATAACACCTCATTTAGAGTATTAGAATCACAGTTTTACTTTTTATTATATTTTAATTTTTTATATTTATAAACTTTTTATAGTTATTTGAATTAATAAAATTTAAGTTTGATAATATTTTATACAGTTAGTTCTATTAATTCTTTAATTATTTTATATTTTTATTATGGTTAATATTATTTTATAACAATTTTAATCAATTATATATATTTATTTTATATAATCATATAAAATATTTACAATTAAATTATATTAGTTATAATTATATAAAATTATCAAATAAATAAATAACAATATTGTAAGAAAATAAAAAAATTTTATATGATCTTTCATTATAGATTATTGCTATATGGTAAAAATACTTTTTTTTTTTTATGTCCAAACATCTTTTATATGATGTTTACTAAATTTTTATAAATATATTTTTAACAATTCTATTTATTATTATAATAAAAAATACAATAAATTTTTTAATAATAAAAATATAATAAAATTTTTATTATAATATTAATAATATAATATATTAAAAAATAGTAGGATATCAAAAAGATATAATAGTGGCAATAAATATAAAAAAAACTATATTTATTATATTAGAAAGTAATAAAAAATTAAAAGGTCATAGTAATTTAAAAATAATAAATTATATTTATTACTTATATATTAAAATTTTATTTTATATAAAATAAAATTAAAAATATACAAAAAAATTATAATATATTCATGCCATATATAAGGATTAATCGTGTCACTTATCAATTTCTCGTATATAAATTTAATAGTGACACTCGTTAATCTCTCGTTAATCTATTTTAGAATCTAATTATATATATAAATAAATTTATTAATAATAAAAATATAATTAAAAAGATGTATTACAAATTTAAATATATTATTTTTTATATTTTATAGGTAGAAAGATAAATATGTATTAATTTTTTATTAATTATTTTAAAAACATAATTAGTTTTTTATTTTAAATCATATTATATTAATTTATAATTTATTAAAAATATTATAAAAAATTAAAAAGTTACCTACTAATGGTTTATTAAAAAAATTTTTTTTACCACATTTACATTTATATCCTAACTTTAAAATCTCGAAAATAAAGAAAATTCTTTTATATTTATCTCAATTTTAACTATTTACTTTAATTAATTTTAACTAGAAAATTTTTAATACACTTATCGTATCACTTACAATTATGTCTAAAAAAACTTATTAAATAAAATAATATAAACCTTTACATTAATTTATATTTATATTTTAAATTTTAAATTTTAAATAATAAAATTAAATCTTTTTAATTTATCAATATTATAATTAAAAAAATTAAATTAAATCCAAAAAAGTTAGTAGCAAGTTATAATACTCTTTAAAATTTTATATTAATAAACATATAATCCTTTAATTTAAATTTTATATAGAAAATATATAATATTAAATAAATATTTATCACAAATAATTTTTTCACTATATAAAATGTCACATGTGAATATTATATATTAAAATATTTTATTGAAGATTTATACACACCATTATAAATTATTATTTATATATTTTTAATATATGAAAAATTATATTTTATATTAATAATATAAAATAAAATAAAATATTATATATTTTCCTAATATTTCAATTCTGTATTTAGATACATAAACAATCCTATTTAACTATAATGTTCCATTTGTTTTTTAAAAATAACTTATATTTAGAAATATTTTTTTAATAAAACAACTTATTTTTTAATATTTGATTTTAATTTAAAAAATAAAATTTATTAACAAATTTCTATATAAAAGTATTAATAAAATTTTTAAAATATCATAAATATTTTTTTTAAAAAAATTAAATTATTTTCCTTAAACTTATTTAATTTTTTATTTAATTATAAATATATTTTCTATTAATTAATTTTTTTAAATATTTCAAACACTAAAAAATATAAAAAATATTTTACATAAAACAGACTAAATAAAGATCTTAAGTATATAGGTTAAAGATACCGCCGGGATCACTAAAAATATTTTGCTTAATTTAAATTTAAAATTAATTATATAGGTTAAATAATTTAAAAAATATTTTGCTTAATTTAAATTTAAATTTAAAAATTCTATGATTTTAATAGTAATTTAATGCAAATAAATCAATTACTGAAATACTTATTTTTATACAATTAGCTAATAGAAAATTATTAACCTGTGTTATGGGCATAATATTAGTTTTTTTTCCATTTCATAGTTTTTTCTCCACTTTCTTTAATTAGTATATAAATTAATTATTATAATTTTATTTTATTTCATTTTATTTTCAATAAAATTTTTTATTAAATATTTAATTTTGCTAAATAAGAGTTAATACCATCTTCTTAGTATTTAATTCAAATTATATATTACTAATAATAATTTTATTATTTCAATAAAATTAAATATTCTCATTTTATATTAAAATTTGAGTGTAATTAAAAAATTAATATGAAAAATTTGTTGTCCACTAAATAATTATTATTTTTTATATTTGTTAAAAACAGTAAATAAAAATTATTAGATTAATGAAATATAATAATATTTATTTATTAGTGAAATTAAGATTGATAATCGCCAGAATATTTTTAAATATTTAATCTAATCAAATTTAATAGAATGAATTTGGATAGTTATATTCAGATTTCATATAAATTGAATTAGAAATTCGAATTGAGTAATTCATTGTTTGATATTTTAAAAGTTTACATCTGTCGGTGGAATATACGTGGCATGCTGAATGTATCTCCTGAATCATTCTAGTAATTGCATGTGGGGCACAAAGAATATAATATACAAATCAATTTCTCAATTCTATTAACCAAGCAATTGATCAAAACATATGTACACGTATAGGGCCAAGAGGTTGCGTCTGAAACAAACGCAAAGAAATACAGAAAGATGAATAGATGGATGGAATATTGATTCTCACTATAGAGTGAGTGTTCACCAACCCTATTATTACAAGCTGCTGCTGCAGCTTAGCCCCTCTCTCTCTCTTTCAGACTCTAAGTTCTACTCCAACACGCAAGCTAAAAGAAGAAGACTTTACAAATGCATGCGCGGGCGTCCTCTTGTGACCATCTTATCATTGTCAGCTTATTGTATAGTGGCATCTCCCCACCTTCTCCTCTCCCTCTTCCTCTTCCTCCTCCCTGGCTGATCAGTTACCATCTCTTTAAGTTTGATGAGAAGCCATTGATGAGAGTTGAGAAGAGCAGTGGTGGTCCTTGATTGAGAAGGTTTTGTTTTGCATACATGCATGGTCGTACGTAAAGGAGGCAAAGTGGGGCAAGAAAAGCTCTATTTTGAGAAGTTCGATGGTTTTGCTGAGGAGACAAAGGACAGAAAGTGCTATATGAAAGACAGCAAATAGGTATATAAGGAGGTGCATGGGGGGTACTTGGTGCAGAAAACAAGAAACATCTCATGCATCTCTTTCTCGAAACCACAAAACACAACACTAGCTTTGAAGGAAGACAAAGGAATTTCATGGAACAAGATATTTTCCTTTGCAAACAAAAGATTCTTCTTTCTTTAATAAGAGAAGTTTGTGTCATACTTTGTTGACTCCAGCAATTAAGGAGACCTAATTAATTGTTGTATGGAACATAATTGATCAATTAAAGAAAAGTTACAATAATAAATCAATTGAACTAATTAATTCAAAATATAATATTATAAAAAAACCATTAGATCTTGTGTATTTATCAGCCTAGTCAAGAATTAATTCATTTATCAGTTTCAGCTCCCCGAGATGGATCAAGAAAATAACCCATCAAAGAGACGTTTGTGACATACTTTGTTGACTCCTTGCAAAAATCATTTATGCGACGCCGTTTTCATATTAATCTAGATGCCCAGAACTTGGATGACCATGCATGCACACAGCACACACTTACACTAAGCTGTCATCATGATACGTAGGCTGAGAGAAGAAGAGATCTGTTGGAGGAGATTATTACTATTATTATTGTTATTATTTTTAATTTCTTTTGTGGTGGGCCATAGAAATTATTAAACTTTAAAGATAAAGCAAATCTGTAAGAGCAGAAAAAGGAAATCTTTTTTTCACTCCTTTAAAATTCACTAACTAGCTTCTTCTCTTTTCTTCTAGTGGGAATTGATAATGGTTGTTTTTAATTAGCTCTGGGATGTCAATGCTTATTTAGTAATCATCAGTGCCAGGAAGAGACTGAGAAAAGAGAATGACTCTGCCAACCTAAGATGAAAGAATTGTTAACAATCTCTATGTGGTAACCTTCAGAAGGATAATGGAGCCTGAGGAGGAGCTTGGCCTGCGAGAGTGCAAAAGGGCTTAATGGAACATTGGTGAAGCCTGTACTCCTTAGCATCATTTCCCACGATTCAAATCTTTCATGCCTTTCTCTTCTGTCTTCTCCATCTGCTGCCACTATGTTCATGATTTCCCTCCCAAACCATATCTGCTCCACGGCCAGCCTCTCCCTGCTATTAGGAGGCAGGGTTGCCTCCAAGGAGTCAAAGAGAGCAGTGTAGTGATCCAAAGCCTCCAAGAACCTCTGGAAGAAGAAAGGGTGGTTGTGGTTAGCTTCCCTTTCTGCTATGGTAACCACCTTCGGGTTCAAGGCCTTAATTCTGTTGAGAAAGATGCGAAGGCCGCGACTGTCGTCCTTCAAGAGCCTGTGCAGATAGAGGACGCAGTTTACAGCAAGAGCTTCATCTGGAAGAAGGGTGATGGCAAAGGGAAGGGAAGAAGGATCAGTGTTAAGTAGAAGAAGAGGATGGAATTGGAACTTGAGGCCTAGAGACTGAGCAAACTTGAGTAGACGGTCTCCTGTCCTGTTTAGAGTGTTTAAATCATGGCCAGTTCCGGTGATTCGGAGCGCGGGAGGTGGGTAAAGGGTGTTGCTGGAGCGCTCAGCTAAAGCCTGCATCAATGGAGGCCATTGCACTCCATGCATAATATCAAAGTCTATGATGTGAATGGCTCGTTGCCCTACTTCTATGGCTTCCAAGATCGCCTGGTTTGCAGTTAAATGGCTGAACCTTATAAATGGGGTTATTTGGTTTAGGGAAAGATAGCAAGATTGAAGAGCCTCCTCGGATTCTCTAGTAAACAAGGAACCGACATTAATGGCACTGACGGTTGCAGTGCTAGCACTACCAATACCGCCACCGCCACCAGAAGAAGGAAGATTTGTGATATTCATCAAAACAGTGGCCATAGCATTACCATGGGGATTGAGGCGGAGAGAAAGTGCTTTAACAAACTGATGAACCAACCTCTCCCTAGAGTCACCATAAGGGGAAGAGCTGGCAGACAAAACAGAGATGAGTCGGTGGGCGGCGGAGAAGTCAGACTGAGAGATGAGCTCTGCACAGGTGATGAGCAGTTGACGCATGTGGATTGCTGATGGGGTGAAGCTAGAAGTAGTACCTCTGGGTGCTACAGGTGGAGCCATTAGATTCTCCAGGTACTGCAGATCTAAGGCTTCCTTTTCTTCTTGGTCAAGAGAAGAAGAAGAAGAAGAATTTAGAGAACCCAACATAGTTTATTTTGCAGAAGTAGCAAGAATCCACAGGAACACCAACAAAACCTATAACAACAATAATAATAATTACAATCTAAGATGAGAATCAGATATGGGTTAGAGGTGAAATTGTGAAGAAGGTGAAAATGAAAACCTAGAAACGTGAAAGAAGTAGTAGTGAGGCTTGCTGCATTCCTTTGCCGAAGGCTTAAACCCTAATATACTGATAATATGCATGTGTGATATAAAATGATATGATGATAAAACACAGTTTAAATTATCGGCCAGACACAGGGATGAACCCAAAGATCAAATGCTGGGTATTAGTAAATAATAAAGGGAATTTTTAGGTTATAATTATTTTTATTTAAAGGGCATAAAAGTTTGATGTGGTTGCAATTAAAAATTTTGAAAAAGTCAAACCCAACCACTGGAAACTTGGTTGCATTTTAAAATTTAGGAGGAAAAATTTTACTTGATTTGCTTGACCCGATATTAAATTAATCGACTATATAAATTTCAAATATCGATAAAAATTATAATAAATATAAAAATAATTTATAATAAAAAATTTTAATTCTTATAATAAAAAGTTATAGAAATTAAATTGATATAGAGTTACATCTCTATGGTGAATATTTAGCTTCTTATATAATACGAACAAATTATAAAAATTTATATAATACCCACACACATAAATAAAAAGTTATAATATTTTTAGCATAGTTTGATTTTAAATTTTTTTAAATTGAGTTATTTTGATATAATTATGTTATGATTTGAAAAAAATTTAATAAAATCAAAACGAGCTAATAAGTTAGCGATATTATGTTATTTGATAATATGAAAAGATTATATTTCAATTAAAATTAAAATATTTAATTTAAATATTAAAACATTAAAAGTAAGGTATAAAAATAAAAAGTCTAATAGATTAAATTGAATCGAATTAAATTAAATCAGACTAATTTAATTCAAATCAATTTCTTCTTGTTCACTTTCTTTAAGTCGAGTAATCTAAATTTTTTTAAATAACTTTATTATTTTATATAATAATAATTTTTAAAATGAGTTTATTTGGCATGGTTAGGTTAAAAATTATAATCTTGATTAAAAAAATTAATTAATTGATTTTTTTTTAAGAAAAACCCTAAAAGAATCTCATAACCTTCTAAATGGCTTGCCTTAAGTTAGGAGATCTTAATAATTTCAATAATATTCTTTTTCACCATTGAACGCATATTGCTCGTCTTTCTTGATCTTCTTAAGCTGAATCTATGCCTTAGTGAAAATCTGATTTTTCAATCTCTAGTGAATTTCATTCTCATCTTCTCTAAATCCTACATCTACCTCAACTTCTCACTCTCCACTCTCATAAGCCTCTACAAATCTCTTTATAGCTTGAGCTGATCTCCTTATACCCTCTCCCTCCTCATCTTTCTCATTCTTTTTCTCACTATCCTTTTCTCTCTCCTCCTGCTTCCTCCCCTTTCCTGCATTCTTTGATTCAGCTGCGTCTGCAGCTGCCACATCCATGGAGGAGTTATGGAGTCGATCATACTCTCAATGTTGTTGATCCTGTATAATTCTTCTCAACATCACAAATCACCACAGCCTTAGCCTTTTCGATCTTGTTCCTCTTTTTAACCGTATCGATATTGCAACGGTTGCGAGTAGGGAATCGTGGACGATGTATAATATTTATGAGGTCACCCGATTATTTAACTAATGGATGAATTAGGAGATTCTTTTAGTTCTTTTTAATTAATTTATTTTTTGACCATGGTTACCTTTGATTTATATCCATGGTTTAAGTTTATGTATAAGTTGTAGCTATTTTCTTAGATTCATTGTATAACAGTGTTTACGTTATCTTGAGCAACTAGGTTTGAATTTTACGGTACAGTTGAACCAAACTTAAATTTTACTGTCAGACATTTGATAGAGACCATGATAGCTTTTCAAAAAAAAATTTCAAAATACACGATTTTTAAAAGTGTGATGAGGGTTGAAGAGGGTTGAAGATATATTATAAAGATCGATATAGAAATTCTATCATATTTTAAATACTTTCATAATTTTACATATTAAATTTTTATTTTTATTTCTTTAACCATTAAAAACTCACTTTTAAATTTTTAAAAAATTTTAATAGTTTATTTTAGCCAAATAATATTAATTAAATTTTTTTATGAAACCTAACTCATATTAAATCACTCAGCAAACAATTAAAATTAAAATAATAGATTTGTTGGCCCTCAGGATTCCTTCTCCGATAAGGAGGGTGAGATTTCTTAAGGTTCATGAATTGATGAAGATCCCTTTGTCTCCATAAACAACAAAAAAAAGAATTATTATTATTATTTTTTTATAATTTGGCAATTGCTGTTCTACTCCCATTTCTAGATATGGAAACCACTCTACTGCAGAAGTCTTACTTTGCAGACCCTGTTCAGACCCCACATAAATATTACAGTATATGTAGGAATATCCTTTGCTCTCTCCAGCTGAGCCTTTTCTTTTGCTCTATTATTCCTGTATGAACAGCATCAAACAATGATAGAGAAAGGATGGAACATAGATGACAACAACAAAAGGGTAAGATACACCTTACTGCCAAGAAATGGGGAAAAAGAAAAAGAGAAATCAACTGACCAATAGCTATAGCTACAGCTACTATTACTATACTTTACTGTTAAAATCTCACAGATTTAATAGTAATTTACTCTAATATAATTATCCACTATTTGGGCTCCACCTTTTGATGCCTCCCTCTCTTTCTCTGTGAACTGCCCATGTATGGATGACATTTCCTCTTACAGTGTGGAGTGTAAGCATTAAAAAGCTGCTTTTTATTTATTTTATTGAAGTTTATATTTGCCCATTGTCTTGAATTTCTTCAGATTTGACATACCAAATACGACTCCATGGACACCCCTGTTTGCTGTGGAGAATCTTTTGCCTTTTTGACACAAATTTGTCTGTTTTTCCTTTGCTCTTGTTTACCTTGGATTCTACACCATCTATTCTGAATATTAATTAATTATTTCACCTTTATTTTCCAAATCATTTAACACCGACCATCAACCCCGTATTAAATCGAACATTACTCAAACACCTTCAAACCAAATCAGTAGGTATAAAAAATAAAAATTAAACATGAAAATTTATAAATAGACTACTCATCAGGAAGCACAGCTGAGTATCTATGTACGTCTACGGTAGCCAATCGGGTCCAACTCCTGCTGGCCAACTAGTCACCGACAAAAACAAAAGAACAAAACAAAATGGTTGTTATAGGATTCCGCAATCCATTTTTAGTATCCTCTCACAGTTGACATAGATCTACAACATATTGGAGCATGGTAGGCGGTGAGGGTGAGAGTGATACTTCGTTTCTGGAGCATGCAAGAGATATCTCCACTGAAAACAATCAAGGACCAACCTACAACAACTTAACAAGTACAAACAGAAAAACAAGCAAATACATTCAAAGCACAGAAGATTAAAGAAAATCCTTCACTAAAACTACAAATCTGCAAACAAAAGCAAAAGCCTATTTATTTGCACAACTCTGCTCACAGGTGGATAGGGAATAAATCATTTCTCTAAATGGAGGAAGAAACGACGGTCTTCTGCTCCTTCCTCTGCCCAGAAGGAGCAGAGGATAATCACATAAAAGGTGGCAGAGGAGCGAATGGTGGCACTGGAAGAAACAAATACCAAAAGGAAAGAGAGCTTCGCCTTCTAGCAAGAAACCAGAGAGAAGATAGTATGAGAGTAATGTTGAGTGAGTTACTAGTTAGAAATAAGGATTTTAGTTTCAGTTTTGATATGGTTTTAATTAAAAATCAAAATTTAAATTACTATTTTTATATTTTTATATTTTTAAAAACTAGATTTGAAATGAAATTTTAGTTTTGTTTCAATTCAATTTTAAACTATTTTGATGGTTTCAATTTGATTTTTTTATTTATTTTACTTCTGTTTTAACTTTAATTTTACTTTCAACTTTAATTCAAAATTTAACCTTTTACATAAAATTACAATATTATTTTATTCATTTTAAAATAGTAAATAATTTAAAAATTTTAACAACAAAATGATAAAAAAAAAAGATATCATTAAATTTTGAACAGATACCTAAAGTTAATTAGGCTATATATTTATATTGCAATTTTAATTACATATAAGTATATATATAAAATTAACATCATTTGTAACTACATATAAAACAAATATATAAAATTGATTTTTTTGGATCTAACTCTGGTTGGGTATAGTTCGAGGAAAACCATTTTGATTCTTGATAAATAATTAAAATCGAATCAAAATAGTAAATGCAAATCGATTGGATATTACAACAATATTTCTTTTTCAATTTCAATACAACTTGATATGATTCTTCAATTTCGTTCGAAACTCTATAAATTATTTTAGCATTGTCTATCTTACAAAAATTTTAATTTTTTTGTTTGTATTCGTGATACTACATTTTCTGAGCTGTTTCTATCTAATCTTAGATATTTATTTTCTGTTTTTAATATCTAATTTCAGTTTTAGACATTCATTTTCTATTCTAACTTAAATCTATTATTAGAGCTTCTGTTTTTATTTCAATGAGAGTATTAGAGTTTTTTTTATTATTATTTTTCAACATGGTATTAAAATCCAAATATTTTTTTAAGAGGTTGTTTCAATGTTTTTGTAATTGTTTTTCAAATTTTTTATCTTTTTTCATTTTCATCTACTTTCTAACTTGAAACGTTACGAAGATTAGTTTTTTTTATCTACTTTTAAAATTTTAGATACTTTTGAAGTTTTAGGAGATTTAAAAGGTTGATTTTTTTTAATCTACTTTTAAAATTCAAAAGTTTTGAAAGATTTGTTATTTATCTACTTTTTAAAGTTTAAAATTGTAGATACTTCCGAAAACTTGTTCTCAGGAGGTTTATTAATATCACTCATATTACATCCACTCAACTAATCAAGTGTCTATCCAATACCAAAAAGCTTTAGCCATTTAGGGAGAATACAACACATATTGGAACCTTGCAATGCCCAGACATAAAAAGCTTCTGTAGATCTCTAACCAGTGCAATAGAAGAAGATTTAGAAGCATGCTTAGATATATAGTGCAACATCCATATTACATTTCCATATCCCATCCTTATCCAACTTAGTGAGAACGGTCTTGTGGTTGAGTGGTATAATTAGATTTTAGGTCTATCTTACTCACAGCACGTAGGAGTATAAATAAACTAATCTATTCATGAGTTATTCAAAACTCCATTCGATAAAAACTTGATTTGGCCCAATAAGTCTTCTATACAAATTAAGCTTAAACTTAATTTTTAGTCTTATTTAATAAATAAAATGAGCATGAGCTATAAAATATTCAACTTATTAAGACTCATAAATTCAACTCATTTTTAAACTCATGAGTAAAATTTCAAATTAGCTTATTGAGTAGTCTCTCCCTAAACATGTTGAGCTTAATATTATCACACCCAAAATCTCTAACCTATAAAGATACATGAGAGCGGACAAACTTACAGAGTATTGAAGTCATTTATTCAAATATCATAAAATTCATAAAAGAAATCCCCTTAGACTTATAACATACTTTCTATAAATAGTTAATATTTTAGGTACAATAAATAAAAATATTTATAATCTGAGAGCGACATTGACATCTTGGACTCTATGATAACACTATTAGCTCAATAGTAAATAAAAATATGTTAGTCATACACACGTGCAGAACTATCTCATATATTAAGTGTTATTCCAAAGACAGTATAAATATAAGTTGAAATGAAAATAATTCACCTAACATTAAAATATTATTTATTTGGTGCATATACCGAGTATAGTTGGATATTTATTCAACTATTATATAAATTTTCTTTGTATAAAATTACCATTATCTATTTTTATTTTAACGTAATACTATTATAAATTTATCCACTACTATTATAAATTTAATTATCTACTAATCTCTACCGAAGCAAAGGTAGAGTCTAAATAGTTGGAGCACCTTAATGTTTACCACAAAAGTTGAATCCTCTCCTCTAATTATAAAAAGGAAGAATACATTAAGAAAGAATTAAATCCTATGATATAATTGTGAGATATGAAATGCATAATTTATTTTCAAAAATCCTAAAAGAAATTCAGCAAATATTCCAATATGAAATTGGATTTTCCCCAAATTTTCAAAAGTTGAACCAACTCAGCAAATCACAATATACATCACAAATAATTTAAAATATTCATTTGGAGCCTTTATAACATATTTACAATAATTCCACATTTTCTCCATTTATTTTTACTCTTCTATTTTAATAATATTATTCATTCTCCATAACACATTACACTTAACTTTTCTTTCAAAATTAAACTCCAACTTTTACAATATTAATATAGAATCCAATAAAATAATAGCTCCAAGATCAACCAAATCACACTTTGGATCTCATGAAGCTTTAAACCTTTAAAGATTTCAAATTCCAAATTCTCAAAATATATAAAAAGACATCCACCTTTAAATTTCCCCTCTTACAAAAATTAAAAACTTATTTTAAAATTAAATCATTAAACTATAATTCCTAACTCATCTCTCTAGATTTTCAAATCACAATGCCACCATTTAATATAATAATGAGACATTTAAACTTAAAAGATCTTTTCAAAATAAAAAAACAAAAGAAGAAGAAAGGAAGAGCTTACCTATTAAAAGATGGATGCCCCTTTGAGAGAGTAACAAGTTTTAGATTAAGGTTTTTTGAAATTTAAAATCTAGTTGTTCCCAAAACCGAAGCATTTGGCTTTCTATTCATTTTTTTTAACAAATACTATACTTATGAATTTTTTTTTTTTTTTTATTTCTATTAGTGCCCACTCATTTCCTTATATTCAGCTTAGAGTTTATAAATATTATAAAAGAATTGAAATCAAACTTAGATTGCATAAATTTTTTAATTATACTCATAAAATTTATGATATTCAGTTCATTAAGATTTAAAATTTTGTTTTTTATAGGTTTACAATCTGATTTGTACATATATTTATTCAACTAAAATTATTTAGTTTTAAAAAAGATTACCAATAAATATGAGTTTCAAATTAAAACAAATTCAAATGAAAAATAGAATGTGGCAGACCGTTGTGGTTGTTTCTTCTTCCTTTTGTTTCACGAAGGAACTAGCTGCCAATTTATCTACAGTGTCGATGTGAACCATGCAACGATTAGCACTGGCATTAGTACCTGATCGTCTCCGGCAGCGACGACACTGGCGTGGGCATTGGCTTTTGTCCCTAGTTCTCAGCTCCTTTTGTGCAACTAGAAGTAGAGAATCTAAAATTGTTTTGGATCTTGATCACCCATAACTGGTTAAATCAGTCCACCCAATGCAAGTCCACCGGCCACCTGCCGCCTGCCCGTGCCAAAGCACACAACGGGCAATTGTAGCCGCTTCTATGAATTACATCTCAAAATTTGCTCACTAGGTTAATCACGGACGACCTTCCATGTTCGATAAAAAAAAAAAATTCAATTTTCAATTGTCTAGTCCTTAGATCAAAGCAGTCAAATTTTGAAACCTCATCCCATCTTTCCTACTCAATTCCATCATTATATTTCAGGTAACCTAGGGGAAAAGCCATTGACTTCAGTAAAAGCAAGCCCTCACAAAGAGTTACAGAGGAAGAATAAACGAAAACTATTCCAAAAAATAGCTGTTTTTGGTAATTATTAGCTATTTTAAAAGCGATAACTATTTATAAATAAAAACAGCTAATGATAGTCCGTTAAATGCGTGAAGAATCCATAAATAAAAACATTATTTTAATATTAATTTAATTATTTTTATATAATAAATTTATTTCATGTATTACCAATTTGTTTGGAAAAAAAAAATTAAACATAATTAAAATGTTCTAACATCATATTATCTACTACATGCATCATTTTATTACAAAGACTTCTCTTATAAAAATAGAACTGAAGATATAATAATTTATGTTAATTAACAAAAGATGCTTATTTACAGGATTAACTAACAATATCAAAATCAATATTCTAAATTTATTTAACTAATTGAAATATTAATATTTATTTGTTTATACAAAAAATAATATCAATACATATTATAAAAATACTTGATGCACAAAAACTAGTTAAGTAACAATTATCATCTAATATTCCTGCGTTGAAGAATCAAGATACCTACTAGTACAGCATTTGAAACTACATACGATTGTTTGTGTTAGCTCCAGTTTCCGTATTTGGTTTTCCAACTTGAAAATATCACAGTGAAGTGTTCCAAGCTCAGTATAAAGCAGATGTGAATGTAGCAGAACATGGATGTAGCTATTTAGTGGGCACAGAGGAGGATTTAAAATGTATAGCCCTCACTCTCAGCAAATGACTGAGCAAATGGAACCTAACCTAGTATTCATCTGTCACTTTCAAACTTACAGCGGAAACTCTTTCTGCAGGAGGTCTATATTCCGAGAAGCACAAGCTTCCAGCATGTCTTTCCTAGAAGCACAGCTGCAAAGAGGAAGGGTTTTAAAAATAAATTAAAAATTAAAAACACAAATTACAGAAGATTCATCATTAACCTCAGTAACATACCTCAATGAAATTCTCAAATATTGCCAAGCATTATCTGCCTTGGGATTCATAGCAAGTGCCCGCACATAGTACCGAATGGATTCCTCGTACATACCCTGGAGGCAAAAGGAAACACTTGTCATACAGTTCATTTCAGTATAATACACAAATCCCATATGGCAGTGAGCTTGAGGCATTCAGAAGGCAACGATAATGTGTTTAAAATAGACCATCTTCTCCAGCAACAAGAGGTTGCATATCTGATATATCATGTAAATGCTATAAAACCAACCAAATTGGGAACCAAAGAGAACTCTCCACTTGCAGATTCTGTCTGTAGAAGCCTGCATACAACTCATGAGAAATGAGAGTCCACTGCATTTTCATGATATAAGAAGAGCTCACAGGATAGGGGCTACATGTTTTAGAAAGAAAACTAATTGCCAACGGTATTTTCAGCATTTGACTTTGTTATTAGGTTATGGACCAAATTAGGGGTGTGCATTTCCGGTTCCGGGATGATTCCTTATAGAAACCAAAACCGAAACTGCAAATTGGTTCTTTCAATTTTTTGGGACCAGAACCAGAACTGGATCTTAGTACGGTTCTGGTATGATTTCATGTGTTTTCCGTTTCGATCCGATTCTAATATCAATTCTTATTTTCGATTACAATTTGTTCTGGTATAGTCCTTGGTTCCTACAATAAAATTTAAACTTCACCAAAATAATTAAATACTTCTGACATAATACTAATATTATTTATATCAAACTAACAAATCTCACATTTCAACTTCAAAATAATATCAAATATCCACAATATTATATAATATTTCCATCTAAAATATATCAAGATACTAAATAACTAAACATAATATAATCTTTACTATTACAATTTTTAAACTCTTAAAAGAATAAGAAAAAAAAAAAAAACTCTCAATAGAGCTTTCAAAAATTTTGTTGCAATTTTTCCACAAGAAATAAACTATAACTAAACAAGCTTAATGATATTTTGCAAATTTGTTAAATTTTCTTTGTTTTCTATAGAAAAACTTTTAGACAAAATTATGGAGTTTAGCTGAAAATAGAATATTATTTTTTAAAAAATAATTACAATTATTTTAATTTAATTTATTTCTAGTTTTATCAAATTTAATATATATAATCTAAATAACAATTACATATATATATATATATATATATATATATAGGGTAATAATAACAAGGGAAAATTACAATTTAGTCCTCATGTTATAGAGAAATTTATTAATTGATCTCTCTATTTTTTAAAATACATTAAAACGTTCTTGACGTTTTAAAAAGTCTATTAATTAGTTCCTCCGTTAATTTTAGCCGTTAAGTATTTCATTGTTTGGTCCCTCAGGTGTCTAAAAGGTCTATTAATTAGTCATCTCATATTATGGACATTTTAGATTTTTTTGTAATATTTAATCGTTAAAATTAGCAGAAGAACTAACTAATAGACTTAAAATGTCAGAGATATTTTAATACATTTTTCAAAATCGAGGGACTAACTAATACTAATTATTAATTTTCTAACAATTACAAGTATACATACACAACGTATATATGTAATTGATTTTAGTAATTTACATTCTATTTGTATAAATTACATTAATATGGAGACAGTGTATAACATAATCTATTTAAATAGAACAAATTATAATTAACGAATTAAATTAGTTAAATACCATTATTAACTAGTGACTAAAACATATAAAAATTTTATATTTTATTCTATTAGTATGAAATGGTGTGTGTATATATATATATATATATATATATATATATATATATATATATAATCTATTTATATAGAATAAACTATAAGCAACTAATTAAATTAGCTAAATGGTAAGAAATATTTAATAATTAAATAATATTACAAATATGTGTGTAATTTTATTGAAATTATATGATATATAAAAATATATTATTGAAACTATATATTAGAATTATAATATCACTATAAATTATTTAAAAACATATATATAAAATCGGCTCTTCGGTATGGTTCCGATTTGGTTCTGATATAGTTCTTCACAAAAAATCAGAATGAGAATTAGAATCAAATGGTTAAATAAATTCAATTCAATATGGTTCGATTCCTACACCACTAGTTCCTTTACAGTTTAATCCGATATGATTCTTCGGTTCGATTCGGGACCCCAAAAACCGTGCATAGCCCTAGTTATGGTTATCTTATAATACCTACATGAAGAATTTTGGAAGAAATTTTTTATTTTATTCCAATTGAATTAATTTTTTAAAAGGTTTGAGTATTATTATACACAGAATCAACCTAAATTAAAAATATTTTCAATAAGAATAAAATCTCTATAATCAAGCCCTATAATCAAACCTAATTAGGATCCCAATGATTTAATACTCCTAATTAAAAACCTTCTATGTTGGTCAACACTGCATAATAATTATTATAAGCTTCTAAAATCTTACATTAGGTTGTATTTTGGATGATTTAATTAGAACTCCAAATTACATTTTGTGTTTTCAACTGGCTTCTCATGATTCTATACAATGTCAGTAAGAGTATTACTTATGACTAGTTTACAATTTACAATCCGATTCCAGTAGTCCCCCCACCCTCCAAAGTGCTGACACGATACTAGATCTCTTTGACTAATGATCAAATGATTTAAACATCTAGGATAACCTGGCATTCTAAATTCTAATATAAGAATCTCAATTCATAAGATTGCCAAACCTCTCCTTCTTATCTAACCTCTCAAGCTTTAATACCACGCTAAGTTTACAATCTTTCACTTTTAGATGGCCATTTCTTCAACCAAGTATAACAGCCACAAGTTTTGTCCAGCATGTTATCTATTCCCTCTTTCAAGGGAAACTACTTTCATACTAATACTGCCACAAATAGCAGTCCTGGTCCAAACTTAACAAATGACAATTTCAGCCAAAGATTCGTGAACTTCAAGATCTGTTAGACACACATTCCATCTCATAAATGCCAAAGCTGACAATAAGGGTGGACAATCAAGCAGGGGTAATAACCTGGTTGGCATAACTGATTCCCATGTTTGCCCATGCACGAACATAGTTAGGCTTCAAATCAAGTGCCTGGAGAACCAGAGATGGATGCTCAGATGAATAAACAAGGAATATAATAACAACTAAAAATAAAAGTTGATACCAATTACTAGAGAAATTATGCAAACAACATGCAAAATTGGACAATGCTGATAAAAAAAAATAGTAGTTGTCATGATTATCCACTAGCCAAGGCAAAGCTATAAGGCAAGCAACTCTAAGATGGTAATCCTCTACTAAAAATAACAAAATCACTATTCAAGAAGTGCTAGCTCAGCATCAGAAAGGGCTATGGTATTTCGGGTTAAGACTTTTCCATTCAGAAATTCCCCAATGCTTGATGGCCAAATATAGCACCTTCCCAAGTCTAGCAACCAGTGTGGAGAAAGCAAAAAGAACTACAGTAGTCCATAAGTATAAAAGAGGAAGAAGGCTGAATCAATGAACAAAGAAATACTCAATACAAGAAAAGTGAGTAAAGAAGCACAAGTATGTATGGCTCTTAGGATATCATGTTTCGACTGGACCAAAAAGGTGGAGATATTATAGTTTGCAAAAACTAATACATTGTACACGTGACTGAAATTATCAAAATAAAGTATAAACAGGCTTTTAGTCAGCACCTAACCGCATTAATTAAACGACAGAACCATCTTTGCTATATCCACTACTCTCTATCTATATAGAATCTACTCCTCTCTATCTCATTTAAATAGCCCCAATTACCAGACATCGTAAGTTATTCTCCCCCCCCCCCCCCCCCCCAAAGAAAAAAAAAAACAAATGTAATATGTGGACAATCTAATTAAATTCTTGAAAATCCCAATTTTGTTTTAAGGATAAAAAGGGGAAACAATAAACGATGACGTCTACAATATGTGGAAAAATGGAAAGAAATTTGAACTGTACAAAACAAATGTTAGAAGCACCCACATATTTCCCATTGCAATTGAAGTGAATATATTGTATGACGTGGAATACTGACCAAGATAACCCAAAACTACAGTTGACTATATTGAGCTGAGATTACCTGTTGATAAGCCAAAATGGCATCAGCACTCTGGACACTGTTGGCTTGTGTTGCACCAAGCTTGTTCCATAGGGAGTAATCCTGTGGCTTGAGCTTCAAAGCCATTTGGAAGGAAGCAATGGCCTTGTCGTACTCTCTGGATAAATTATATAGCACACCAAGTACAATGTGCACATCAGCATCCTCAGGTGACATCTGGGAAGCTTCATTGAATAATCTAGCAACCTGCAGAAAAAAGCAGAATTCGATAAGGCACCATAAAGTGAACAATAAAGTAAAATAATCATAAGATCTCAAACAAAAACACAGAATTATTGTATCTAGAATAAATTACACTTTAGTCTTTGAGTTTTAACATAATTAATAGGTCGGTCCCTGCTTTTTTAAAATCAAATACTTAAATCCCTATATAATCGATTCGTCCAAATTTAAAGTCCTTCCATCCATAATTTCATTAGTCAACCGGTTAAAGGGAGAATAAAAATTTTAAATATCTAAAATACCGTCGTGAACACTTAAATCTTTTTCAATAAAGGTGAGAATTTTTTATTGTGTAAACTATACTTTGGTCCCTCAGTTTTAGGGTAATTGATGGATCAATCTTTGTATTTTTAAAATTAAATCCTTAAATCTCTCTATGTTTTATCCGTTTAAAACCTATTATAGACATTAATTCAGAGCTAGTGGATAGTCAAACTTCTTCTGAAAGTACAATTTGTTCCTAAAATACTCTTTATAAAAGTAGTTTACAATCTACTTAAAGGTTACTTGGTACCACTTAAAAATAGCAAAAATTGTAAATATTTTCTGAAAGTTTTGAAATTATAAGTATTGAAGTATTTTAATAAATAAAAATTGAATAACAAAAAGTGTTAAAAATTAGTTAAATGAGATATTATAGACAAAAGTTAATGGGGACTTAAGTATTCTTTCAAACAAAAAATGAAGGATCAAAATGTTTAAGTTATAATAAATGAAGACGAACTAATTATAGAAAAATTTAAGTGTACAATTTTAAAAATATAAGGGCCGATCCATTAATTATGCTAAAACTCAAGCACTCAAGTGTAATTTGTCCATTTAAAAAGGGTAATAAAGACATTTCCACACATTTAATGGCAAAAATGGATGGAAGAAACTCTAATTTGGACGGACTGATTATAGAGAGATTTAAATGTTCGATTTAAAAATATTGGGATTCATCTATTAATTATACTAAAACTTAGAGATTACAGTGTAATTTACCCTTGTATCTACCACTTTTTTTTCTTAAAAAAATCCACCATTGACCACCCTTCACTTAAAAATTTAATCTCCACTCATTAGCTCTAGTAGGCCATGTGAAAAAAAAAACCTAATACATATCAACTATTGCATTTCAAGAAATGGAAAAACTATGAGACTCCTGATTTTTGCATGTTGTTGTCTATTGAGCCCTTGAACTTTTATTTCTCCACTGTCTCCACAACCATCGAGCTCATTAAAATTCTTAATACCCAAAATATGTGAAATTATTGTGATGTTAACTTCAAATACAACTAATTTAGGACCGGAATTAGGAAACGAATCTAACTTAGACTAAATAGACAACACATGCAAAATTTAGGAACTTAATAGTCTGTAAGATATTAGTAGTTTTAGTTAGTTGGCTTACAGAACTACTAAATAGACAACTAATCAAAATGCTAAACCAAGGTAACCCAAAAATACAAGTTGTTGGAGGAAGGAAAATGATGGTGAATCTGAGCAATGGCTTCAGTCCCATAGCCTTACAGAACTCGGATAATCCAGGTATAGTTCTGATCAGTGTTAGCGCTCCCTTAGCTGGAAATAATTTTCGCGGAGTAGGGTTATGAGAATCGCTTTGGGTGCAAAGCAGAAAATAGAGTTTAAAAATGGTACAGAAACAGTATGCAAGGAAGGTTCAGATGAATAGAAAATTGGAGGTGTGATTTTATAGTAACCTCCTGGATACAGAATTCAAACTCTGTAAAATTGGCTGAGGCCCTTATATACAACACATCAGTGAAAGAATTGTGGAATGAAATTGAAGAATGGTATAGAGAGAGTAATGGTTCTCTTATTTTTCAGATTCAAAAGAAAATTAGCTCCATAATGAAAGATAATGTCTGTGTTACCTTCTACCAAGCTTAAAAAGCTTCGGATGAGCTTGCTAGTATAAAGCCATTACCCCCCACGTAATTGTGGTGTTGTGAAGGAAATCACAAAGGATGCTAATAGAGGCACGTTGATGTAGTTTCTGATGGGGTTGAATGAAAGCTTTGATCAGTATGAAAATCAGATCTTATTGTTGGATCCCTTACCTTCTCTTAATTGAGTATATTTCATGGTACTCATGGTTGAGGCACAAAAACAAATGGCTAATGCTCGTGCTGAGTCTATTGAATCTTGCAAGTACAGACACAGGGTTATAGAGGGGATCAAAAGAAAAATGACTACTGCAATCGAGATGGACATGTCAAGGATACTTGTTTCAAACTAAATACTTATTCAGACAAGTTCAAGAAAACAAAAAATATTATCAACAGGTCCACAATGCTAGTTCCAAGCAACAACAACGGTAAACAAAACAGAAACTCCTTTTGAAAAGAAAATGGCACCTAATACAGACAGAATTGAGGAAATCAGTGCCTTATTAGGAGCATCACAGGCTAAAGTTCAGAAACTTGTGAAGGGATATCTCCTGTTGTAGCTTCTTTTGCAATATCTTATCAATTTTGACCAAGTCATGTTGATTCTTAGTGTGTTGGTACTCATTTTCATTCTAATGTTAACTGTGCTTGTACATGTGATGATTGTGCTTGGATCATTGATACAGGAGCTACTGCTCATATGACTCCAGATTCAAAGTTTTTTTTTTTTCCCCACTAATCTTGCTATTCCCATTTTTCTTCATCCACCGATGGAATTGTGCATAAGTGACCAAATCTAGCAGTGTTTGTCTCTTACAGTCCATAACTTTGTTTCATACCTTATTTGTTCTTGATTTTCAATACAACCTACTCTCAATACATAAGTTGCTTCCCGCAGTTCCTTAAAGAGTGTTTTTCACTCCTTCCAGCTGCTTCTTTCAGACCTGAGGATTGATGCAGTAGTGGCAGTAGGACAAGTGGATTGTGGTATCTACAAGCTATATTACACCAGTTTTTTGCTTTTTGTCATTAACAAGTGCTTGTCTCAACTGTCAATTGTACTTGCTGCACTTTCTTTGAAACCCTCCAATACTTCTAGTACTTCTAATTCTTCTTGTCTATTGTCTCAAGTTATTACTCCCCATTACATGCTAGATTGGGGTATGCTTCTCTTAATAAAATTCTAAACTCTTCTTTTTTTTTTTAACCAAAACAGATTGTTTGATATGTCCATTGGAAAAGCATCATAGATCATCATTCATGATAATTCACATTCCACTCCCCCTTTTGCTTTACTTCACATTGATTTGTTGGGACACTATAAAATTCAACTCTCCCAGAGGCCAAGTATTTCATGACAGTAGTAGATGATCACAGTAAGGCTATCCGGACTTATATGTTACAATCTAAAAGTCAAACAAACAGTTTATAAGATTCAACAATTTTCTCCAAACCATCAAAACAGACGAGGGAGAATTTTTTAACCAACAAAATGTAGTAGTAGAAAGAAAATACAAACACCTTTTAGACACAGCCACAGCCTAAATTCAAACCCATCTCCCTTATCAATTATGGTCTGAGCGTGTCCTAGCTGCTACTTATGTTATTAACAGATTACCTATTAAAAAATTACAGTGGAAAACACCTTATGAACTTCTCTTCCACAAACCACCTTCTTATGATCATCTCAAGGCATTTGGTTGTTTATGTTTTATGCCAATACTTCTCCATTTAAAATCAATTTTTCGCCTAGATCCATTAAAGCTGTATTCATGAGCTATAGTCCTAGAAAGAAGGCTGGTTCTTTTTTTTTTTCATTGCTCAAATTTCTATTCCTGCTTCTATTTGGTCTCAACCAGGTCTCAGAAAATCAGATATGGTCAAAACTAAACCTGCATGGTTGAATGATTTTGTCCAACTACCTGTCCGCAATCTACTGCTGCACCAGTCCATTCCCCTTCATTTCCATTTATCCTTCGTTAATAATATATCAGTTTTTGAGCCATCTTTATATGTGCAAGCATCAGCTAATGCTAGACAGGTTGATGCTATGTATCTAGAATTACAGGCTCTGGAGAAAAACAATAGTCGGACACTCACTAGTTTACCTATGAGTAAGAAATAGGCTCAAATATAAACTTAATGGAGAGGTAGGAAAGATTAGTTGCCAAAAGAGTCGAGATTGCCAGGTCAAAAAGGGAATCTTTATTTTTCATTTTAGATCTTTTAGAAGAAACTGGTATGTTAGGTTGCAAACCATCAAAAACTCCCATTGAGAGCAATCACAAGCTACAAGCAGGGATTGGTGAATCAGTAAATATAGGCAGATATTAGAGGCTGGTAGGCAGACTGATTTATCTTTCGCATACTCGACCAGACATAGCATATGCAGTCAGTTTATACATGATCCTCGTGAATCTCACATGCAAGCTATTTTTTGCATTTTGCGATACTTGAAGTCTGCTCCTGAAAAAGATCTCATATTCTCTAAACCCGGTCATCTTCGCATACATTTATTCACAGATGCATATTGGGCTAGATCCCTTGATGATAGAAAGTCGACTAGTGAGTATTGTACACTTGTGGGAGGAAACCTTATCACTTGGAGAAGCAAAAAGCAAAGTGTTATTGCTCAATCAAGTGTTGAGGCGAAATATAGAGCGATGGCACAAGGGGTTTGTGAACTCCTATGGTTGCAGAGATTATTGGAGGAATTAAAACTATTGGAGAGGGACAAATTCCTTTTATACTGTGACAACAAAGTTGCCATCAGTATAGCTCATATTCCGGTTCAACATGATGGAACGAAGTACATAGAGATTGATAGACACTTCATTAAAGAGAAGTTAATAAACAGTGTCTTGAGGTTAGATCATGCGACTTCCGATCAAGAGTTGGCTGATGTGTTTACCAAAAATTTCAGCAACAAGACCTATCATATCTTAGTTTGCAAGTTGGGATGTATGATATCTATGCACCAACTTGAGGGAGAGTGTTAACCAACATAGAAGGTTCCTAATTAGGAGTGTTAAATTTGGGTCAGGCCTAACTCACCCCAAAAGCTAGCTCAAGGAGGAGGATTGCCTATGACCCATATAAGGGGCACATTACCCCTTTCCACAACCGATGTGGGATTCAACACACCCCCTCACGCCTATAATTCCTATTGGTCCGCGGCATATTTATGGGGCGCCCAACATCGGATGGGGAGGCTCTGATACCATGTTAAATTTGGGTCAGGCCTAACTCACCCCAAAAGCTAGCTCAAGGAGGAGGATTGCCTATGACCCATATAAGGGGCACATTACCCCTTTCCACAACCGATGTGGGATTCAACACACCCCCTCACGCCCATAATTCCTATTGGTGCGTGGCATATTTATGGGGCGCCCAACATCGGATGGGGAGGCTCTGATACCATGTTAAATTTGGGTCAGGCATAACTCACCCCAAAAGCTAGCTCAAGGAGGAGGATTGCCTATGACCCATATAAGGGGCACATTACCCCTTTCCACAACCGATGTGGGATTCAACAAGGAGGATTTAAATCTTTGGGATCCTAATTAGGCTTGAATTAAGGGATTTTATTCTTATCATAAATATTCCTAATTTAGGTTGATTATTTATGTATAAATACTCAAACCTTGTAAAGATCAATTCAATTGGAATAGAATAAAAAATTCCTCTTGAAATTCTTCAATTAGAAGTATTAGAACCACCACTATAAAAGGGGTTTATTTTATTCAATAAAAATAATAAATTTATTCTAAGAATTGTGAGATTAAGACTCTCTCCTTTTTAAGTCTTGATATGTTAAGAACTCCTTCTAATGAGCTCATTTCCTATCAATCATCTCATGACGCGATACATGACTCAAGACCATAACAACTTGATATCAGAGCCTGTCGTCATGGGTGTTTCAACAAATCTAGAAGATAAGTTGAATTTTTTCATACAACAATTTGATGGACATTTGAATGGCTTAGTTCAGCAGCTTTCTAAACTAGTTCGAACCTGTTGAAGGCGGTTGGACAAAAGTCAAGATAGATCGAGCTGCAGCCAATCAAATTTTGGTCAACAAGCGAATGATTAGATAGAAATACTTGTTGTGTCCCAAAATCACAAACTCGACTTTCCATCGTGCGATGGCACAAATGGTACATTATCATCCTACATTACAAAATCTACAAAAGTGGGAGTAGTAAATCATGTTTTAAAATAACTTGATTTAGTTTCAAGTGGAGTTGCCTTTGATCCAAAGGCTCGGATTTGGAAAGTATTAGTTAGTTGATAATGCTGTTGAAACTTTGATGAAAGGAAGAAAAAGAGAGCAGAAGATTTGAGAGAAAATACTTGATTATTCCCCTCAAGCCAATTGGGGTATATATACTACTTACAAGAGTACACACTAGGTAAGAAAATAAATTAATTCCCTAGTTATAGCCTAATCATATCCCAATCATATCACATAATCATATCCCTAATTACCACTACAAATCTAGGCTATTTACAGAAATAATCTCAACACTCCCACTCAAGCTGGAGCGTACATATCATATGCTCCAAGCTTGTTACAAATATACTCAATTCGTGGTCCTCAAAGTGAAAACATCAGCTAGCTGATTATTTGAGTTGACAAAGCTAGTAAAAATGCATCCGGACTCAATCTTTTGCCTAATAAAATGGCAATCCACCTCTATATGCTTCGTCCTCTCATGAAAAACTGGATTTGATGCAATATGGAGGGCAGCTTGATTATCACATATCAACTTCGTTTGGCCAGTATCACTATATTTCAATTCCTTAAGGAGTTGCTTCAACCAGATGAGTTCGCATGTTGCTAAAGCCATAGCTCGATATTCTGCTTCTGCACTTGATCTTGCAACCACACTCTGGTTTTTACTTTTCCAAAATATGAGATTCCCTCCAATCATAATGCAATATCCTGAAGTAGATCGTCTATCTGAAGGGGAACCTGCCCAATCGGCATCAGAATAGCCAACAATTTGTGAGTGACCCTTGTCCTCATAGAGTAGACCCTGTCCTGGAGCTCCTTTGATATATCTAAGAATGCGAATGACTGCATCCCAGTCACTACTGTATGGAGTTTGAAGAAATTGACTAACTACACTTACAGCAAAGGAAATACCTGGTCGTGTGATAGTGAGATAATTGAGCTTGCCGACTAATCTTCTGTATCTAGCAGGACCTTTAAGTGGCTCCCCTTGTTCAGGAACAAGCTTAACATTTGGATCCATGGGAGTGTCCACATGTCTACAGACTGTTTCTTCCAATATATCCAAAGCATATTTCCGTTGAGAAATTGCAATACCTGTTTTAGACTGTGCCACTTCAATTCCCAAGAAATATTTCAGTTTCCCCAGATCTTTAGTTTGGAAATGACTGAACAAATGTTACTTAAGCTGAGAGATTCCATCATGATCATTTCCAATAATGACAATATCATCAACATAGACCACCAAGTAGATGCATCTATCACCATTATAACGAAAAAATACGGAATGATCAGAATTACCTCGAGACATTCCAAACTGTTGAACTACAGTGCTAAATCGTCCAAACCATGCTCTTGGAGACTATTATAGTCCATACAAAGAGCGCCGAAGATGACATACTAAGCCTGACTCCCCCTGAGCAACAAACCCTGGTGGTTGCTCCATATAAACTTCTTCAGCGAGCTCTCCATGAAGAAAGGCATTTTTAATGTCCAGTTGATGCAGGGTCCAGTGATTAATTGCAGCCAATGAGATAAGGAGGCAAACAGAAGCTATTTTGGCTACGGGAGAGAAAGTATCACCGTAATCAAGCCCAAAAATCTGTGTGTAACCTTTAGCTACAAGGCGAGCTTTAAGGCGATCAATTGTGCCATCAGGTTCAGGTCCCACCTTAACTGTGTAAACCCATCGACAACCAACAGTAGACTTACCAGGTGGTAAGGATACCAGTTCCCAAGTTCCATTGTTATGCAGAGCAGTCATTTCCTCAACCATGGCATTACACCAACCAGGATGATCTAATCCTTCTCTAACTGTCTTGGGTATGGAGACAGCAGACACAGCAGAGATAAAAGTATAATAGGAAGGAGACAAACGATGGTAACTCACAAATTATAAATGGGATGAGGATTTCGGGAAGAGCGAATACCTTTTCGAAGAGCAAGAGGAGGAGTAGCTACTGTAGTTGAAGGCATGACCGAAGTAGGTGATGACGGAATGGGAGGTGAGTCATTAGAAGTACCTGCATTAGGGAGAGAAATGTCATTGTTATTAGCAGATGGGTGAGACCGACATGTATAGACTTGAAGAGGTGGTATAGGAGTGGGAAATGCACACACTTGCGGCAAAGAAGAAATAGGAGCCGGAGGTACAGGCAAAGCGCTAAGGACAAAAGTTTTGTGTGTTGGACTAGAAGAAAAGTAAGGAGAGGTTTCAAAAAAGGTGACATCTGCAGACACAAAATATCTGTTAGTAGTAGGATCATAACATTTGTAATCTTTTTGAAGCCGTGAATAGCCAAGAAAGACACATTTAACTGATTTGGGTCGGAGTTTATCTTTGCCAAGAGTATGATCATGAACAAAGCATATACATCCGAAAACACGCAGAGACAACTGGGTGGTATTCTGGTTAGGAAATAGGACAGAATGAGGACTTTGATACTACAAAACAAAGGAAGCCATTCGGTTAATCGAGTAACAGGCGGTGAAGACAGCTTCCCCCCAAAAATGCAACGGAACATTGTGATGTAGGAGTAAAGTGCGGGCTGTTTCAATTAAATGCCGATTTTTCTATTCGGCAACTCCATTTTGTTGTGGAGTATAAGAGCAAGAAGTTTGGCGAGCAATACCCTGAGTAGACAAGAAATGAGTGAATGAAGACAAATATTCTCTTGCATTATCACTTCGCAGTATCTTAATGCGAACACCAAATTGATTATGGATTTTAGCATAGAACTTTGGAAAAATAGGGAACAAATCAAAACGATTCTTCATCAGAAAAAGCCAAGTGCAACGAGAATAGTCATCAATAAAGGTAACAAAATATTGAAATCCCAGAGTTGTACTAACCCGACTTGGACCCCAAATATCTGAATGAACAATGTCAAACATAGAACTAGCCCTATTATTGATTCGCTTGGGAAAGGAAGCTCGAGTTTGCTTCCCGAGTTGACAAGACTCACATTCTAAAGAAGGTAAGGAAGAGAGGCCAGGAACCAATTTTTGTAACTTGTTCAGACTTGGATGTCCCCAACAATTATGAATGAGTTCAGCGGAGGTGGAAGAAACAAAAGCAATTGGAGAGTTAGAAGTGGAAAAATAGTACAATCCTTGTGACTCATATCCTGCTCCAATTATCTTTCCAGTACTCCGGTCCTGCACAACCACAGATTCAATAGTAAAAATGACTGAACAGTGAAGATCTTTAGTCAATTTGCTAACAGAGATTAGGTTGTATGGACAGTCTGGGGTAAATAAAACATTAGTCAAGGGGATAGAAGGAAGGAGATATATGTTACCGATCCCTTTAACGTGAGTTTGTGAACCATTAGCTAATGTGACTTTAGATGGTGTGGAAGGTGAAACAAGAGTAGAGAAAAGAGAGGGATTACCAGAGATATGATCAGAAGCACAAGAGTCGAGGATCCATGAACCAATGGGTAAAGACTTGATTAGATAAGTAAAAGAATTATCAGAATGGGGAATATTTGATTGAGCCATGGAGACTGAATCTGAATCTGTATTGAGGGTGTTTTGATTCTCAGACATGTCGAGAGAGATTCTGAAACAACAAGAGACCGAGTAGGGACCCGAATCTGCAAAAAAGGAGTTGAATCTGCCAAAAAGAACGCCTGTGAACAGTAAATTTGATGACCGTACCTACTGGGCTTTGATCGCCGGCGCCGGGCAGAGCTGGGAGAAGAATCGCCGGCGTGAAACGGTCGCCGGAAAGTGGGGCACGCGTCCGCGCGTGGGTGAAAGACGTGTGAAGGCGAGCTGATCTGACGACCGGACCTACTGGGCTTTGGTCGCCGGCGCCGAGCGAAGCTGGAAGAAGAATCGCCAGCGTGAAACGATCGCCGGAAAGTAGTGCACGCGCTGGCGCTTGGCTGGAAACAACTCTGTGCGAGGTGGCGCATGGAGGCGCGTCTGGAGGCGGTGCTTCGCCGGAAAGTAGATCAGAGGCCGGCGTGGAGAATGGGCTGGGTGGTGAGACTAACTGATTTCCAGAAAGTCACCAAAGCAAGATGTCAGATCTGCAGCTCAAAGGTGAACCAAATTTCTTGGCTCTGATACCATGTTAAATTTGGGCCAGGCCTAACTCACCCCAAAAGCTAGCTCAAGGGGGAGGAGTGCCTATGGCCCATATAAGGGGCACATTACCCCTTTCCACAACCAATGTAGGATTCAACACACCCCCTCACGCTCAGAATTTTTACTGGTGCGTGGCACATTTATAGGACGCCCAACATCGGATGGGGAGGCTATGATACCATGAAACTTTGATGAAAGGAAGAAAAAGAGAGCAGAAGATTTGAGAGAAAATATTTGATTATTCCCCTCAAGCCAATTGGGGTATATATACTACTTACACGAGTACACAGTAGGTAAGAAAATAAATTAATTCCCTAATTATAGCCTAATCATATCCCAATCATATCACACAATCATATCCCCAATTACCACTACAAATCTACGCTATTTACATAAATAATCTCAACAGCTGTCTTGAATCTGAAGCTACATGGAAGTCTATTAATTATATTCATATTGCATATCTTACCTTTGAACCCGAGGACAAGCACCTTTCCGAGAGAAAAGTGATATTATAAATAATGGATAGACAAAATCCATAACAAACAAATTTTATTTATCTAGTAGTTTCTTTTCAGATTTTCCATTATCTTATCTTATCATATTTTCTATTATCTTTTGTATTAGACTTGTTAAATTTGGCCAGGCCTAACTCACTCCAAAAGCTAACTCACTCCAAAAGCTAACTCAAGGGGGAGGAGTGCCTATGGCCCATATAAGGGGCACATTACCCCTTTCCACAACCGATGTGGGATTCAACACACCCCCTCACGCCCAGAATTCCTACTGGTGCGTGGCACATTTATGGGGCGCCTAACATCGGATGGAAAGGCTCTGATACCATGTTAAATTTGGGTCAGGCCTAACTCACCCCAAAAGCTAGCTCAAGGGGGAGGAGTGCCTATGGCCCATATAAGGGGCACATTACCCCTTTCCACAATCGATGTGGGATTGAACAAGACTTTAATCAAAGTATTAGAACCATCGCTATAAAAGGGATTTATTTTTGTTATAGATTATAGGAAATAAATATTGATAGATGGGTTAGTTGCTTAATCTTAGGGATTGTATAATCATAGGGATTGTATAATCATAGACTTGATTTTCCTTCCTGTTTAGATACCGTCTTTTATATATAAATAGGTTGTAATTTTTATTATGAAATATAACAATAAAATATTATATTTCTACATAGTATCAGAGCCAGGTTCGTAGAGATTTATTTTTTTCTCTCTCGTCAAGTCTTAAATTTTTGGAGACTCAGGACTCCTATTCTTTTGTATTATCCATCTACGATAATATTTGTCTCTTACCATTCACCTAAAGAGGATGTCAAAGACGCCTTGCAGCTCCCTTGTCAGATTTGCTGTTCGTTTGCCGTTTGGGTGTTGGGTGGAGGTTTTTTTTTATACTATTCATTTGGATTACCCATAAAGAGTAACTTTTGGAGACTTAGGGTTTTGTTCATTTGGGTTACCCAAGGGTAACATTTGGAGACTTAGGGCTCTGTTCATTTGGGTTACTCATAAAGAGTAACATTTGCAGACCTAAGCCTCTATTCATTTGGGTTACTCATAAAGGGTAACATTTGGAGACTTAGGACTCTATTCATTTGGGTTACTCATAAAGGGTAACATTTGGAGACTTAGGGCTCTATTAATTTGGGTTACTCGTAAAGGGTAATATTTGGAGACTTAGGGCTATGTTCATTTGGTTATTCATAAAGGGTAACATTTGGAGACTTAGGGGTCTGTTCATCCGGTATTCACGAAAATTATTCATCGGATACTGTTCACGAATACTGTTTATCGGGTACTGTTCACGAGTCACGAGTACTGTTCACAGATTCGAAATTCTATTCACAGTAAGGTGATTAGTCTTATTAATCATTCTGAATTTGTTAAAGAATTAATGGAGTATTTGGAATTTCTACATTCTGGTAAATGGAATATTTCTTGAATTTATGATGTGTGCGCGGCGTTTTACCAAGCTGAGAAAATGTGGTCTCCCGTTCTAGTGCTGAACCTGAATGTCGAGTCATGCCAAAAACCGTTTGTGAAGTTTTGTGGGTACGTCAATTATTGGAAGAAGTTGGGTTCACAAATTCGGTGTCTGCTAAGTTGTATGGGACGAGTTGATTATATATATAACAAGTTGGACATGATTAACATTTATGCTCCAACTTGAGGGAGAGTGTTATAGATTATAGGAAGTAAATATTGATAGATGGATTAGTTGCTTAATCTTAGGGATTGTATAATCATAGAGATTGTATAATCATAGACTTGATTTTCCTTCTTGTTTAGATACCGCCTTTTATATATAAATAGGTTGTAATTTTTATTATGAAATATAATAATAAAATATTATATTTCTACAATTTTAAAACAAGCAGATTTATTCTAAGAATTATGAAATTGAGACTCTCCTTTTTGAGCCTTGATGTGTTAAGAGCTCCTCTAGTGAGCTCATTTCTCATCCCATGACACTATCCATAACTCGGGGCCATAACAATCTGCCTTCTAAAGAAGTCTCTCTACAGTCTGAACAAGCATCTAGACAATGGAACATTAAATTTACCAATTTTCTGCTATCTCTGGGTTTTTATCACTGCCTGTTCACCAGGACTCTTATGAATCAACATAACTTTCCTCAAGTACTTTATTGGTCTCAAGGTAGCTAGATTAGACACTAGTACCAAAATCAGTCAAAGAAATTTTATCATGGATCTCATTGCAGAAACTGGTCTAGCAACTGCAAAACCTACTACCAGTTCTTTACCTACTGGTCATCTTACACCAGATGACATAGCTCTTCATCCTGATCAGTTTAGAAGGTTTATTGGTAGATTGTTGTACACAGATCTTACAAGGCCTAATATTAGTTATGCAGTCCATCATCTCAGCCAATTCATATCCAACCCTTGACACCTCATTGGACATAGCAATCCATGTTGTTAAGTACTTAAAATTCATGTACATCAAAAGGGTTGTTCTTCCTCGTCCATACCAAATTGCAGCTTACAGCTTTTTGCGATTCGGACTGGGATTTTTTGCATTTAGCAGGAGATCATTGATTGGCTTCTTCAGCGTCTTTGGTGGTGCACTTATTTCATGGAAAACAAAGAAAAAGGCCAGAATACAGGGCATGGAAGTTACAGTTTGTTAATTATTATGGGTGTCCTATATTCTTAAAGATCTTCAGGTACCAGTCCAACTTCCTATTCCTCTCTGACAATAAAGCAACATTACATATATAGCCAGCAAGCTAGTGTTTCATGAACGTACTAGACCATCATACTGTTAGAGAGCAGTTACAAAAAGCTTTTATTCAACCTGCTCATATTTCCTCTTCTAATCAATTAGCTCATGTCTTTAATAAGGCTCTCCTCTTCTAATCAATTAGCCGATGTCTTTACAACTCCAACTCATTCTTACTTAATATCCAAGTTGCCTCTAGTGCACGGACTTACACCAGATCGAACTTGAGAGGGGAGGGGTGCTGTGGAAGATATTGGTAGTGTTAATTATTTATCTTGACCTGCCAGCTGGCACTACTTGTATAAATACTACTTTCTCTTGTATCCCGACTCAGTACTCACACTTAATAAGAGAACACTTCTCTTTCTTCATTTTTCTCACTATGTTCTAAATGAAATTTCAAGGGCTCAATAGACAAAGCAGGCAAAGAAAGAGATATTCCAAAAACAACACTGACATTGGCATGATATAATGAATCAGCAAGCTCTGGACTGGCAAGAATTCCATATTTTGGATGATTACTAAGCCATCCATACAAGTACTTCAAGGCAACTGCTTGCTCCAACTCTGCAATTGAAAACACACATATATTAAAATGTATTTTCAAGGCTCAATAATCATTCATTTATTCTCAAATTCAATACTCCAACAACTATTATATATTATTTTCAAGGGTTATAATACAAATCAAATTCAGTTAAAAAATCATATATGGAACTTAACGTGAAGGCTGTAAAAGCAGTATGACCGAAAATAGAACTTTAAGATTATTTGTCTTGATTCTTAATGGTGAAGGAGCAACAGCTTACCATTTGTATGACTCACGCCAAGAGCAAGAAGCACTTCAAGATTTGTGGGATCAGCCTCCTGTGCTCGCATCATCGCTGCAATTGCCTGTACAATGTAGTTTATCATAACCATACCACATCAAAATCACAACTAGTCAGACTCTTCCATAAAAGAACAGAACAAGCAAATTTCAGAATAGAGGATTGATTTACAAATTATTAAAGTCAAGACCTAATTGAAAAAAAAAAAATTGAGCTAGTTAATCAATTCTGGCGACTACATTCAGATAAAAATAATCATGACATTAAACATGTCTCTTCCTGTGATGTTAAAATTTAATCATCCAAAACCAAAATCACCATAAATATTTAACCTTTTAGAAAGTCAATTTCTCCACACAAAAATTATGCCAGATAAACATCCAAATAACTAGAGAGGCTTCAAAGTTCAAATGCTTATTGAAAAGTATTTATGGAAGTTCATAGATGAAAACAACAGATAAGGTAGAAAATAGCAGTAAATTTATACAAAACAAAACGTATAACAAGTGTGTAAATCCTCACCAAGAAGCCACGTAGATATGGACATATTTCCACAACCTTTATATGATTCTAGAGGGGAAAATATGAAGAAACAGATTTGGTACGTTTCCTAGCAAACTTAGCTTCTTGCTATAAGAGCTTCCCAAGAATGGAATATTTTGTTTATTGGGATTTGATACACATACAGCTAAAAGCAAAATATTCAAACATCCTGTAAAGGATTGGAGGAAACTGACAATATGTAAAGATGGAACCCCTCTAAAACCGCCATAGGAGAGATTCTTGTATCTGTTCCTCTTTCTAGTTCAAAATAATGATAAATATATCTTACAATTGACAATATAGAATCCCCAATACAATCAATAGCATCATCTTCATGAAAACCTAGCAGGGCCTAAGAGATAGTGTTACATGTCAACTTTGCAAAGAAAACCAGATAACAAAATAAGGAAATGACAAGGGCAACCCTGTGGTAACTACTACTCCAAGAAGCTCTTGTAGAGTAAAAGAAACCTACTAGGTTGCATGATCATATAGGATGTAAAGAAACTATCCTTATCCAATAATTTATGATCATAAGTTGAATAACCTGTTGATCATCATCATTCTCTGCATGTGCTATTCCAAGTAACCTCCAACCTTCAGCATTATCTGGGTTTTTCAAGACTTCAGCCTCTAAAGCAAGCACTGCTTCACTCAAAAGCCCTTTGCGGAATAGCTCCTGGCCTTCTTTTAAAGGATTGAGGTGACCAACATAAGGATTCATATCAGAGAACACATAGACTCCCCTTGAAGCTTCTGAATGCTGCTTGACAGCAACTTGTTCATTCAGGTACCTGTAAATTATCATAATACACTCCATCGCCATAAATAGAATAGAAAAGAAGGTGCACTAAAAATTGGACTGCATCATGAGAAAATATTTTTTAAACAAATCATCACAACAAAAAGTGATAAAAACAAAAAGCATAGAGAACCAATGCTCTGCATTCATCTGCATGTGTATCAACAACCTTGAAATTAATAGGGTGAAAAGAAAAGTAACAATACAAAAGTCATCAAATAATGCAACTGATAACTTAGAAGGCAGAAATTAACAAGAAATAAATTAATAGGATCAGTGGAAATGTAGCACCTAGTCTAGAAGTTCCCAATCACGAGAACTGGAGCTTGCAGCCAACCTAATACGTAACAACTAGAAAGAAACATATGGCCATGATAAGAAACTATGACTCAGAAAAAGAACAATGCATTGACCTATTCTGGAAACTATTTGAAATGCTTTAAAGCAGTAGGATAATGCAGATGTTAAATATGAGATGAAAGAAGAGAGGATCTTAGCTGACCCATCCCAACCAACACCACCACCACCACGACGATTAAATGACTAAAAACAGCCTATTAAATGCCATATTTGATTGCCATCTGTTGGATTGTAAAGGTTTTTAGGAAATAACTTTTATTTTATTTATTCTGCTGTAAATATAGAAGATTCCATTGTATATGGATTTCCACTAATTTAGGGATTTGATATTAGGATCTCCACTAATTTAGAGATTTGATTACAGGGGTTGGTAGAATAGTTTGTATATAAGTTGCTGTGTACCTTTTTGTTTGCAGTATCAATGAGAATTTTCTCTTCAAACAATATGGTATCAGAGCTCTAGGTTCTTTCTAGGAGTGTTAGATCTTTGGTGGCATTCATAGCCAACCTCTTACCTCACCCTAGCTGCAATTTCATTATTGAATTGCTGCTGTTTTAGACGTCAGAAACAGGGGAAATTACCACCACAGCTCAATTGGTAGAGGTGATCAGACGCCAACAAGGGGCAGAACTGCAGAACATTCAGGCCTCTTACAGGTTAGATGGAAAAAATGACCTCAAGTGGTCCCAACTTATTCACACAATATTGAAGAGGAAAGGGAAAATTAGCCATCCCAAGGGGGCAGGTCCTAAACCAGAGGATCCTAAGTTTGAAACTTGGGATGAGGAAGACTTCATGACAATGGCGTGGCTATGGAACTCCATGACTCCGGAAATAAGCTGACACTTGTATGTTTTTGGCTACTGCAAAGGACATATGGGATGCCATTCAGCAGACATATTCCAAAGCCAAAGATGCTGCTCAAGTGTACTAGGTCAAGGTTAAAACTATGGCCGCAAAACATGGGAATAAGACAGTCACCGAATATGCAGATCAGCTAAAATTCTTATGGCAAGAATTGGATCACTATCATGTAAAGCCTAGATGATGCAGCAATTCTAAAGGACTTTATTGAACAACACAGGGTTTATAACTTTTTGGTTGGACTTAATCCAGAATTTGAACAAGGATACAAATCCTTGGGAAACCAGAAGTTCCAAGCTTTAACAAAGTTGTGGCTATAATCTAAAGTGAAGAAAGCAGAAGAGGGTTGATGCTTGAACCACAAACAACTGATAGTTCCGCTATGACAGCTTTTAGCAATAACAAATCAGCCACAAATGGTGAGAAAGGAACTACAGCTGAACAAGAAAAAAGCGGTCAGCCAAAGAACCAAGATAAGGAAGGATTATGGTGCACTCACTGCAAAAAATCTCGCCACACCCGTGAAACATGCTGGAAACTTCATGGAAAGCCTCCAAGTCGAGAATGGGGCAACACAGGAGGTCAATCACAGAACAATGGCCAAGTCCATATTGCTGCAGGTTCATAGAATGAGGGAACATTGTAGGAACTGAGTGGTTTCAGCCAAGATGAGATCGCTAAGGTGAGACCCTCATCAACAGCCTTGAAAAAAGGGAAGGATCATCAGGTACTTGTTCTTTAGCATATTCAGGTGAGCTACCATGTTCTATTGGATTAAATGTCTCAACTAGAACTCATACAAACTCTTGGGTCATAGACTCAGGAGCAACCGACCATGTGACCAAATCATCAAATATTTTTTCAA
Organism: Manihot esculenta; assembly: GCF_001659605.2. Taxonomy (NCBI): domain Eukaryota; kingdom Viridiplantae; phylum Streptophyta; class Magnoliopsida; order Malpighiales; family Euphorbiaceae; genus Manihot; species Manihot esculenta. The sequence continues at coordinate 32,884,049 of NC_035165.2, read as the reverse complement.
CCTACACTCCATGCCCAAGGAATAGGAAAATAGCCACAGCTGATAGCTCTTTGATCACTGTAGCAGGTTTTGGGAATGTCAAAATAGGTCCATCAATGACTTTAAAAAATGTCCTTCATATTCCTAAATTGTCCACAAACCTTGAGTTTTAAGAGCCCTATGGACATGCTTCTATTGGATTAAATGTCTCAACTAGAGCTCTTACAAACTCTTGGGTCATAGACTCAGGAGCAACCGACCATATGACCAGATCATCAAATATTTTTTTTCAACCTACACTCTATGCCCAAGTAATAGGAAAATAGCCACAGCTGATGGATCTTTGATCACTGTAGCAGGTTTTGGAAATGTCAAAATAGGTCCATCAATGACTTTAAAAAATATCCCTTTTTATCCCAACCTAAAGACTAAGGACAACAAACGACCTTGTTCCTAGGATATTTGGATGTGTGTCATATGTCCACGTTCATAGTCAAAACAAGGGAAAATTAGATACAAGGGCTCTAAAATGTGTCTTTGTGGGCTATTCTTCAACTCAAAAGGGGTATAAATGTTACCACCCTCCATCAAAGAAATTTTATGTCTCCATGGATGTCACTTTCAATGAGAAAGAATCTTATTTTACCAATCCTTATCTTCAGGGAGGGAGCTCAACTAGAGAAGATAAGAAAGACTTTTTTATGCACCTATCATCCATTTATATGCCTAAAAAGTCAAATTGTGTATCTGCAGATTCTGGGCCAACAGCTTCAGGTTCATCTTATTTGGATCCCGTGCTCATAAGTCCCTCTAAATCCTTACCTGAAACGAGTCCTTCTAATCCTCTAGCTGAAACTGCATTCATTCCTGAACCCAAGGCTGATCTGCTCCTGGTAATGCAAAATTTGACAAAATGTACACCAAAAGAAAGAAGGCTATCCCTGAATCTATGCAGGTCCAAGAGTCCAACTCAGATCCTTTATATGAGGTAACAATTTCTAACCATTTGCTGCAAGATGAAATTGAATCTCAGGTTAATAATGATGATCAGGACATGGACCTTCCAATTGCCATTAGGAAAGGAACTAGAAAATGTACAAAACAACCATTATCACTTGATTATTTAGAGACCTTTGCTCCTGTTGCAAAGATGAACACAGTTAGAGTGCTATTATCACTTGCAGCTAAATATGGTTGGGAATTGCAGCAATTTTGATGTGAAGAATGCTCTCTTACATAGGAAACTAGAGGAAGAAATTTACATGGAGATTCCACCAGGATATGGCAATAACTTGGCTGCTCATACTGTGTGTAAATTAAAAAAGGCGCTTTATGGCCTTAAGCAATCACCACGATAATGGTTTTGGGAGATTTGCAAGAGTAATGTTGGCTATGGGATACAAACAAAGCCAAGGAGATCATACATTGTTCATTAAACACTCTTCTTTAGGAGGAGTTAAAGTTGGAGTATGTTGATGACATAAGAGTGACAGGAGATAATGTCCAAGAGCAACAGACTTTAAGTCAATGTTTGGCTAAGGAGTTTGAGATTAAAACATTGGGAAATTGAAGTATTTTCTTGAGATTGAGGTTGCTCTTTCTAGGCAAGGGATTTTTATCTCTCAACAGAAATATGTCATAGATCTTCTCAAGAAAACTGGTATGATTGGCTGCAAACCAGCAAGTACTCTCATGGATTCCAATTCTAAACTTGGAGCATGATACTGCAGTAGACAGAGAAATGTACTAACGCCTAGTAGGAAAAAACTCATTATTTGTCTCACACCCGACCAGTTATAGCATATGCGATGAGCGTAATAAGTCAGTTTATGCATAGTCCGAAGGAAGTCCATCTACAAGCAGCTTATAGAGTTCTACAATATCTCAAAGGAACACCAGGGAAAGATATCTTGTACAAAAGAAATGGAGAATTGTTACTTGAGGCCTATACTAATGCTGATTATGCTGGATCAATTGTTGAAAGAAGATTGACCTCAGCTTATTGCACTTTTCTTGGTGGGAATCTCATAACATGGAGAAGTAAAAAAATACGGTGTGGTATCTCGGTCAAGTGCAGAAGTTGAATTTAGAGCAATGGCTTAAGGGGTGGCTTAAGGGGTGTGTGAATTACTTTGGGTGTAGATCATTCTTCATGATTTGAAGATTAAGTGGAACACTCCTATGAGACTCTAATGCGATGATAAATCTGCAATCAGCAAAGCGCATAATCCAGTACATGACCGCACAAGGGACATTGAGATTGACGGACACTTTATCAAAGAGAAATTAGAAAGTGGACTGATTTGTACACCTTAGGTGCCCACAGATGGTCAACTTTGCTGATGTTCTCACAAAAGGCTTAAGTAGTTCTGTGTTCCAGTCTATTGTATCCAAGCTGGGAATGGAGAATACCTATTCACCAGCTTGAGAGGGAGCGTTGGGGGCTTTTTGCCTTTAGAGGCTAAAAAAAAAAAATTCTGAAGCCCGTAAACATTTAATTAAAAAAGAAAACTACAATTGTTACCACACAGCCTAGGCAGTCAGTGAAGTGCAGTAGTGAATACCGCACTTCAATTATATTTATTTAACTTTTATTTATTTAATTCTTATATTTTATTTTATTTATTTAATTATATATTAAATTTATATAATATAGTTATAAAAATTTTATTAATATTAATTTTTTAAATTTATTTGCAATATAACATTATATCTTTCATATTCAAAATTGTATTTTATTAAAATATTACAATTGATTAATAATAATATTAAATATTAATTTTTTTAATATTATTATTTGCAATATAACACTAGATTTTTCATATTTAATGTAAATATTTATGAATCGAAAAAAATATAAAAATATAATGAAAAATATTGTAAATACTTATGAATCATGAAATGTAATAAAAATAAGGTAATACATTTACAAACGATAAAATCAGAAAATAATGCTAAAAATAATGCCAATATCCTCCGAATCGTGAAAAGTATAAAAAACAGAATGAAAAATACTATAAATACTTATGAATCATGGAATGTAATAAAAATAAGGTAATACATTTACAAACGATAAAATCAGAAAATAATGATAAGGATGATGCAAATGTCCTCCGCACTGTTTCCTATAGAACTTAACGTCCACATGAAAGAAAGGGACGTCCACATGGCACGGGAGGATGATGTGCAGTTTCATATAGAACTCAATGTTCACATGAAAGGAAGGGACATCCACAATATTTACATTAAATATGAAAGATTTAGTGTTATATTGCAAATAATAATATTAAAAAAATTAATATTTAATATTGTTATAAATCAATTGTAATATTTTAATAAAATACAATTTCGAATATGAAAGATATAATGTTATATTGCAAATAAATTTAAAAAATTAATATTAATAAAATTTTTATAACTATATTTATATAAATTTAATATATAATTAAATAAATGAAATAAAATATAATAATTAAATAAATAAATATAATTGAAGTGCGTGTTCATTACCGCACTTCAAATGTGCAGTATTCATTACCGAAGTGCGGTAACAATTATAAATTGTTTTTCTAATTTAAATGTTTACAACACTCTTTGAGCGCGGTAAACTAAAAATGACACCCTAGTGCAGTTTTAAAGAGCAGTAGGTTTTACCACACTTTTAAAGTGCAGTAGAGTCAAATTTTACCTTAGTCTAGGAAATACTTTTTCCCGGACTGGGGCTTCAGAATGTTTTTTTTCAAGTCTGAAAAGGCAAAAATCCCGAGCGTTGGATTGTAAAGGTTTTTAGGAAATAACTTTTATTTTATTTAGAGAAAATTATTACTTAGTCCCTATGATACAGGCAAACTTATGAGCTAGTCTATCAGTTCGGAAAAATACATTAAAATATCCCTGACGTTTTAAAAAGTCTATTAGTTAGTCCCTCCGTTAATTTTGCTGTTAAGTATTTTACTATTTAATCCCTGTAGTTTTGAAAAACTTATTAGATGGTCTCTCAAATTTTTAAAAAATTTACTAATTAGTTCCTTTGTATCAAGGGCATTTTAGACTTTTTTGCTATACTTAATGGTTAAAACAATGAAGGAACTAACTAGTAGACTTTTTAAAACATTAGGGACGTTTTAATACATTTTTCAAAATCCAAGAACTAACTAGTGAGTTTCTCTATACTATAAGAACTAAGTAGTAATTTTCCCTTTTATTTATTCTGCTCTAAATATGGAAGATTACATTGTATATGGATTTCCACTAATTTAGGGATTTGATATTAGGATCTCCACTGACTTAGAGATTTTATTACAGAGGTTGGTAGAATAGTTTGTATATAAGTTGTTGTGTACCTTTTTTTTAAGTATCAATGAGAATTTTCTCTTCAAACAACACCGTTTATGTGAAAAACTAATTCTAATCTCTTACAATTGTCTATTTTACTTACTCATCATAGCCATTTGCCCAATCATCAGTTGAACTAGCCCCCAAGGCTCCTGCATCTACCTGCTGCCCAAATTCTTCTACCCAGTCATTAACATGCAACTTTGAGAATTCATTTACCCATTGATCATCAATAGATCCATTTTGCTCTCTTTCGGTCCAAAACTCATTCACCCATCGATCAGGTCCATGAGAAACCTAAAAAGAGATAAAATTAGTTGCTAGAAAATATACACATAGTCCACCTAAAAAATAAAAGGCACATGCTATTTAATCAAATTACATACAAACTGGCCATTACACATACATAAAACTTTAGCTGCCCCATACAGTTATGCCTAAAAAGTAAAAGTACTGAAAAAAAAGTAATTGTAAAAGAAAGTGGTGCTCGTCCAGCTTCAGTATAAATCCTATCTTCACTATTGGTTACAAGAAATTAACAATTATGTGCCTTGAACTTCATCAATAGAACAATGATTATAGGGCAAGGATATTATGAACATTTGGTGAAAAATAACATTGGGATTGTTGTCAGTGATAGAACAGGTTGGTCTAAGATTGTTGCTCAATTATGTAGTCTTCTATGGCATTAGATCCCAAATTAATTGCTTTGTTTCAATCTTGTAAAACCTGTTGCACGGTATGGACTAAGGCCAAAACATTATATACCAATAATGTAAACACATTTATAAGGTTGTATCGAATATAGTTCATTTACAACAAAACACTAGGATATGGCTAGTTACCTAGGACAAGTAGAAACATTGAAAGATGAATCTAATTCCCTTAACTAGTTAAAGGAGTAGGAAAAGCACAACTTCAGTTACCTAGTACAACTAGTAAAGATTTACAAACTTTAGTTAAAGGAGTAGGAAAAGTACAACTTCTTTCTTCACTTCCCTTAACTACAATTTTGTTCACTCCCGAATGTCCCTACAACTTAATCTCTATTAGCAAATTGACTAAAAACCTTAATTATTTTGTGAACTTTATAGCTAAATGGAGTACGCGAAAGACAATTGGAGCAGGATATCAATCACATGGATTGTATTATCACTCCATTGCTTCTAACTCTCTATTTTTTTTTTCTACCACTTTCGTTGAACTCATTCATAGTTGTCTGCCGAACATCCAAGTCTTTCCAGGTTACAAAACTTAGTTCCTAGTCTTCTTTAGCTTCTTTGGAGTACGAGTCATGTCAATTTAAAAAACAAACTCAAGCTCCATTTCAGAAGTGAGTCAATAATAGAGCCACTTTTATGCAGTATTGTCAAGGCAAGAGGTGACACTAAAGCGACACGATCCCCGGTAGCCTTAGGCAAAAGGAACTCACCTGCAGAGAAGGGCGCCTTGCTAGGCCTAGGCGAGGGATGGGCACCTCGCCTAGTGCCTTTCACAACACTGTTTATATATTTAACATTGTTCATTCAGATATTTAGGTTCAAGTCAAGTCAACACAACTTAGGAGTTTAGTATTTTGTTACTGTTATCGATAATTATTCTCATTGCATCTAGCTTTTTCTAATGAAAAATCATTCCACCTTATTTTCCATTTTTTAAAAATTGTGTTGAAATACTTAATCAATTTGGCGTTGCATTAAGGTATTACTCAGTGATAATGCAAAAGAGTATATGTTTTCTTCCTTGACTCATTTCTTGCCTTCTCAAGTTATTACTTACCAAATTTCTTGTACCCATACTCCTCAACAAAATGAGATTGTCAAGCGGACAAATCGACTTCTAATTGAAGCTATCTGCACTTTACTCATATATCATAATATTCCTTTATGCTTCTGAAGATAGGATGTTCTAACTACTTGTTACTTAATTAACCATATGCTCTCTTTTATTTTGCAAAATTGAAGTCCTTTTTTGTTATGTTTCCAACCTAAAATTCCAGTTAATTGCCTTGTGAGTATTTGGATGCATTCATTTTGTTCGGGATCAAACTACTAGCAAGAAAAACTCCAACCTAAATCAGTAAAATATGTTTTCTTATGATATTATGGCTTTAAAAAATTTATAAATATTATAATCCAACAACAACTAACATATATTTTGTTTCTATTAATATCACTTTTTTTCATAATTTCTCCATATTTTTCACCTAACAAAACACACAAAACCTTTGTTAGCCTTGCCTATGTTGTTCTTCCTTTGCCTCAAATCAGCTCTCCTCCAATACATCCACCATCGCCTTAGGTCTACTCCTGACATTCTCATCCTTCTATTAACACCAATGATATCCCTATCCATGATACAGGTAACATATCAATTCCTAGAGACTCATCCAATTCTGCCACCTCCTACTTCGATTATATCTTCAACAGAAGCAGCTATTACTACTACTCTTCATAAAAGTATTTGTTCTTCATCATTGTTTGTCTCCATCCTACTATACTTTTGTCTCCACTTCGTCCAATGTCCCTACATCAAAAGTTGTAAGAGAAGCATTGTATCATCCAGATTAATGCAAATCAATGGTTGAAGAAATTATTGCTTTATACATAATGGAACTTGTGATCTAATACCCTTACCACCAGATAATTCTATTATTATTATCTATCAATGGGTTTACATTTTACACAATTAAGGTGGGACCTAACAAAAAAGTCAATTGGTTTAAAACTCGCCTAGTGGCCAAGGGATATATATAGATTTTTTGGCTTGATTATGGTGACACATTCTCTCCAATCAACAAGGATAGCTTTTGTTCACCTTCTTATCTCTTTGGTAGCTATCAACCACCGGACTTTTTAACCAACGTATCAAGAATGCCTTTCTTCATGGTGAGTTAGCTGAGGAAGTCTATATAGAGCAACCACCTGGATTTGTTGTTCAATGGAAGTCAAGATTAGTATGTCATCTCCGACAGTCATTGTCATTGTTTGGTCTGAAGAAGTCTACGAAAATACGGTTTGGACAATTCAATGTTGTGATCCAATAGTTTAGAATGATTAGAAGTGAAACTAATCATTTAGTATCCTCTTGTCACAATGGCTATCATAGATGTATTTACTTAGTGGTCTATTTGATAACATTGTCACGGCTGGAAATGATCATGACCATCTCAGCTTCAACGTTTGTTCGTAATTTACAAACTGCTATAAGTTATAGAAAGTAAATATGTTAATGTAGGAAGTAAATATTGATAGATGGGTCAGTTGCTTAATCTTAGGGATTGTATAATCATAGGCTTGATTTTCCTTCCTATTTAGTTACCGTCTCTCATATATAAATAGGTTGTAATCTCTATTGTTATATACAATAAATATTGTCCTTCTACATGGTATCAGAGCCTTTCTCATAGAAATTTTTTTTTCTCTTTTCTCTCTCGTAAAGTTTTAAAATTTTTTTTGGAGACTTAGAGCTCCGTTCATTTGGGTTATTCATAAAGGGTAACATTTGGATCTCACCATCGCTGGAGTCACCACACCGACTCCTTGTCAGATTTGAGGTTTGTTTGCCGTTCGGGTGTTGGGTGGAGGTGTTTTATTTGGTACTGTTCATCGGTACTGTTCACGACGGGTACTGTTTTTTGATTCTGTGTCTCTTTTGTTGCTATTGTTTTTGGGTTGGTTGTCCTTATGGCTGAAGTTAAAACCACCACCGTAACTGATGTGATTCCTATGATGACTAAAATCACGGAACACAAATTGAATGGATCTTCCAATCAGGGAATTTTGTTATCTGCAGATGAGTATGCACAATTCATCCAATACCAGGCATCTATAAAATCTTCTAATTCCTCTTCTATCACTGCAATTGCCGAGTCAGGTAACTCTACTGCATGTCTTGTGTCTTCATCCTCCAAATGGGTTATTGATTCTGGTGCTACCGATCATATGTCAGGTAATTCTACCCTTTTGTCCAATCTTGAGTCTCATACATCGCCTTCTTATGTTACTCTTGCTAATGGCACTAAATCGTCTGTCATGGGTTCTGGTCATGTCAACTTAACCCCTTCTCTTTCTGCATCCTCTGTGTTATGTCTCCCTAAGTTCGCATTTAATTTGCCTTCCGTGAGTAAACTCACTCGTGCATTGAATTGTTGTGTCTCATTCTTTCCTGATCACTGTGTTTTTCAGGATCTTTCGACGAAGCAAATTATTGGTAGAGGAAGTGAGTCAGAGGGTCTTTACGTCTTGGATCAGCAACTACCTCGATCTCCTCGATCTCTGGTATGCTCCACGCGTTTAACACCTTTTGATGTTCATTGTCGTTTAGGGCATCCTTCTCTCTCGGTTTTGAAGAAGTTATATCCACAGTTTCATTCTTTGTCTATTCTAGATTGTGAGTCTTGTCAATTTGCCAAACATCATCGTTTACCTACTCTGTCTCGAGTCAATAAACGGGCTTCATCTCCCTTTGAGTTAGTCCATTCAGATGTTTGGGGTCCTTGTCCTGTTGTATCTAAGTCTGGCTTTAAGTATTTTGTTACCTTTGTTGATGATTTCTCTCGTACTACTTGGTTATTTTTAATGAAGAGTCGTTCAGAATTATTTTCTATTTTTTGTGCATTTTATGCTGAAATCCAAACCCAATTCAATACTTTCATCCGTATATTGCAAAGTGATAATGCTAAAGAGTATCTCTCTGGGGAATTTCAATCTGATTTGTTACAAAAAGGGATTCTTCATCAGTCCTCTTGTGTTGCCACTCCTTCACAAAATGGAGTTGCTAAAAGAAAAAATCGACATCTTCTTGAAGTAGACAGAGCCCTCTTATTCCAAATGAAGGTACCTAAATGTTTTTGGGCTGATGCTGTATCCACTGCTTGTTTTTTTATCAATCGCATGCCTTCCTCCGTCCTTCATGGTGATATCCCTTATAACATTTTATTTCCCACTAAATCTTTGTTTCCTATTGAGCCACGTCTCTTTGGTTGTACTTGTTTTGTTCGTGATGTTCGTCCACAGGTTACTAAATTGGATCCCAAATCACTCAAATGTGTCTTCCTTGGCTACTCTCGACGTCAGAAAGGGTATCGTTGTTTTTCTCCTGATCTGAATCGGTATCTTATGTCTGCGAATGTAACATTCTTTGAGTCCACTCCGTTTTTTCCACCATCATCTGTTTATAACACCCAGGAGGAGGAAGATGACCTCTTGTTATACATTGTTCGCTCTTCGTCTCCTCAGACTACTCCTACACCTTTCGCTCATGTGCCAGGTCGCCCTCCCATCTCTCATGTGTATTCCAGACGCTTAGAGGACTCTGACTCCGTTCCGCTACCCGCTTCTTCGTCGACCGATCCTGCTCCTACTGATCCTTCATTGTCTGATTTGGATTTGCCCATTGCTCTTCGCAAAGGTAAACGTACTTGCACTTATCCTATTTCATCTTGTGTCTCTTATGATTAATTATCCTCCTCTTCTCGTTGTTTTGTCACTGCTTTAGATTCTATTTCAATTCCCAAAACTGTTATTGAGGCTTTGTCCCATCCTGGTTGGCGTGCTGCAATGGAAGAGGAAATGATGGCCCTTGACACTAATGGTACTTGGGAGTTGATGTCCTTGCCCCCAGGAAAGCGGGCTATTGGGTGCAAATGGGTGTTTGCAGTGAAAGTAAATCCTGACGGATCTATTGCTCGCCTCAAGGCCCGTTTAGTGGCCAAAGGTTATACACAAACTTATGGAGTTGACTATTCTAATACATTCTCCCCAGTTGCCAAGCTCGCATCTGTCCGACTGTTTATTTCCTTGGCGGCTACTCATGATTGGCCTTTGCATCAACTGGATATTAAAAATGCTTTTCTTCATGGTGATCTTCAGGAGGAGGTTTATATTGAGCAACCACCTAGTTTTGTTGCTCAGGGGGAGTCAGGTAAAGTTTGTAGACTTCGAAAATCGCTTTATGGCTTGAAACAGAGTCCTCGGGCATGGTTTGGCAGGCTTAGTGAGGTGGTCCAACAGTTTGGAATGAAGATGAGTAAGTGTGATCACTCAGTGTTTTATAGAAATTCTGATAGTGGAGTAATTCTGCTTGTAGTATATGTGGATGATATCGTTATCACAAGAAGTGACATTGCTGGCATCACATCCTTAAAAGAATTTCTTAAAACACAGTTTCATACAAAGGATTTGGGTTCCTTGAAATATTTCTTGGGAATCGAAGTTATGCGGTGTAAGAAAGGCATCTTCTTGTCTCAAAGAAAATATGTTCTTGATTTGTTGGCAGAAACAGGAAAATTGGGTGCTAAGCCTTGTAGTGCCCCAATAACCCCTAACCTTCAACTTACCACAGAAGACAGTGAGCCATTTGCAGATCCTGGAAGGTATAGAAGATTAGTTGGCAAGCTGAATTATTTGACGGTGACTCGTCCTGATATTGCATATTCAGTGAGTGTGGTAAGTCAGTTTATATCTTCTCCTACTGTTGCCCAGTGGGATGCTCTGGGACAGATTCTTTGTTATCTTAAAGGGCCCCAGGGAGAGGCCTATTCTATGGTAACCATGGGCACTCAAATATTGAATGCTTTTGTGATGCTGATTGGGCAAGCTCGAAAGTTGATAGGAGGTCAATTACTGGGTATTGTGTTTTTGTGGGAGGTAACTTGGTCTCATGGAAAAGTAAGAAGCAAAATGTGGTCTCCCGTTCTAGTGCTGAATCTGAATATCGAGCTATGGCACAAGCCGTTTGTGAAATCTTGTGGGTACGTCAACTGTTGGAAGAAGTTGGATTCACAAATTCGGTGCCTGCTAAGTTGTGGTGTGATAATCAAGCAGCTATCCACATTGCCTCCAATCCAGTATTTCACGAGAGGACTAAACACATCGAGATTGATTGTCATTTTGTTCGTGAAAAGGTCCAACAAAAGATAATATCAACAGGACATATCCGAACTGGAGAACAATTAGGAGATATTTTCACTAAAGCTCTAAATGGGACTCGAGTTGATTATATATGTAACAAGTTGGGCATGATTAACATTTATGATCCAACTTGAGGGGGAGTGTTATAAGTTATAGAAAGTAAATATGTTAATATAGGAAGTAAATATTGATAGATGGGTCAGTTGCTTAATCTTAGGGACTGTATAATCATAGGCTTGATTTTCCTTCCTGTTTAGTTATCGTCTCTCATGTATAAATAGGTTGTAATCTCTATTGTGATATACAATAAATATTATCCTTCTACACAAACTAAATATCTGAGAGATTGAAGTATTTCTTCAAGGATTGAAGTAGCAATCCAAAACAAATATAGCTATGTCTCAATGGAAATGTACTTTGGAAACACTGGAAGAAAATGGTATGCTAAATTATAAATATGTGGACACTTCCATGGATCTAAATGTCAAACTTGATTCTCGACGAGGGAAGCCATTCAAAGATATTGATAGATATTGAAGACTTATTGATAAACTCAATTCTCTCACCATCACATGACCAAATATTACCTTTGCAGTCAATGTAGTTACTTAATTTTTTTTCAAGCTCCATGTAGTAGTCACTAGAATGCAATCATTTGTATCCTCAAGTAGATTACAGGAGGTCCAAGACAAAAGTTTGTCATATGAAGACAAGCATCATTCACAAATTGTTGGGTATTCAAATGCACAATGGTAAGATCCCTTTTAGATAGGCGATATACTTTAGAATATTGTATTACAATAGGACTTAAGAAGGAATCAGATATCCTGGAAGAGTAAGAAGCATAATATAGTTGCAAAGTCAAGTGCAAAAGCAAAATCTTGAGATATAGCTTTGAAAATTTACAAACTTATTTGATTAAAGCAACTCCTTAAGAGTTGAAGTATGGTGTAATTGGACAAATAAAGTTGATACGAGACAATCAAGTTATCCTCCATATAGCATCATATGCAATTTTTCATGAAAAGATGAAGCATATTAAAGTGGATTGCCTCTTTGTAAGGCAAAACATTGAGTCAGGATGTTTGCCACTAATTTTGTCAACTCATCAGCGAGCAGATATCCTTACTAAATATCTTGGAGGATCTAGAATTGAGGACATTTATGATAAGCATGGGACATTACGCTCCAGCTTAAGGGAGAGAGTTAAAGATGTTGTAACATATCTCTTGTAAATAGCCTTGATTTGCATTGACTTGATGTGATTGTGCTAGAATTATGTGATATAATTAGGTTGTAATATTATTTCCTTCCTAATTTGTACCAAGTAAACAAGTATAAATATCCAATTAGCTTGAGGCAAATCATCAGGCTCAAATATTCTTTCATATTCTCCCTCTTTTTTTCTCTTTTCACTTCTATTTCAAAACCACAAGAATTGAATCTAGAACCATAAGATGCTAACAACACTAAATTAACTTTGATCCCTCCCAACCTATATAGAAGCTCCCATGTCAAGGAAAAAACCCACATCTGCAGCTTACATGTTAGTTAAGTACCTTAATGAAGCCCACTTAACTCTTATGTAAGAATATAAAACACTCCCAAATCCCAATCCACCAAAAGCATGAACAAAGAAAAGAGAGGAAGAGGAGAGCATAACAACTATTATGGTACAAAACTAAATGTTTATGGACTTCAATATAATCTGGTACTACAAAACATTTTGTAATTCAAACAAGTCTCCCCATATTAGTATACAACATCATTCTCTTAAGTTTGGATGTTTAGGTTTCGAAATGTACACTGCTAGATTCAAGTGTATGGACAAGTACACACACATCATTTGGAAATCCAAAAAAAAAAATAGTACTTTTTTTCATGCTTTCATTAAATATTTACTTGCCTCATCACGCACATATTCATCAGCCCAAGAAGTACCCCCAATATGTTGTTGCTGATATTCTGTTGCCCAATCACTAGGTCCAACAGCTGGCTTCACTTGATTATCATCAATAATAAGTTCACCACGACTCATCTTTGACACAAATTGAAGAAACTTTGAATTCTGCATCCCCATGTCAATTGATGAATATTCAAGCAAATAGAAATAAAGACTGAAAAAAGTACAACTACGAGTGCATAAGTAAGTCATAAAATGACGTATGAATAGGGATATTAACCACGCCCAGGGCTCTTGTCCTCAAATATGTATTGTTGCCAACCATGTGTTATAGGATTATAGCTGGTTGAAGTCTTTTGACTAAATCAATGACTAGCGCTTACCAATCCAAATCCACTTGTTTCAATCATCCAACATCTTCTACAGTACAGTATAATACATTTGATGCAATTGCTCTAAAGAAATGCAAATAAGGCCTCTCTCACTTTTTATAATCATTTTTACAACTGGAGAAATAAATGGCTATGCATGAATAGGATAATATAATTTCCAGTCCGTGGACATTTGAGAGTGTAAAACTGCTGGGGACTGGTGTATGCATACATGACACATAATCTATTGCATAAAACATACTACACCATTTAAAATGTCAGCTGAAACACACTGTTTTTCACCAAAAATTATTCACACTTAGACATGGCCCAGAATTGACAAGCACTGAATAAGACCCACCACTTGCATGTCAAAACAATAGGATCTAGGATCAACTGTTGCTCTAGTTTTCTCAAAGAAAAAAGAATGAAGGTTTCATCAAACTTAGGTGCTACCAGGCTGATTGAAAGAGGGAGCCATTTGCATAAATTGATTCCACAAGAAGTAGACCATACACCAGATGAAAATGTTTATTGGGAACCCGAGTAAACTATAAGTTCTAAAGTGCATTTCTGTTATAATATCCACAATTTGAAAACCAGAAGATTCCGGAAACAGGAAAGTATATGCACACCATGCAGAAAATTTGTTGATAATAGAGCATAAGAACCTGAAATTTAGGGTCATTATTTCGAGCAAGTGTGTGGGCAAGCATACGAGTCTGTTCCATTGCAGCTAAGTTTGGGGTATTTGCACCTCTCATTTGATCCATTGATGCCAACTGTTGTTCCTATAACCAAAAATAAAGGACAAGATACAGAACATTGTTAATGCAATGTCCAAAAATTCATACAACCAATCTTCAAGAATCATATATTTATGAACCTAAGTCCACCTTTACCAATGAGAATATTCCAAGATCAACCATGAGATGTTCAAACAGATGAGTGCGATCTACCAGAAAGTTAAAAAGTAATACCAAATGCAACTACCTGCTCAAATTCAGAGACCCAACCATTAGCACCATGTTGCCGTTCAAATGCATGAGCCCAACCATCAGGATCACTATGTTTTAACCTTTGCTGGTTAAATTCTGCAATCCATCCATCGGCAGCATGAGGGCCAGGTCTCAAACTACCCTGTGACTCATTCCAGTAATCCTCCAGCTCTTGAAATCTCCCAGGTGAAGGCCCCTTTGCATGAGCATCACCGTCAATATCTAATGAAGACAATAGTGCATTCACCTGGATGTAAAACCCAAATCAAGACATACTTACAGTTTTGCTCAAAGAATGAGAATGAAAATTAAGAGAAAATGATAGCTTGCAAACTTCCAATAACAAATAAAGGGCATAGAACCTGTGCATTAATGAAATCTTCACTCTTATCAGCAAAGAAGTGCCTGGCCATTATGCTGCTACGATCACGTATGCACTGTTTTTCGCCTTCAGATAATCCTAACAAAGGCAATGGAGCAGGACGAAAAGGGACTCCACCGTGGCTACTTTCAACAAATGACCGCAAAAAGCTAGACAACACTCTTTGGGGCGGTCCTGCAATATAATGAATACAAAACATACACCAAAAAGCCAAAAAAAAAAAGTACGTGAGAACTCTTTCTCAATATTGTAATAGATATTTGATAACACGATAATTTATATGACAATGAAATCCGCCTCCATTAGGATATGTATGTACAACATATTAGAGATAAAATGAGAAAAGGGTCATTTGGAATGGTTTAGTCATGTCCAATATGGAGTGTCAAAAAACTATTAAGCAAGTATGGTAAATTAGTGGAGATGAGTGAAAAAGGGAAGGAGGAAACCTAAAGTGACATAAAGGGAAGTAGTATTAAAAGATTTACAAGTCTTGAATATTAATGCATACTTGGTTTTTAACAGAGCTGAGAATAAGGCCGGGTTTTTGTTGTCATCTCTAAGAAATCTCCTACTTTTATTTAATATGATATTGGTCAACTTCCAGTATACAACATGATTTCTGAAACTTGAAATAATCTATCGTCCTAATCATCTTGTCTTCCTTCACCATCTGTTAGTTTCAAATCTTTAATACGCTAAGTTAATGGAACTCATATAATGAAAACCTTCAGTCATTTGCACCCCACCTCACTTAGATTACTCTTCACTTCACAAACCATTTAATAGATTACTTGTCACTTCAGGAACCTTTTTAATTTTTCTTTCTTTCTTAATCACTCGCCAGTTTTGGTATGAGCAGAATTTTATAAATCCAAAAGGTTCAACTAGCATTAGTAAATAAGATAAGCTTAGAAATTGCTAAGATTAAGCATTACCATCCAAAGTGGGTTGAAGCTGAGGTCCACGATCATACCCATGATCCAATAGAGGAATGTTAGCCACAGATAGAGGGGGAACATGAGACCGCTGTATCTCATCCCAGGCATCCACGAGTCCATTCTGATCAGCAGAGCGAAACCCAGCAAGGAATTCCGAGCCCTGACAATATAGACAAAGCATGTGAGAAAAAACAAAACAACTCAGGTGGTAACAAAAACTTCCATTAAATGCTACTTTTAGCTAAAACAACATATCCAACCTGAGCACCGGGGTGAGAAAATTGCTGTTGTTCAAATTCAGCCCCTGGAAGTGCTCTCAGAGGGTCCTCAACATCCTGGAAAAATCGATTCTCCGAACTTGTAGCAGTCGCTGTGGGGATTTCCTTTAGCCTTTCCTGTTATAGAAAAATAGAAAAGTTCACAAATAAGTATACATACCCACGAAAAGACCGAGGAACGAAAAAACTAACATAAGCCAACTGAATTTTGAAAATTTTAAGAAATGGATAGTGAAATGGTGAAAATTAGACCAATGGAAAGGGAAAGCAAGCAATTACCTGAGTTTTAGAAGAGGAGCCTAGGAGTGTATTGGCAAGAGCGCCAAGAGGATTGGAAGATGAAGAACCCGGAACCGCACATGCCGCTCCTCCAGCAACTAGGTCTCGCATCGCCATCTCTATATCTGCTTCCAATTTCCCGTAAGACGATGGCTGTGGAGTCGACGATTGGTCTCTTTTCTTAAGTCATAGAAATTGAATGAATGAAGAACTGGAGGTGCAGGCCGACGACGACGATTGAACAAAAGCAGGGCTCGGAGGTTATATATGTAATGAACGCAGAGAACTCCTTGTTTGTTACAGAGCTGATATCGATGAGCAAGCAGCATAACTCCCTCCATATGTTTTATGATAATTGATTAATATAGAAATAATATTTTCTGTCGTTTTGTTTGAGATGCCTAATCGTTTAAAGCTGCACACATTTTTAGGCATATCCTGAAAGAGTATGGTACTACAAAATACTAAAGGCCACTTAACTCTTGTTCTTACTTAATTTTTCTCCTTCCTCTTTTAATTGCATCATTCACTTTCGATTTATCTATAAAATAATTTCATTCTAATATTTTTCCTTTTTTGTTTTATAATCCCAAAGCCAGGTGATATATTGATCCTTTTTTTTTTCTTTTTAGATTCCAAATTTGTTAACCTGCCTCTTTAAATTTGGGTTTTCAAATATGTTAGTATGAGTTATTTCACAATTGATTTTGGTAAAGCAATGTTTCCCTATAATCCAAGGGTGATTGTGCTTTGTTGCTAAAGTGATCGACTTTTAATTATTTCATCAGATTGATGTGCAATTGCAATGTAGAGATACATAGAACTTTTCTTCAAAGAACAGCTTTTGAGAAGGCTCTCAATGGAAGAACTTAGTTATTAAAGTGATTAAAATATTAGTTCATAATTGTTTATTATTTTATATGAGCAGTGAATTTTAGTTGCGTCCGTTTTTATTATAATTTTTTATTTTTCGTTTTTTATTCAACATGAAAAACCAACTCCCAATCTCATGCACTCCTCCGAGAATGTTACAAGGTTCGACTTCAATGCAAAGGTGAAAAAGAATTCTCCTAGAGGTGCTATGCCGTACGCATCAAAACCCGTTACCCGCCTAAGCATTATGAAATCGACAGGTTTCATCCAAAATCAATGTTAAGTTCTAAGCTTTTCAATGCAAATGACTGCGGCTGAAACACTACATGTCCGCCTCAGCGAGGAAAAGAAGATATAATATTTCAAAAAAAAAGAAAAAAACATTCTAGAGCAGTTTCAAAATACTATCAGGGTATCCATTAGAGACTACCGCAACATCATAATGTAAAAAATAATCAATCAGAAGATCAGAAGATAGGCTAAAAGGCTTAATCAACTTCCTCCATCTTAGATCCCTCAGCATCTGCATCAGCTTCCTCCAGAACTGGCATGTCAGCATCTCCCTCACCTGCATCCTCATCAATGCTCAATCCAAGCTTCAACATCCTGTGGATCCTGTTGCCAAAGGTGTTGGGCTCATCAAGGCTGAAGCCAGATGTGAGAAGGGCAGTCTCGAAAAGCAGCAGCACAAGATCCTTCACTGACTTATCATTCTTGTCAGCATCAGCTCTCTTTCTCAGTTCCTCCATAATAGGATTCTCAGGGTTGATCTCCATGGTTTTCTTGCTGGACATATACCCAGCCATGCTGCTGTCCCGCAAAGCTTGAGCTCTCATGATTCTCTCCATGTTAGCAGTCCACCCATACTCCCCAGTGACCAAACAGCACGGAGAATCAACAACACGGTCTGAGACCACAACCTTCTCCACTTTATCTCCCAACACATCCTTGATAACCTTGCAAAGAGCCTCAAACTTCTGCTTCAGTTGTTCCTTCTTTTGCTTCTCATCTTCACTTTCATCAATTTTCAAACCTTCCTTGGTAGCTGAAACAAGCTTTTTGCCCTCAAACTCTTTGAGCTGACCAACAGCATACTCATCAATAGCATCAACCATGAAGAGGACCTCATAGCCCTTCTTCTTCAACTTCTCAAGGAATGGGGAGTTTTCAACTGCCTTCTTGCTTTCACCAGTGATGTAGTAGATATCACTCTGGCCCTCCTTCATCCTAGTCACATAGTCCTTGAGACTGGTCATCTCATCACCACTCTTGGTGGAGTGATATCGAAGCAATTCAGCAATCTTTGTCTTGTTCTGGGAATCCTCATGGATGCCAAGCTTAAGGTTCTTAGAGAATGCCTCATAGAATTTGTTGTAGTCTTCTTTGTTTTCAGCAATCTCAGAGAAAAGCTCAATGCACTTCTTTACCAAGTTCTTGCGGATAACTTTGAGGATCTTGTTCTGTTGCAACATCTCTCTTGAAATGTTGAGAGGCAGGTCCTCAGAATCAACAATACCCTTAACGAATCCTAGATACTCAGGAATCAACTCCTCACAATTGTCCATGATGAAAACACGTCGAACATAAAGCTTAATGTTGTTAGGCTTCTTTCTTGTGTCAAACAGATCAAATGGTGCCCTCTTAGGAACAAAGAGGACAGCCTTGAACTCAAGTTGGCCCTCCACAGAGAAATGCTTCACAGCCAAATGCTCCTCCCAGTCATTGGTAAGGCTCTTGTAGAAAGCAGAATATTCTTCCTTTGTTATTTCCTCAGGCTTCCTCATCCAGATGGGTTTCTGCTTGTTCACCAATGACCATTCATGGGACACCTCCTTGATCTTCTTTTTTTTCTTCTCTTCTTTCTCCTTCTCCTCATCAACATCCTCCACTTCACCTTCCTCGTCCTTCTTGTCCTCCTCATCTTCGTCATCAGAAATCTCCTTCTCAGTAGTCTTTTCAATCCAGAGAGAGATTGGGTAGCTAATGAATTCTGAGTGCTTCTTGATCAGGTCCTTGAGTCGGCGCTCCTCAAGGTACTCAAGCTGGTCTTCCTTGAGGAAGAGCGTAATTTTTGTACCTCTACCAAGGTTCTCACCAGAAGTATCTCTAGTTACAGTGAATGACCCTCCAGCCTGGGATTCCCAGACATACTGTTCATCATCATTGTGCTTCGTGATCACAATGACCTTCTCAGCAACCAAGTAAGCAGAGTAGAAACCAACACCAAACTGTCCAATCATACTAACATCAGCTCCAGCAGCCAAGGCCTCCATAAATTCTTTGGTACCAGATCTGGCAATGGTACCAAGATTGTTCACCAAGTCTTACAAGGAACAGAAAGAGAGACAATTAGTGATATTAATTAAAAGATGTACAAATGATAAAACGCGTTAAACACATATAGTGCCAGAAATGACACCTACCGGCCTTGGTCATGCCAATACCACTGTCAATTATAGACAATGTGTTGTTAGTTTTGTCAGGAACAATGTGAATGAAAAGCTCAGGTTGAGCATCAAGCTTGCTCTTGTCTGTTAAGCTCTCAAATCTGATTTTGTCTAGAGCCTGGAAGGGGGCACAAAAAATGACATCAGCAAATAAGAACTACAATCCACTAGAAATAAAAACTTCACAACACTCGGTTAACCAACTAATAAACCCAACATCATGGAATTTATTAACCAACCAAACAAAATCCAACATTCAAAATCCACTAATATAAATAAATAAACTCATATTTACCAACAAGGATGAAAAAAATTGGCATGAAGAAAACACAAATACATGAACTCAATATCTACGAAGAGCAATATTAAAAATAGGCTTATCATGAAACAGTAAACAACTAACTGACTGAAACAGTAAATAAATAGTTAAAAAGTCCAGTTTATGGATTCAACAATAAATTAACAATAAGGAAATAATCCATCTCTGCCATGTTACTTCAAAAAAATATTGGATGATTAAAATCAATGGAAAAGACAAATAATTCATTTATTCACAGGTAAAATGAACAGGAAATAGTCAACTAGTTGACCGTCCACCATATCCAACTACCTTCCTACAACACCTTGAAAACCCCAACATGCCGTACGCCTTAAAATTAATTAGAATCCCTTAAAACCTAGGAATAATGTGCAGCATAGCCACTAAAATCTCTGAAAGAATTACGAGTATGTAAACAAAAGCAAAGCCGAAATGGAGAGAAAGAGAAAGTGAATCTTACATCGGAGGCATTGCTGATAAGTTCACGGAGAAAAATTTCCTTGTTGCTGTAGAAAGTATTGATGATCAAACTCAGCAACTGGTTGATCTCAGCCTGAAAAGCAAACGTCTCAGTGTCCGCCATTGATGACAATACTTTGATGATGGAGAAAACTTCCAAATGAATTTAGAGAGAGATCCTGAGAGCCGATGAGAATGAGTCTACCAAAATGAAGAAAGTGGGGTTTATATAGAGGGCTTTGCTAGGGTTTCTAGATCCTTCTATTTCCCCATGCTTCCTGCGGTTTTAGTTGGGAGGTATTTGTCCCCATTGGGGTATGATTAGGTGAAGTTAGACCTGGCCATGGGCTAGTTTCGGTTTGAAATTGGTGGTCCGATTTATTTTTTAAATTGATTTACAGTTAATTTAATTTAAATTTTTATACGGTTTCAATTTTTTAACAGTCCATTTCAATTTGATTTTAAAAAGATTATAATTTCAATTTTTATAAGTTTTAATTTTAATTTTTAATTAAGTACAAGTTATTGGAGAACAGGCCGATCTCGATTTAAAAAATATTTAAAAATAAAAAATTAAAATAAAATATAAAAAATAAATATAAATTTTAAATATTATTAAATATAGTTGATTCAAAAAAAATATTATTAAATATATATTTTATTAAGTAAATAAAATGTTCAAAATACATCCATAATAAAAAATATAATTTTACATATAATATAAAAAATAAAATAATATTATATTTAAATATAAAAAATATATTTTATAAGTTAAAAATAAATTTTAATTTAATTATTTGATCATTATTTTAAGTAGCATAATTTTATAAAATAATATATTTTAATAAAAAAATCGAATCGAAATTGAAATTCAACTATTAATTTAAACCGATCAATTTTAATTTGATTCTAATGATTCACATAAAAGAGACTTTAACTATCCTCCTAGTATAAAATTTCACCGATCCAATTTTAATTCAGTTCACAATTTGAACCGGACAGACCATATCTAGATGAAGCTCAGGAGAATGGCAGGATTGGAAAGATAATTTATTAGCGTTTAGGAATTTGACACAAGAGTGTAAACCAACAATTGGAAAAATGATATGACATAAGCGTGATCCTATATGGATAATCCTATATAAAGTTACAAATTAAGTGGTATGGAGTTTATTAATGAACTCCAATGTCTTTTTTATAGTGTTTTTCACCTCTTCAATCTGAGGTTTCAATCTCAAAAAATCCTTTTATAAGAGATTTTTGTAACGACCCGAAAATCGGACCGCTACCGGCGCTAGGATCCGGATCGACTTAAGGCCGCCGGGACCCGTAGCAAGCCTAACATAAGACCTGTAAACCTGTATAATCCCATACATGATCAACAATAAGCATAAAAATTAAAACTTTCCTTTGCATACTCATCAACCAAACTCAACCTGTACATAAACATTAATATAACATTGATCCCTCTGTGGGATCTCATCTGTGCCCTCAAGGGGTAACATAACCTGTTTTGAGCTGGTTTGCATAAACATCATCAAAATCTCTAAGATCATGTATAAAGAGGGATACAACATTCTATGGTCAAGCACATACTAACATCCATAAAACTCATTACATAACTATACTGTACTTTTACATTACAATTTTGATCATGTCCATTACTAGCTATTACAAAGGCATAACTTCTTTACTCTATCCGGACTCCCGCACTAAACTGTACCTGCAAGCCTGGGGGTAAAGGGAGAGGGGTGAGCTAAAAGCCCAGTGAGTAGAGCTAGTAAAACACATTAACACTATGCTCAAATGGAATGCATCATAACACAGACAATTCACATAAGGGTTGGGTGAACTTGTCACCAAATAGTCCAAGTTAACTCTGTGCCAGGCCTGTAGAATGGGGCCTGGTCTTCCTGTCATAACATACATTACTTACCATTTTCCAGGGCCTCCTCTGGGCTCCTGGTCTTCGAGTCCCATAACCGTGCATTACTCTGTGCCAGGCCTGTAGACTGGGGCCTGGTCTTTCTTACTCTGTGCCAGGCCGTAGCATGGGGTCCTGGTCTTCCTGTCTTGGACTAATTGGGTCATCCAACATTCACCCACATCAACAACAATTTATGCAATGCGGCATATTCGTGAAAACTAATGCAATCATCCTATTGCATAATCATGATGCATGAAACATGATAAAACATTTAATTTAAAAGATTCAGTTTAGTTCCACTCACCTCTGGCTGACTCTGACAACACCGCAGCTGAACTCACTGCTGGGGTCCTCGGTTCCTCGGGTCCGAACCTACACAGGTGGACTCAAATGAGGGACCAAACATACTAGAACATAACTCTAAACTACTCCCCAAAAACCCCCTAAAACATCCTGAAAATATCACAGAAAATATGCATGAAATGGCTGAACAGGGCACTTTCGGCGGCACCTTCGGCGGCCGAAAGTCCTGGACAGAGACGAAACTCAGCTAGGTTCGGCGGCACCTTCGGCGGCCGAAAGTGCCAGACAGAGACGAAAGTCTCTTTTCGGGGGCAACTTCGGCAGCCGAAAGGCCTGCCTTCCCAGCCATGTTCGGCGGCCGAAAGTACCTTCGGCTGCCGAACCTGGTTTCTGCCAAAGGGCAGAAACTTGGCTCCCTTAACACATCTCGCCTCCAATCCTTTCCAAACATGCATATTTTTCAACCAAAGCATGCATACAAGTTCCTAGGGGCCTCAAACATACATATACCCCATCTACAACACTTCAATCACACACAAACAAGCTACATTGTTTCAAACATCAATATTAACCCATAATTCATCATATAACCTAACATGCATTCTACCCCTTAAAAACTTCATAAAACTTGTTTAAATCATACATTGAGCTTAAGATCGGCTCTTACCTCTTGAAGATCGAGGGTTGAGGAGATCTAAACTTGGAGATGGGAGAAGTTCCAACTTTTGGTCTCCAAGCTCCAAAACTCGTTCTAAGCTCAAAGATCTTCAAAACCAAAGTTATAAACTTGTAAAGATCATGGAAAAAGGAAGGAAAAACTCAAGATTGAGGGAGGATGGCGGAAAGCTCACCTTGGCCGAAAATAGGGGAAAAAGCTCGCCCGTTTTTGGCTAAGGGACCCTTTTATAGTGGCTGGCCAGACCACGTTCGGGGGCCGAATGTGCCTCCGCATCCATGCAAATGTTCGGCGGCCGAACTTGACTTTCGGCGGCCGAACCTTTGCTTCCCTAACTCATGCTTTCGGGGGCCTAACGTGCCTCCAAAACGCATGCATGTTCGGCGGCCGAACTTGACTTTCGGCGGCCGAACCTGGGTTTTCCTCCAAAGACTTTTCATGCAAAAACTCATTAAATTTCATGCTCAAAACCATTAAAATTCATGAAAACATTTTATAAAACATGTTTCTACCCTACTAGAGGCTTCCGACATCCGAAATTCCACCGGACGGTAAGAATTCCGATACCGGAGTCTAGCCGGGTATTACATTCTCCCCCCCTTAAGAACATTCGTCCCCGAATGTTCCTCAACTAGCACATGCATAGCAAACAACATAACATACACACATAAACGCATAGAGGCTAACCTTAAAAGAGATGAGGATACTGCCGGAGCATGGACTCCCGTGTCTCCCAAGTGCATTCTTCTATATTGTGGTGGTTCCACAGGACTTTCACCATTGGGATTTCCTTGTTCCTTAGCTTCCTGATCTGGGTGTCTAAGATCCGTACTGGCTGCTCAACATAGGTGAGATCCTCTTGGATCTCCACATCAGGCTCACTAAGAACCTTGCCCGGATCTGACACGAACTTTCTCAACATAGAAACATGGAAAACCGGATGGATTCTCTCCATTGAAGCAGGTAAATCCAGCTTGTACGATACATTCCCAATCTTTTGCAAGACTTCGAAGGGTCCGATGTACCGCGGAGCCAGTTTACCCTTCTTCCCGAACCGAACCACTCCTTTCATTGGAGACACCTTGAGCAATACCAGATCCCCCTCCTGAAACTCTACTAGCCTTCTGCGGATGTCTGCATAACTCTTCTGTCTGCTTGCAGCTGTCTTGATTCTTTCTCTGATCATGGGCACCACCCTGCTGGTGATCTCTACTAGCTCGGGTCCTGCTAAAGACCTCTCTCCTACTTCTTCCCAGCAAACAGGTGATCTGCACTTCCTTCCATATAAAGCTTCATATGGAGCCATCCCGATGCTAGCATGATGGCTGTTATTGTAGGCAAACTCCACCAAAGGTAGATGCTGCCTCCAAGAACCGCCAAAGTCCAGCACACACATTCTCAGCATATCTTCTATGGTCTGGATGGTCCTCTCTGACTGTCCGTCTGTCTGTGGGTGGAAGGCAGTACTGAAATCCAATCTAGTACCCATGGCATTCTGCAGACTCCGCCAAAACCTGGAGGTGAACTGGGGTCCTCTATCTGACACAATAGAAACAGGAACCCCATGCAGTCTGACTATCTCATCAACGTACACCTGCGCCAACTTGTCCACAAAATAGCCACTCCTGACAGGGATGAAGTGAGCAGATTTGGTGAGTCTGTCCACAATCACCCATATGGAGTCCAATCTGTTGGACGTCGCCGGTAACCCCACTACGAAGTCCATAGCTATATTCTCCCATTTCCACTCTGGAATAGGTAGCGGGTTAAGCATCCCAGCCGGCTTCTGATGTTCCAGCTTCACCCTCTGACATACCTCGCAGGCTGACACGAACTGTGCCACTTCTCTCTTCATGGCTGGCCACCAATAAACTTTCTTCAGATCTTGATACATCTTGGTGGCTCCGGGGTGAATGCTGTATCTTGCATTATGAGCCTCTCTCATAATGTCTCCTTTCAGCCCTATGTCATCTGGTACACACAATCGACTCCCGTAGCGGAGGATCCCCTTATTGTCAAATCTGAACTCACTGTCCTTGCCTGACTGAACAGTCCTGGCAATCTTCACTAACTCTGGGTCCTCATGCTGTTTCTGAGCCACCTGCTCTAGAAACACGGGTGTCACTTTCATCTGAGCAACCAAGGCACCTGTACCAGATAACTCCATCTGTAGACCTTCCTCAATGAGCTTGTAAAACTCCTTCACCACCGGTCTTCTTTCTGCCGTGATATGGGATAGACTGCCTAGTGACTTCCGGCTTAGGGCGTCTGCCACGACATTCGCCTTACCCGGATGATACTGAATTTTGCAATCATAGTCACTCAGCAACTCTACCCATCTCCTCTGCCTCAAATTCAAATCCCTCTGACTCAAGATGTACTGCAAGCTTTTATGATCTGTGAAGATCTCACATTTTACCCCATAGAGGTAATGCCTCCACATCTTGAGTGCAAAGATTACTGCTGCCATCTCAAGGTCATGCGTGGGGTAATTCAACTCATGCTTCTTTAGCTGCCTAGAAGCATAAGCAATCACCTTCTCATTCTGCATAAGCACACAACCCAGTCCTACACGGGACGCGTCACAAAAGACTGTAAAGTCCTCTCCACTAGATGGCAGAGCTAAAACTGGTGCTGAAGTCAACCTCTTCTTGAGCTCTTCAAAACTCTCCTCGCACTGGTCGATCCACAGAAACTTCTGATTCTTCCTGGTTAGTCTGGTTAGAGGAGCTGCTATCTTTGAGAAGTCCTGAACGAACCTCCTGTAGTAACCTGCCAAACCCAAGAAACTTCTAATCTCTGTCACTGAAGTGGGTCTAGGCCAGTTAGCCACAGTCTCTGTCTTCTTGGGGTCTACCTCTATTCCATTCTCTGACACTACATGCCCCAAGAATGAAATGCTCCTTAGCCAGAACTCGCACTTGGAGAACTTGGCATACAAGCCATGTTCCCTCAGGGTCTGTAGAACCAACCTCAGATGATGGGCATGCTCCTCTGCATTCCTGGAATACACCAAGATATCATCTATGAAGACAATAACAAAGTGATCCAGGTATTGGCTAAACACTCTATTCATGAGGTCCATGAATGCTGCAGGGGCGTTAGTTAACCCGAACGGCATCACAAGGAACTCAAAATGCCCATATCTGGTCCTGAAAGCCGTCTTTGGCACATCCTCTTCCCTGATCCTCAACTGATGGTACCCCGATCTCAGATCTATTTTGGAGAAACAACCCGCTCCTGCTAGCTGGTCGAATAGATCGTCGATCCTCGGCAATGGGTACTTATTCTTGGTAGTGACTTTGTTCAGCTGCCTGTAGTCGATACAAAGTCTAAGGGATCCATCCTTCTTTCTCACAAACAAGACTGGAGCACCCCAGGGTGAGGTACTCGGTCGGATGAAGCCCTTGTCTACCAGCTCCTGTAACTGCTCCTTCAACTCTTTCAATTCTGCTGGCGCCATCCTGTAGGGAGGGATAGAGATCGGTCGAGTTCCAGGCATCAGTTCTATTTCGAACTCTATCTCCCTAGCAGGTGGTAAACCTGGCAGCCCGTCTGGGAACACATCTAAGAACTCTCTAACCACTGGCACCGAGGCGGGCTCTCTGACCTGACTATTTAGCTCTCTCACATGAGCCAAATACCCCTGACATCCCCTCCTAAGCAACCTACGAGCCTGAAGAGCCGAGATCATACCTCTAGGTGTACCCCTCCTGTCTCCTCTGAAGACAACCTCTGATCCATCCTGACCTCTGAACCTGACTACCTTGTCCCTGCAGTCCAAGGTAGCACCATGGGTAGATAACCAGTCCATCCCTAGAATGACGTCAAAATCTGTCAAATCTAGAACCACAAGGTCGGCGGACATGCATCTCCCCCCAACAAACACAGGACTACACTGACAGACTGACTCTGCCACTGATGGATCACACTTGGGTCCACTGACACAGAGAGGACACTCTAACCCAGAGATCATCAATCCCAACCTCTGGACGGCTCTCGGAGCAATAAAAGAATGAGATGCACCAGGGTCCATCAATGCATATACATCCGAACATCCAATGACGAGATTACCTGCCACCACGGTGTTGGATGCATCTGCCTCCTGCTGTGTCATTGTGAAGATCCGTGCTGGGGCTGATGGACCTTCACCTCTGAAACCCGCTGAAGAAGAGGCTGCTCCTCTCCCTCTGCCTCTGCCACTGGCCTGAGTCATGGCTGGAGCTACTGGCTGTGCTACACTGCCTGAAGCTGTCTGCTGGGACTGAGCCATCGGGGCCGCTCTTGGACAATCTCGAGCCATATGCCCCTCCTGACCACATCTGAAGCAAGTGTTTGTCCCAAACCGACATACTCCCCTGTGTGGCCTTCCACACCTCGCACATACTGCATTATCCGCACCAGAGCTTGAGCCACTCCCAAATCCCAGACTAGATTTGACCTTGTTCCAGAACTTGTTCTTTTTACCCTTGGGTTTACCCCATCTCTTACTGCCTGAAGCTGCTGCACTCAAGGTAGAGGGATCTACCCTTCCCCCTCCCGGAGTTTTAGAACCAGAAGCTTGTGCCACTGTCTGCTTGACTGTCCCCTGAACGATGGCACTAGCCTCCATTCTCCTAGCCATGTCTACTATGGCGTGAAAACTCTCTCTATCTGCTGACTGTACCAAGGAGGAATACCTGGGATGGAGCTTCATGATATACCTCCTCGACTTCTTCTGGTCTGTGCTAAGGTCTTGTCCTGCAAATGGCAGCAACTCCATAAACCTGTCAGTATATTCGTCTACACTCATGTCATCAGTTTGCCTCAACTGCTCGAATTCTATCATCTTCAATTCCCTTGAACTATCAGGGAAAGCCCATCCTGCAAACTCATTTGCAAATTCTTCCCAAGTCATGCTGTCCACTCTCGGGTTCACATAATTTTTGAACCACTCCCGTGCCTTTTTGCACTTAAGTGTGAACCCGGCCATCTGAATGGCTCTACTGTCATCCGCCCCTATCTCGTCTGTAATTGCCTTGACCCGCTCCAAGTACACGAACGGATCATTACCGGTTTCAAACTGGGGGGCACCCAGCTTCATATAGTCTGTCATCTTGACCTTGCTCCCACTGGCTGAGCTAGATCTAGGTGGCTGAACAACTGGGGCTGCTGGTTCTGCAGGTGGTGGAGATGGTGCAACATTTTCTGAGGTAGGGTTTGCTGGATTTGGATAATAGGGTGGAGGTGGATACATTGGGTACTGAGAGTATGGTGGGTAGTATGGTGGGTATGGCATCTGTGTGGGATAAGGGGTGAAACTAGGGTAATCCGATGTACCTCCCATCGAATACCCGGGATGTTGTGAGAAATGTGGGTAGTGAGGTGGCTGTACAAATCCCGAGGCCTGAGTGCCTCCTTGGGACTCTCCCATCCCTTCTTCTGACATACTGACTCCCAAACTGCCATCCCTCCTCTGTTCTACGTCCATATCATCCCCCATATCCTCTGACGCTCCTCCCTGAACTGTCCCTCTGACTGATCTGCTCCTACCCAGATCCAGAGACCTTCTAGGGTCTCTTGCTACTCTGTCCCTGTTGGACCTGCTAGACATTGCCCTAGGCAATGCTGGAGGACGGGCGCTCATGCCCTCATCCTCAGGTGGTACTCCAGTCAATCTTGCTGATCGACGAGTTCCTCTCATCCTGTTTTCTGAAAAACAGTACACATCACAAGCAACATTAGCATCATATGGTTCATGTGGGCACACATGAACCCGCATCACAAACATCACATATCATAGTATATCATTAATGCACATGCATAAAGTCATGGCATTTCACATCATCATGCAAGACAGGACTCCACATCCTATCCTAGTGGACATGATCTTTTCCTATTGTGCTTGACCTTCTATGACCTCTATGAGCCCGACACTCTAGGTCCGACCATATGAACCTAGGGCTCTGATACCATTCTGTAACGACCCGAAAATCGGACCGCTACCGGCGCTAGGATCCGGATCGACTTAAGGCCGCCGGGACCCGTAGCAAGCCTAACATAAGACCTGTAAACCTGTATAATCCCATACATGATCAACAATAAGCATAAAAATTAAAACTTTCCTTTGCATACTCATCAACCAAACTCAACCTGTACATAAACATTAATATAACATTGATCCCTCTGTGGGATCTCATCTGTGCCCTCAAGGGGTAACATAACCTGTTTTGAGCTGGTTTGCATAAACATCATCAAAATCTCTAAGATCATGTATAAAGAGGGATACAACATTCTATGGTCAAGCACATACTAACATCCATAAAACTCATTACATAACTATACTGTACTTTTACATTACAATTTTGATCATGTCCATTACTAGCTATTACAAAGGCATAACTTCTTTACTCTATCCGGACTCCCGCACTAAACTGTACCTGCAAGCCTGGGGGTAAAGGGAGAGGGGTGAGCTAAAAGCCCAGTGAGTAGAGCTAGTAAAACACATTAACACTATGCTCAAATGGAATGCATCATAACACAGACAATTCACATAAGGGTTGGGTGAACTTGTCACCAAATAGTCCAAGTTAACTCTGTGCCAGGCCTGTAGAATGGGGCCTGGTCTTCCTGTCATAACATACATTACTTACCATTTTCCAGGGCCTCCTCTGGGCTCCTGGTCTTCGAGTCCCATAACCGTGCATTACTCTGTGCCAGGCCTGTAGACTGGGGCCTGGTCTTTCTTACTCTGTGCCAGGCCGTAGCATGGGGTCCTGGTCTTCCTGTCTTGGACTAATTGGGTCATCCAACATTCACCCACATCAACAACAATTTATGCAATGCGGCATATTCGTGAAAACTAATGCAATCATCCTATTGCATAATCATGATGCATGAAACATGATAAAACATTTAATTTAAAAGATTCAGTTTAGTTCCACTCACCTCTGGCTGACTCTGACAACACCGCAGCTGAACTCACTGCTGGGGTCCTCGGTTCCTCGGGTCCGAACCTACACAGGTGGACTCAAATGAGGGACCAAACATACTAGAACATAACTCTAAACTACTCCCCAAAAACCCCCTAAAACATCCTGAAAATATCACAGAAAATATGCATGAAATGGCTGAACAGGGCACTTTCGGCGGCACCTTCGGCGGCCGAAAGTCCTGGACAGAGACGAAACTCAGCTAGGTTCGGCGGCACCTTCGGCGGCCGAAAGTGCCAGACAGAGACGAAAGTCTCTTTTCGGGGGCAACTTCGGCAGCCGAAAGGCCTGCCTTCCCAGCCATGTTCGGCGGCCGAAAGTACCTTCGGCTGCCGAACCTGGTTTCTGCCAAAGGGCAGAAACTTGGCTCCCTTAACACATCTCGCCTCCAATCCTTTCCAAACATGCATATTTTTCAACCAAAGCATGCATACAAGTTCCTAGGGGCCTCAAACATACATATACCCCATCTACAACACTTCAATCACACACAAACAAGCTACATTGTTTCAAACATCAATATTAACCCATAATTCATCATATAACCTAACATGCATTCTACCCCTTAAAAACTTCATAAAACTTGTTTAAATCATACATTGAGCTTAAGATCGGCTCTTACCTCTTGAAGATCGAGGGTTGAGGAGATCTAAACTTGGAGATGGGAGAAGTTCCAACTTTTGGTCTCCAAGCTCCAAAACTCGTTCTAAGCTCAAAGATCTTCAAAACCAAAGTTATAAACTTGTAAAGATCATGGAAAAAGGAAGGAAAAACTCAAGATTGAGGGAGGATGGCGGAAAGCTCACCTTGGCCGAAAATAGGGGAAAAAGCTCGCCCGTTTTCGGCTAAGGGACCCTTTTATAGTGGCTGGCCAGACCACGTTCGGGGGCCGAATGTGCCTCCGCATCCATGCAAATGTTCGGCGGCCGAACTTGACTTTCGGCGGCCGAACCTTTGCTTCCCTAACTCATGCTTTCGGGGGCCTAACGTGCCTCCAAAACGCATGCATGTTCGGCGGCCGAACTTGACTTTCGGCGGCCGAACCTGGGTTTTCCTCCAAAGACTTTTCATGCAAAAACTCATTAAATTTCATGCTCAAAACCATTAAAATTCATGAAAACATTTTATAAAACATGTTTCTACCCTACTAGAGGCTTCCGACATCCGAAATTCCACCGGACGGTAAGAATTCCGATACCGGAGTCTAGCCGGGTATTACAATTTTTGTCCGTTTCCTGTTCTCTAAACTCTTTCCAGATAGTCTTGTCTCGCTCTTTGGTCATGTATGCGTATAGAAAACTCTCCATTATAGAGTAGATGATGTTGTAGAGATCTTCTGTCTCGACAGTATTCAGACGATCCCTAGACCTTAGGGCGTTCTTGGTTATAAGAACAAACAACCGGGGCTCATTGAGAAGTGAGATTGTCCGAGTCAGCGTTAACGCTCGATGTTGGATGCCTCGAGACCATGTGACTCCAACTTCAGCCTCTTCCTAGAAAGGTTCAGCTTGGATAGGAACTGCTGCAGGTGTGCCCCTGAAAGAAGACTTGGATTGAATGAGGTTGTTTTCTCTATTGCAGGTGGAGGAGGAAGTATAATGATCTCCTCCGCTCGGCGAGCCCGTTTAGGAGGTGGGCCAGATGATCCATCAACAGCTTTACCTTTGTGAGCAGTGTGTGCCGCCTCAGCGAATTTGTTCTTCTCTTTACTAGCCATACCTGAACAAAGTAAAAAATGAGTAAGACAATTTTAAAAACAAAGAAAGCTAGAAAGAAAAATATTATGTTCTGCAGTATAGGGAACATTTTCCTAAGGGTTTTTGAAGACTTGGCAATTGAAAGGCCCAAACCTGTTCTGCTTGGAAATGACTTTGCATTGCCAGGATAAAATGGCGCCCTCATCGCGACGTTGATGTCAATCCTCTGGGTTGAGGTCATCCTCTAGAGAAAATCCAAGGCCTCTTCCTCATCCCACCATGGTTGAACTCCATCCTTCTTAAGCTCCACATGTATATTGCAGTCAGTCTGGAGCCGCCCAAAACCCCCAGATATCTTATGACGTAGGATAAAGAATTTATTCTTCAAACGCTTAAGGAAATAAGGTATCCACTCAAAGAAAGCCTGACGCTTTTTTTCGCTGAAAAACTATAATTCTTTATTCTTTTAGATACCCAACGAGTACAGTTGGGAAAAGAGCGCAACGCTCGGCTCAATATTATTGTTGAAAGAGAGGAAGCAAAAAGCCATTAGAATCTGATAGCTGTTGGAATGCAGTTGGGCGACTACGAGCTTGTGAAAACGGAAGACTTCAATGAATAACGGGTCCATAGGAAACTGAAGACCCGCCTTCAATTGCTCTTCATAAATCATAATTGTGTCCTCCGCAAGAATTTGGTCATCTACACGAATGTGCAGGTTGCTCAAGATATCTGGTAGTGGTTGTACAGACAGTCCATGTCCTTTTCTATTAATATGGATAGAATGTCATTCACCAGGAGGTTATCATTATTGTGAATCGCCCTCAGCGGGACAATAGGAGCTGAAACACGGATGGAACCGCCAGAAGAAGAGCTTGAAGTGGTGCTTCTACCAGAAGAAGACGACAAAAAGAAGATATTAATCTCGGAAAATGTCGACAAGAAATAAGGAAGTACCTTAAGCAAATATGATAGTAGAAGACTAGGTGGTCGAGTCTTTTTCAAAGTATAGAGATCGGTTATGAGCAAAAGCGGTAATAAGAGGAGAATAAGAGATTTTATACTGAGATTTCAACGGCATGTTTAAATGCAGTTAGAGAAGCAATGAATCATCATTTATGTCCAGAAAAAGGCGAAGAGACACACTGTAACGATCCGAAAATCGGACCGCTACCGGCGCTAGGATCCAGATCGGCTTAAGGCCGCCGGGACCCGTAGCAAGCCTAACATACATCCTGAGAACCTGTTTAATCCCATACATGATCAACAATATACAAAAAAAATTAAAACTTTTCTTTCATCATTTCTCATACACCAACTCAACCTGTACATGCACTGAACATAAACATAACTATAAACATTGATCCCTCTATGGGACCTCAACAATGCCCCCAAAGGGTGGCATAACATGTGTTGAGTTGGTTAAACATAATCATCAATAAACATTAAGATCATGTATCAAAAAGGGATTACAACTGTAACAGCCCGGAAACCGAACTGCTACCGGCACAAGGATCCAGATCGACTTAAGGTCGCCGGGATCCGTAGTAAGCCTGCTATACTGTCTGTGTACCTGTGAAATCCCATACATGATCATACATTTTCTATCAAACCATTAAAACTTTTATTTCCTCCAGGGCTTAACCTGTGCATGCACTATATCTCTGCTATTTTATGCCCACTCAAGGCGGATATAACTCATCATATTAAGCCTGGTTTTCTCATCAATATGACCAAGAAAAAGAAACATACATAATCTGATCGTGTGTCTACAACAAGGGATTACAACACTTCTCTCTTTACATATACATGTCCACACTAGCTATTACAAACTATATACTCTTCCTGTACCCTGCTGACTTCCCTTTGAACTCTGAACCTGCACAACTGGAGTTAGGGGAGAGGGATAAGCTACTATAGCCCAGTGAGTAGAACAGGATAAAGAACAGGTGATAAAACATGCTCTCATGAAAGGTATCACATCACAAGTAATCACATCATCTCAGTATGGACGGATCAACACTCCCTCTATCTGGGTACTGCATCTCATCTGGGGTACTGAAGTACCATGTGCCTGGTCCCCTTAGGGCTGTTCCAGGTCTTTGTGCCTGGTCCCCGTAGGGCTATTCCAGGTCTTTCCTTCAAGGGCTATTGAATCCGTACTTATCCATACAGTCATAGAAACAATGTACAAGGAGCAATGCTAAGTACAAGGATAAATGCAATGCATCATATTCGTGTACACTAATGCACTCACCCTATAGCATATTCATGATGCATGAAGTATGATAAAATATGCATTTCTCATATTCAAACATTACGTTCAGTTCCACTCACCTCGGGTTGACTCTGAACTGACTCGGCAGGTTCTGAAACTGGACTCACTGCTGACCGCCCTGATTCCTCTGGTCCGTACCTACACAGGTGGACTCAAATGAGGGACCAAACTAACTCATGAACATCTCTACGAAACTCCCCAAAAACCCTCTACAAGATCCCCTAACAAGCACATAAAACATGCAAAAGAAAGCTGGACAGGGCACTTTTGGCGGCAGGTTCGGCGGCCGAAATCCCTCTCCAGAGACGAAACTCATGCATGTTCGGCGGCACCTTCGGCGGCCGAAAGTCTCATCCAGAGACGAAACTCAACCTTCGGCGGCCGAACCTTGCCTCCAGAGACAAAAGTCCCAAGTTTCGGGGGCAAGCTTTGGCAGCCGAAACTGCCTCCACAAGGGGTTCGGCGGCCGAACCTGGTTTTGCCCGTTGGGCAGAACCCTGCTCTGTTTCATGCAAACCTTACCCAAAACGTACCCAACATGCATCTCAACTACTCCCAACTAGCACATACCAGAAAACATGCACAAAGAGGTCCAAAACTAGCCTAAAACCTCACAAAAACACATCAAACAACACTGAACATGCTTGAACATATACATCTCCCAAAAACCTAACTTAAACCTAATCATACATACTACCCATCAAACTTTCATAAAACCTTCAAAAACCATCAAAGAAGTTCAGGATCAACCCTTACCTCCTTAAGAACTTGAGGATAAGTGATCCTAACGTGGAGATATGAAGAAAACCTCTTCCAAAGCTCCAAACTTCCAAACTTGCTAGTTTTGCTCAAAACCTTCAAAACACACCAAAACTCTTAAAACCCTTGAAAGATTTGGTGAAAAATATGGAAAACATGAAAGTCAACTTGGGAGAGGCTGGAACTCACCTCTAGCTGCAAGTGGAGGAGAAATATCCTCCTTCCACCGACCTTTGGCCCTTAAATAGGTGGCTGGCCAGACCACCTTCGGCAGCCGAACGTGAATCCGAAACCATGCAATGTTCGGCGGCCGAAAGTGACCTTCGGCGGCCGAACCTTTGCATTTCTCCCTTATTGCTTTTCTTTCAAAACTCATTTCCTTTCACACTTAAAAACATGCAAAACTCTTTAAAACACATCGAAAAACATATGTCTTACCCTTCTCGAGGGTTCCGACACCCGAGATTCCACCAGACGACAGGAATTCCGAGGCCGGACTCGAGCCGGGTATTACAACAACATACTATGGTCAAGCACACTCCTAACATCCTTAAACATCATTACATTACATATCTATACTGTACTGTTACATTACATCATTCTACAAATTCGTCATGTCCACATTCTATCTATTACAAACACATGACTTTACTCTTCTTGACTTCTCTGTCTAGCCTGTACCTGCAATCCTGGGGGATTAGGGAAAAGGGGTGAGCTACTAGAGCCCAGTGAGCAGAATAATGAAAAAAACAACATTAAGGTCTCATGCCATCATGTAATGCAACACGTCACAACAAATCACATCTCGGATGGTATTGTCACCAATAGTCCTCTACATTCCAAAGTGCCGGGACGTAGAATGGGTACAACCGGTCTTTCTCTTAACATAACATATCATACATTCCAATGTGCTAGGGACGTAGAATGGGTACAACTTGAACTTTCTCTTACATAGTGCCAGGGACGTAGAATGGGTACAACCTGGACTTCCATACCATATTATGCCGTAACATCATCATACCATATGAGGACTAAAGGATCATCCAATAACCAATCCACATCAACATCATAAATGCAATGCAACATATTCGTGAATTCTAATGCAAACAACCTAATTCATCACATGGCATTCATGATGCATGAACATGCTAAAAACTTTATAATTTATTTGCTGTAAATCGTAAAGGTTTATTCTACTCACCTCTTGGCTAGCTCTGACAATGACTGAAGCAGCTGACTCACTGCTGGGGTCCTCGGTTCCTCAGGTCCGAACCTACACAGGTGGACTCAAATGAGGGACCAAACAACTAGAACATAATTCTAAAAATATCCCCCAAAAACCCCCTAAAATACCTCAAAACAATCATGCAAAAACATGCAAAGGAAGGCTGAATAAGGCACTTTCGGCGGCAGGTTCGGCGGCCGAAAGTCCCTCCAGAGCCGAAAGTCAGGCAGGTTCGGCGGCACCTTTGGCGGTCGAAAGTCCCAAACAGAGACGAAAGTCTCTTTTCGGGGGCAGGCTTCGGCAGCCGAAAGGCTTGCCTCCCCAGCCATGTTCGGCGGCCGAAAGTCCTTCGGCTGCCGAAACTGGTTTCTGCCAAAGGGCAGAAACTTGGCTCCTCTATGCACATTTGCCTCCAAAACTTCCAATCATGCATAAACTTATTCTACAACACACATACACAATCATACAAGCTCCTAGGGGCTTCAAACTATCTTAAACCCCATCTACAACACATCAAACATGCATTTGCAAGCCACATTGTTCAAAAACACAACATAAACTCAAAAATCTAACTATAAGCTAAACATGCATTCTACCTCATAAACTAGCATAAAACTCACTTAAAACATGAAATGAGCTTAAGATCGGCTCTTACCTCTTGAAGATCGAGAGAGAGACGACCTAATCTTGGAGATGGGAGATTTTCAACTTCTTTGGGTCTCCAAGCTCAAAACTTGCTCAAAACTTAAAAATCTTCAAAACAAGATGAAAACTTGTGAAAATCGTGAAAGATTTGAAGGAAAGAGCTCAAGATCGGTGAGGAACGGCGGAGAGCTCACCTTGGCCGATAATGGGGAGAAAAACTCGCCCGTTTTCGGCTAAGGGACCCTTTTATAGTGGCTGGCCAGGCCACATTCGGGGGCCGAACGTGCCTCCGCATGCATGCCATGTTCGGCGGCCGAACTTGAGGTTCGGTGGCCGAATCTGGACTTTCCTCACTTATGCCTTCGAGGGCCTAAGGCACACCCGAAATGTTTGCATGTTCGGCGGTCGAACTTGAGGTTCGGCGGCCAAACCTGGGTTTTCCTCCAAGGTTATTTTCATACAAAACTCATTTTCCTTTTTACTTAAAAGCATCAAATACATTAAAACATTTTATGAAAACATGGTTTTACCCTTCTAGAGGTCTCCGACATCCGAGATTCCACCGGACGGTAGGAATTCCGATACCGGAGTCTAGCCGGGTATTACACACACGTATGAAGAGGCAATCCAGACATGTCAAGTGTCCAAGGTTGTGAAGACAACTGTAATATTTGAATTTGAAGAGTCAAAGACCAGTGTAGACCTCTGATACGATATAATAATCGCTCAAAAAAAGTCATGAGCTGTCACTGTAATAAACTGATACGCAGTCACATAAGTCTCACCTAAAAAAAGGAAGACCAAGACACCTTAATACTCGGTACTTCACCAAAACTCACCTGCTATTAAGTAGGTCAAGTGTTCATGGAAAGTTATCGTTAGCGGATATAATCTAGTAAATCTCTATTATATTTATAATTATGAGATCTTTTATTTACTAGCCGGTACAAGTTAGATTTTCAAGAAATCTAACAACTAACTCCATCTTTTTATAATATAAAAGCAAATGTGCACAAAGTTTAAAGTATATATTTTTACACACTCATTTTAGACTCAAAACAATATATTATATTCGTCCATTTTATCAATTTAGTGATTTGAATATTGAAATAACTGCTCATAAATACTAACCATTTCACTATTTATTTGTTATAAATTAACTAATTATAGTTTAGTTCTATTTCTAATCATATATAATTGATATTTTATAACTTCAAAAATTATATTAAATTTTATTTCTTTTAAATAACAAAGATAAATTTAATATATTTTTACCTAATTTATAAAATATAATTAATATTATTAAATAATAAATTTTATTTATTTTTAATATACTTTTCAATCATATTACTTTTTTGAAAAATTAAACCCCGTAATTAAATTAGTATTAAAAATAATATATTTATTTTTACTAATAAATAAAATAGAGCATATAAATGCTAAAAAAATAGAACACATGAATAAATTGATAAATAAGTTATCATTTACATAAAAAATTGATGTATAATTTTAAAATGGATATTTATTTTATATGGGAATAAGTTATAATTTATTTAATGGATAATCATTAACGATAATTTAAGTTTGTTGTGGGCGGATCATTCGGTCGGTTCGGTTTAAAATCGAACTAAACTGAATAAATCAAAAATTCAAATTTTAATATTTATAAAAATCAAACCGAACTGATTTTAGTCAGAAATCAAATTGAATCGAATCGATTTGATTCTGTTCGATTCGATCAGTTTCGATTTTTAATAAATTTTATATTTTTTACACTTTATTTTTTAATTTTTTAAAATCTAATTAAAATATTTTAATTTTAATATAATTTAATTTCTCTATATTATTAAAAATAATATATTATCATCACTAATCGATTCTGTTTAATTTTTTATTTTTTTATAATCAAAATTGAATCGAACCAAAATAATTGAAATTTCTGAAATTAAAAACCGAATCAAACTGAATTGAATAAAAAACTGAACTAAATTTTAAAATTAATTCGATTCGATCAATTTTTCAATTTGAATCGAATAGTGATCGCCCTCCGTTTGAGTTCTTCATTTTTAATTTGATATAATAATATCTTAACAATAATAATTTTTCATAGTTAAAAAACGTTATATAAAATTCCTCATTTTTATAAATATTTCATAAAAATCCTTCATAATAATATTATTAATTTATTTATCATATAAAATTAATATGAAAAATATCACAATGTAAAAAATAAAAAAATTAAAAATTAAAAATAAATGATGAGAGATAATATTATTAATACTTTATGTTACTCTTTTATTTTTTATTTAATTTTTATGTTGTGACTTTGTAATATATTAGTCCTGTTAAATAAATAAATATAAAATAGTTTAATTGATTTTCATGCAGTAATTTTAAAGATAAAAAATTTTGAAATTTATTATTATTATATATAAAGGAGGTTATGGGAAAGGAAGAGAGAATAAAAAAATATATTTTTTAAAGTTTTTGATAAAATTAACTTTGCATTTATTTATTAATTTTATTTTAAATATATATTATTATATTTTTATGTTGGATTGACATAATTTTAAAGTGAAAATAAAAATTTATTTAGTTATAAAATAATAAAATATTTAAAATTTTCAGCATAGCAAAAGTAACAATAAAATTGCATACGCTAGAACTTAACAATTTTATTAATTATATGGATAGTTAAAATATAAAATATTGTTTAATTAAAAATTATATATAATTATGAAAATAAGTATATTACATATTATTTTTAATAAATAAGTCTGATTTTTATTGATTAATAGTTATATAATTAAAATTCGTGCAACGCGCTGAAATGTCCACTGGTATAATAATACATGAAAATGCTTCGAGGAAGGTACAAAAGTTATAGCCTTGTATTGTTGCCGGTGTTAATGACAAATTACTGGTGACAGAAGTTTTCTTGTAATAAATTAAAGATGAGACCTATAAAATTAAGATGGTGGGTAAAATTACCCTAATTCTTAACTAACCTTGGAAAAAATTCACTACGTATGAAAATTGGACTCCTAAAACCCCTAGAGAAAAAAAAAAGAAGGAAAAATCCGGAAGGCACTTCCTTTAAATATCAAGCAGCTGTCAACCCTTGTTCTTCCCTTTGAAGCTTCTCTTCTCCTCTGTCTCCTTCTCTGCGCGAAAATTGCACGCTAGGAAGGGCGAAGAAGAAGACAAGAGGACAAGTAGAGGAGAGCTTTATAACTTATCAGATCAAGATGCAGCAAACCAACGGTTCTGATCTGAAATCAGCACACCCGCCGCCGCCACCGCAGCAGCAACAGCAGCAACAGCCACATCAGAATCAGCGGCAGCAGCAGCAGCAATGGGTCCCACATATGCCGCCGCATCCTCAGCAGCAGTGGATGGCGGCTATGCAGTATCCGGCGGCTGCTATGGTGATGATGCAGCAGCAGATGATGATGTATCCACAACAGCATCACCATTACATGGCTTACTACCAACAACAGCAGCAGCAGTACCAAAAGCAGCAACAGCAGTATCAAAAGCATTATAAATCACAGCCACAGGGAGCTTCCGAGGAGGTCAAGACTATATGGGTTGGTGACTTGCTTCATTGGATGGATGAAACCTATCTACATAATTGCTTCTCTCATACAGGCGAGGTATTGGAAAAATAAAACTATTGTTTTTGACTTCTGGATTGTGAATTTTATTTTCTGGTTTTGTGAATATTATTTTCTGCTTAATGGTTCTTCCATGGCTTTGAGATTAATTTCTATTATTGAATTTTCTTAATTGAAATTTCTATGTTAACTTGAATGAAAGATTAGCTTCTTTAAGTGGTTTTGGAACGTTGGTTAGGAAGTTTTCTTTATTGTTGAAATGTGTTTTGCTTTATTCAGTTTTTTTTATTTGATTCCTACATGTTTGACAGCAATTAATGAAAAAAAATGTGTGCACTTATGTTTGCAGATTTGTATGGGACTGAAATTTAACTAGCTTAAAGCTTCTTGTTGTGTGAACTTCAGGCATGCACCAAACTTTGCTTTGTCAAAATCTATTGCACCAGAAATTTGCTTAGGCATCAGATCAGAAGTTTAGGAGTCTTTCTTTCGTGAAATGAAGAAGCATTTGTTGATTTTCTTGTTAGTAATTTTATCTCATGCAATTATGTGATGAAAAATGGATCTGTTTTGACCTCAAGTAAGCATGTGTTAAACTAGAAAGTAATAATCTTGTGGGGGGGGGGGGCAATGTGTTCAGAGATTCTTTGTGGTATTAGTACTTAACCTAGGGTGAATGGTAGTTCATTTTATTTCAAACAAGTACAGCTTGGGATTTCATTTAGTAGTTAAAAAAAAAACATATTTCTAGTTGTTAGATCTAAATATGGTACAGCTGGAGCCCCAATCTAGATTACCTTTGAACTTTTAAGGAAAATTTTCTCATATGGAATGAGATGCATTTACATGTTTTGGAAAGAATGTGGGCCTAATTTGCCATATATTTGCTTTATCACAAAAAATAAAGCTAGTCAGAAGACTCAAAATTAAAATAAGTTTTAGTGACACAACACCTCAAACACTACACATGAACAAACCTATGCAAAATTCAAAGCAATCTAAAAGACTGTCTTAGCAAACATGGCGTAGCTACATTTATGTCATTTCTATAATAGATTGTGCAATAGTTGATATAAACATTTTTATATGGTATATAATCAAAGCAAATAAAATTCGATGGTCAATTGATAGCATTACCTCCAAGTAAAGAGAGCCAGTGTTCTCCATAAAAAAACATTTCAAACAATTGGTTTAATTTTTCAGAATTCCAAACTCAGCTTTTAATTCTTTGCAAAACCCAATTCAGTCAAAACCTTATCAAGCAATCAATCTGTAAGTCAAGCAAGTATGCAAAATCCCTTCTTCATAAAATTGCTGGTGATGTTTGAAGGAAGGTGACATTTAAGAGAGCTTTAACTAAGATGCATACATAGGATCCATTATGGCACTGTAAATTATAATCAGCTGAGGGTCAAGTTTTCAGTACATCAGATTTTGACAATCTGAGATGTCCTGGCTTCCTTGCCAAAATCCAAAGTTACTTGTTTGATACAAGATAAAATTGTTCCTTAATCCTTATTTTATTAATGTGCAGAGTTACAGGTTATAGTTTTGTATTTTCCCTATTATTTGTCGTATTCTGCCAAGTACATTGGGTATATATAATATGATTATTTCTTTTGTCTTTCATTTGATATGTGCATTTGGACCTTCATGTGTAACATTAATTTTATTGTGAACCATGGATTCCTGTTGTTGGAGCTCTTAACTCCAGTTAGCTGTCGCTGTTTGCATACATATTATTCCACATTCTTTTTTTTTATCTATTAAGGTTCTCCTGCAGAGAATGCTGTCCCTGTAGTCCTGGGTACCCTTTGCTCCCTAATATTTTTGTCATTAAATCTACAGGTTTCCTCTGTTAAAGTAATACGCAATAAGCAGACTGGTCAGCCAGAAGGTTATGGATTTGTTGAGTTCTACTCACATTCAACAGCTGAGAAAGTTTTGCAGAACTATAATAACTCTGTGATGCCAAACACAGATCAGCCCTTCCGCCTTAACTGGGCAAGTTTTGCAGGTGACAGGCGATTGGAAGCTGGTTCTGACCTATCTATATTTGTTGGCGATTTGGCTGCAGATGTGACTGATGCTATGTTGCAGGAAACCTTTGTCAGTAAATATCCATCTGTCAAGGGAGCAAAAGTTGTAACTGATCCAAACACTGGCTGTTCAAAAGGTTATGGTTTTGTTAGGTTTGCTGATGAAAATGAGAGGTCAAGAGCAATGGTGGAGATGAATGGTATTTATTGCTCAAGTAGGCCCATGCGCATAGGTGTTGCAACTCCCAAAAAGTCATCTTCATATCAACAGTATTCTTCACAAGGTATATAATGATGCTCCTAACCATGTATTCTCGATTTAGGGCTAATGTGGAATTAAATGGAAACATAAACTGTCATAATATATAAGTGTGTTGTGGTGTGGGTGAGTTTCTTTCGGATTGCTCAGTGTGAAGTGGGAACTGAATAGATTATTCAGGTTGCATATGGATACTGAAAATAGCATTTAATCTATTGATGCAAGACTAAACACAGATCTTCAGTTCTTCCTGTAAGAATACTAATATTTAATTTCATTTAAAAAATATGATGCCCTATTTACTTGTGCATGATGATTTTCCATTTTCCATTTTATGTTTTCTAAGGAAACTCTAGTTTTCATTTTTCATATAAAATAAGAAAAAAAATATAGAAACACAATTACCTATCAACAATAGAAAATAATTAATTCAAAAATCTTCATATTTTTCATAATTAATAGAAAATAAGTCATTATAAAATATATTTAATAACTTATTTTACTTTTAAAATTTTTTTATGTGTTATTTATTTTATGATAATATAGTTTTTTTTTTTAATTATTGAAAGTAAATATTTTTAGATAAGTTTTTAATTGTAATTATGAAACATGTACTATATTTTTAGTTATAAAAATATCAATATCTTTCATTTGGAAATAGTTGGAAAGTATAACTTTTATTATAAAAGAAAATAGTAGAAAAAAATTTCAAATTATTTTCCAAATTTTTGTTTAACTTAGGAAAACAAGAAAATTAGTTCTTTACTTTTCCATTTTGGAAATTGGCTCATATGCACGCAGTGCTCTATTTTCCAGCTTCCTTAGAAAATTTTTCTAGAAAACTACTCCAGTTTTCGATGAGTAAACAGACCCTTAACTACCTCAATGGTGATATAAAAGATATCCAAGTCCGAAAATTTATAACATGGTAATGATATTTCTATAACATTATATGAGCTTTATGATATTGTGAATTTTAATTCTCCACATTTAATTGTTTGCATTTTGGAATTCTAATTTTAATATTTTGTTTGCAAATGATCTTAATTGTGTATTTTGAAATCTAGAATAAAAACTGTTAGGGTTGCATTATTATAACATTGAATTGGAGACATAAATATACTAGTTTAATCTATAGCATTTTTTTTTAATCTTTATCTTATCGCGACATTATTTATCTTTATCTTATCATAGGAATAGATACGTTTAATTTTAAGTATTTGAGTAGGACTCTTGCTGTAAATAAGGCCAATTTATCATTAATAAAAGAGGCAAGCAAATTA
Organism: Manihot esculenta; assembly: GCF_001659605.2. Lineage (NCBI taxonomy): Eukaryota > Viridiplantae > Streptophyta > Magnoliopsida > Malpighiales > Euphorbiaceae > Manihot > Manihot esculenta. Next base: position 32,839,892 of record NC_035165.2, on the reverse strand, counting down.
ATAACAAGCATATTTGAGATTTAAGATAAGACTCTTTGTTAAGGAATCTGAGGCGTTAAGAGCTCCTTCCCTATCCATCATCTTGCGATGCGATCCATGACCCCGGACCATGGCAACTAGATTGTGCAGTGGACTAGGGAGTTCTCTTCCATCCACTACATCTCTCCACTTGTTGCTTGCATTCAAATGCTTGTGGTAGATCTATGAATGTCATCTTTGCTTCTACCCTAATGTTAGGACTATCTTCAATTTGAATGCCTCCATTCGAAATACTATTGTTGCTGCCTATACCTGCATCTGAGTCTTTGTTGCAATTGTTATTGGTATTGCTTGGAAATTTTGCAAAATGTTGAGACATTTTGTATCTGAGACTTGAATAGAGCAATTTTAGCTTCCATCCTTGTTTTTAGTTGAACCAATCTAGACTTATTTTGTTCTTGTATTTCGCTAAGTAAGGGTTTCGGTTTCCTGCTCGAGCCAAGTTGTTATGATTTCTGGGTTATGGATTGCATCACTGGACTATTGATAGGAAAAGAGCTCATTGAAGAGAGCTCTTAACACTTCAAAATCGTTAACGAGAGAGTATGAAATCTCAAATATGTTTGTTATTAATCTGCTTATCTTTTGTTCATGATAAATTGGTCTTATTTATAGTGAAGGCTTATAGCAAGTGTCCTACTCAAATATTGAAAATTACATATTTACTCCTGTGATAAGATAAATACAAACAATGCTACAATAAGATGAGCATAAAAATTGCTATAGATGATAAATTTGTTCAATATTTGAACTCTATTGAAAAATGGATTTGGTCTATCCATTATCCATAGCATGTTTACATGTGTGTTTCATTTCAATTTTTTCATTCAGAAAATAGGCCATTCACCATTGTATTTTTTATTTATAAGATGTTTTCTTAACGTGTGGGATATGCTCATAGAAGAATCTCATGATTATGAGAATAATCAAGATAGATTAACAAAATCTTTAATTTGTGATTTATTAATAACATTCTATATGTAGCATATATCTTCCATTATAAATTTCAAGATCTACATATCATGTAAAAGACAAAGTGAAGTGAATTAAAGATGTAGTCATCTGAACATTTCCCCTTCTTCTTTCTTTCTTCTTTCCTTCTCTTTCTAAAAACATACCATGGTATCTGAGCTGAGGGTTTAAGTCCCTGCTTTTCTTTTTCCTTCCTTTCTTTCTATTTCTCTGGTTCCCCACTGCTGTTTGACTGTTTCTTTCTGATTCTGTCATCACCAGCAACCTCTACTCTATTGAGTTAACTCCAGAAAAGCCTCTTCTGATCATTGGGTTCCTTGATTTCCTTAAATCTTTTAACTACAGCTTCAGAAATTTATTCTGTTTGGATCGTATTTTTGCTGGACCTGCTTGTTTTCTTGACTTGCTATTGGCTAATTCCACTTGCCAGCTTTTTTTTTTTTTTTTTGTTAATATAAGAAAAAGAGAGAAGCTTGATGATGTACCTATAACTTCAGCAAAAATCTCACAAGGGGAAGTGTTGGACTTGATTAGATTTTTCCTTGTAACATGAGATATTTTGCATTGAAGAATCTCATGATTATAAGAAAATCAAGAGACGATTTGCAAAATCTTGAGTGTGATTTATGATTTATTAGTAACATGTCGCTATATATCATTTAATTGAGTGGAATGAATTAAAAATGCAGTCATTTGTGCTTCTCCCTTCTCTTTTCTTCCTTCCTTCTCCCTCTCTTTCTGAAAACTTAACAAAAATCAATCATAGCAAAGAGCAATCACCTCACTCCTGCTCTTCCTCTTCTTATGTTCTGCCCTTCTTCTCCTATTTCCTTCTCATTTATCATTCTTTTTATTTTTGAGAAATTTGTTATGGTTCAGTGGTTGCATTAGTGTCTAGTTGTTTGTGATTTCTAAGACTACAAGGAGTGAACAAACTGCTCTCCTTTTTAATAGCTTTGATAACTCACTCTTTGCTGTTTAATATTTTTTACTCTTGTATGAGTGGCTAGATATAATAAGTATACTTTTCTAATATGCTAGCTTCCATTTTGATGTCTTTATCATATATGGTGTTTTACTTTTTAGGCATAGGGGCATAGGCTGCTATCTTTGCATGTAGTTACAATTAAAACCTACATGTCAAGTCACTTGTTGTCCTTTTATGTATGTGCCATAAAATGATACCTGATAAAAATAGAAGAGACAGGCATTACATAGAATCTCTTATTAAGTCACCAACGCAAAATATTCCATAAAATTGCCAAAGGAAATTCAGTTGATTCTCTTAAATCTTGTTCTCTCTTTTTTTGTTTAATCATGTACTATTATACTAATACTGTCTACCAAAGGTTGTGTTCTTTGGTTTTGGAAATGCTGAATATCAATATTCTTTTCTTGGGAAAGGGTCTCATGCATGATGAGATTCAGTAATGGGATTATTTATTTATTACTAAACCTGTCATCATTCTTTTATTGGAAAAGGGTCTCATGCAAGTTGAGATTCAGTAATGGGATTATCTATTTATTACTAAACCTGTCATAATGAAAGGTGACCCAGTGCATGAATCATCCTACACTTGTGGGCTTTGGAGGAGAGTTGGAGTTGATGCACACAGCCTTACCTACTTTGAAGAGAGGCTGTTTTTGTTGCTCAAACTGTGACCTCTAGATCACAAATGGAGTAATTTACATTACGCCGTAGTCTCCCTCTTGAGCCTGTTGTCTGTACAAAGTAAAACAAAGTCACAGATGGATTATAGACAACCGGTTTATATTAACTTAAATATTTATGTTTATTTGATGGCTTATTCTCTACTGAGCACCTTGTACCTTTGGTTTTTAAGTTTTTTCCTTAAATTTGTATGCCAGTTGCATTTTTGCAGTTTCTGTGCCTCTGCTTGGATATCATGGGCCCTTATGTTGGAGAAACTCTAACTAGTTATAGGACTGTTTGGAATTTTGATGTTAAAAATACTATCTTCTTATTTATTCTCACATAGAATTTTAAAGCCAAATATGTTTGCACTTCCTATCATTAGCTTTGGTGTTGGCTGGTGGACATGCTCCAAATGGTGCTGTTGCCCAAGGAGCCCAATCTGATGGAGATTCTAATAATACAACTGTGAGTTTGGGCTCTTTCTTGCTGAGTTCGCTGTACACAATTATATGCATTTCCTCATTCATGTAATTTCACAGATATTTGTGGGAGGAATTGACTCTGACATCAGTGATGAGGATCTCAGGCAGCCTTTTTCCCAGTTCGGTGAAGTTGTGTCTGTGAAAATACCAGTTGGGAAAGGATGTGGTTTTGTGCAATTTGCTAACAGGTACGATCCTTTACTATATAATTTTTCATTAATTAATTTCCACGTGTAAGAAATATACTGTTGCATAACATCTTATTAATAATGATAAATGAATTAGTAGTGTGAATTTGAATTCTATTAAATTAATATTTAATTAAATAGTTTCTATTTCATATTTAAATTTATGCTATTATGAAATTTTAATTCTCAATAAATAATGCTAAATTTATTAATATGATAAATATTTGTTTTTCATTGCTTTTATATGCCTCAATTAATTTAGTAGAAAAAAAAAGCTTTGTTTATTTTATAAAATACGATTAGAGTTGTAGAGTGCTTGAAGCAATATAATTTTTTAATTTTATTATAAAAAATTAATGAAGAAAGTACTTAATAAAAATATGATTAAGAATTTTAAGTTCATATAAACTTTATCAATACAAAATTAAAATTTAAACTAATTTAGTTTAATAACAAATTAAGAATTTTTATTTTATTGTAATAATACTAAGCTTTTATGGGTATTTAGGAAATCCTATTATTCTCCCTCCCGCTTCTCTCATTTATATATAGTATAGATAAGAGACTATTTCGTAGTAGTTATGTTTAAATATAATTAATGTTATAGTGTTAGGGATGGTAGGAAACATAAAGTTGACTTTGATTTCTGTAGCCATGTAATGACCCTATTGTGTTTGTCTTGGATCACAGAAAGAGTGCTGAGGATGCGCTGCAGAGTTTGAATGGCACAACAATTGGAAAGCAAAATGTTCGCCTCTCTTGGGGACGCAGTCCAGCAAACAAGCAGGTAAATAAGGCTGAGCGCAGAGCATGTACTATGAGTTCCGTAATCCTTGAGGGCTATCTAATTTTATTGATTTCATATCTGTGCCTTCTCAAAGCTAAGGTTCTATTTTGCATGGTATGATGAAAGTATTTTAGGTTATCAACTTGTCATAGCATGGCAGTTTTTGCAAGCAATCATTTAACAGAATCATAGACATAAGTATTTATTTGTAACTTTTCCACATCTAGCTTCCAATTTTTCAAATGCTTTTGATTATATTTCAAACTGTTGTTAAAGATAAACCAGCTTTGGGCATTGGCATTATTTTTATATCAACATAATACACAAGCTTTTTCCCATCAATAGCAACTTCTATTTATTATTATTATTATTATTATTATTTAAAATGGCTTTGTTTTTCATGTGGCCGCATTATTTATTTTTTAAATTTGTGTGTTTGGCAGTGGAGAGGGGATCATAAATATAATCAATGGAATGGTGCTTATTTTGGAGAGCAAGGGCATGGCGGATACGGATATGCGATGGCACCTAATCAGGATCAGAACATGTATGTTGCAGCTGCGGCTTCAGGCGCATCATAACTGCTGCAGAATAATTACCAAAAGCAGCTTGTGTAACAACAGGCCTTCATATGTTGCCATTAAAACTGTGATTAGAAGTAGCATTGCTCTAGTTGCTGTTGCTTTGGCTATCTGTACTCTGGGGGATTTTGTAGCTCTGACTGAATTTTTATGTCGTCGACTTGTGTTAAAGCTGTATCAATATTTACTGGATTCTTTGGGTTTGCTTGGGGATTCTGTCGTATTGACGGAAGCGAGTCTTGTTGGTTTGCTGGTGTTGAACTCCAAACAACAAGAAATGTTGAGAAGTTTTTGTCTGATTGTTGATTCTCCCGATGGGTTTGGTCTTCTGAAGTTCGTTGCTCAAGGTATAACATTTTTGCAGTGTTACGTTAACTTTTGGGGGATGTGAATTAATCGATCCAAGCTGAATTTTGAAAAAACAAATTAATTTAAATTTGGTTTGTTAAAAAAAACTTTGAAAGAGAACGTACCATCAATTATATTAGAGAAAAAAATAAAATTGAGAAAACCCTTTCTCTATAAATAGGGAGAGAAAAATGAGCTAATAATCTTATATTAGTAGATTTCTATAAGTTGGTTTTAAAGTTTGGGAGTAGAGGTATGCACATGCAACATGGGAGTATACATTACAATTGAAGGAGTGGTAGGTGTTCAAAGGATTCTATTACCTATAATTTTATTGGGTAGAGTGAAGAGGTGTTGCATATAATTGGAGGATGGATTGTAACTTATTAGTTATGGCAGGCGTGGGTTGGGAATTATTTTTATTTATTTATTTATTTTTAATTATTGAAAGTATATATTTATTTTTAGTTATTGAAAATCTATATTTATTATTATATATTTGAAAAAAAGTTTAGTTAGACTGGATTTATTATATTATGAAGACACGAACACAATAAATTATTTGATATTTCATGTGTACCATTTCAAAGACTTGTGATAAAATTAATTATAATTTGAAGAATAAACCTTTGAGCTTATATACATCTGCCTAATTATCTCATTTACAATAATCCCTTGCCTCTTGGAAATTTTTCTAGAAAATATTCGTATTGGATGGATTTTATATATATATATATAATTAGCATTATAAATCATGTTTATGCGTTCGGTTTTGATGCCACATAACAATCGCCAATATAAGTTATGATCTGTTATTACAAGACAGGACTACGTGGCAAGGACCTGACGAGTAGGAAAACACGGACTAGCCCGAGAAAAAGAAGACCCGGACACCTTAACACCTGATTCATCCTCTGAGACCCGCTCTTCTTATGATAAGGAGAGTCGCAGCACAAAGTTACCGTTATCAAGTATGATCTGGCGCATCTCCATTACGCCTTTAATCATGGGATTACCAACTTATTAGCCGATAATATTTTTTATTAAACCGTCGATCACATTATCGTTGGATTATCGAAAAATTTCATATTCATCATCACCTTCTTACAGTATAAAAGGAGAATGATTACAAAGGCAAATGGACGTTATTCTCTAATACTACTCAAACTCTTAGCAATCCATCACCTTCTTTCTATTCTTTAAGATACTAACTTGAGCGTTGGAGTCCACCACCTCACATCTCTTCCTTACATATTCTAACGAATCACAACGCAGTTTTATTCCGACCACGTCATCAATCTAGTCTCTGCAATATCATTTGGTTCCATTGTCGAGAAAACCTTTGGATACAATTTAATTGGATTACAACTGGTCTCTTACTCATTTTCTCGGTCTCTCTTTTTTCACTTCCAAGATGATCGCTAGTTCGCGAGATACTGCTAATATTGCTACCAACGAGGGAATCATTGTTTCCTCTGCCACTGACAACAGAGAAAACACGCCCCAGTAGTCAATGAAACAAATCTTGACAGCTTAAACAATGGACATATACATACACCCAAAGGCTGTAGGCTACCCTTGGGCAGTATAAGGCTCGGGAAGAGGCATCAAAAATAGATCCCAGAAGAAAGGAGGAAGCATCTGTAGACACCTTGAGGGCACAAATGGAAGCGGTCAAAATGTGGCCCAAGGGAAGGGTTGAAATCGAAGATAAATCAGAAGAGGCTCCAAAAAGCATTGATTGGAAGCTAGTACGACAAAGGTACCAAAAGGAACAAGAAGAGGATTTCAATCTAGATGGTGTTTCGCCCCTCTCGGAAGAGATCTTAGTGGAAACCTTTCCCACCAAGTTTAAGTTGTCCATCTTGGACAAATACGGCAGAAAGGCAAACCTTAGAAGCCACCTGACGATCTTTAGGATGACCATGCAGCTTCAGGACGTAAATGATTTTGTAATATGCAGGGTGTTTCCATCGATACTCATAGGTTTGGCTTATAAACGGTACCAACATCTGAGTTCAGATTCAATCCAAAACTTCATACAGTTTTTCGCGTTATTTAAATCCAGATTTGTTACTTGTATACCTCTTAAAAAACTTTTCTTTGATTTGTGGAAGATCCGCCAGGGAGAAGATGAGTCTATAAGAGTTTTATCTCACGTTTTAATGCTGAAGCCATACAGGTGGAAGAATTGAATCATGAAAACGTGTGAAGCATTGAAGAAAAGAGCTCACAACATGAAATTCATGGATTCCTTAATAAAAAAATCCAGCCGCAATGTATCAACAGCTGATAGACAAAGCTCATAGGTATATCAAGCTGGATGATGAAGTCCAGGCGTTAAAAGAAGATAAGAGGGTGAATCAAAAGTAAATCAAAAGTCCAAGAGACAAGGGCATGAAGGAGATCATAGGAGTTATCCCATCTCGCGAAAGAGGGATGATCAAAGTAAGTATAAGAATTGCACTCCATTAAATAACTCACGGGCTCGTATTTTGATGTGAATCAGGAAAATGATAAAGAGATCAGGTGGCCACCCAAGCTCAACCCTGAGAAAGTAGAGAAATGAGACATGACAAAGTATTGTTGCTTCCATAAAGATCATGGTCATATAACAGAAGAATGTCGACAACTAAAGGATGAGATTGAAAGGCTAATAAGGGACGGTACCCTTCCAAAATTTACTAGGAAAGGAAGAGAAGAGAAGTGATCTGAGCCCGAGAAACAACCCATGAGACAACCCCTGATCGAGAACTTATAGGAGTCATACATGTAATAACAAAAGGACCTAATGAGCGTCAGAGAAAGTAAGTAGACTGCAAATATAATTTTCGGACTGGTAAGAAACCTTTTAAAGTCTCAAAGGTTATCCGCCTAGAAGTTTCATAAGCTAGATAATTTAAGGAGCCGAGTGGTTCCCCACTCGATATATTTATAGCATGAGGATATTCCTTTTAATAATAAAGTTTACGAGGTATTTTCATATATTGTGTTCTTCGACGATAAGGAACGATGAGATTGCCTTCCTCCAAAAAAGGAAAAAGGATTAAGGAGACAAGAAGAGGCTATAAGGCGGGTTCCGCCAAGTCAGATTGCAAGGCGGATTCTGCTAGACCATTCGAGTGTTGGTCCCACTATATAAGGCCACAAGGCGGATTCCACTAGGCCAAGTCACAAGCGAGTTTCGCTAGATCATCTGAGTGTTGGACCCACTATACAAGGCCACAAAGGTGGGTTCCGCTAGGCCAGATCACAAAGCGGATTTCATCAGACCATCCTGGCATTGGTCCCACTATATAAGGCCACACGGCAGGTTATGTCAGATCAGGTCACAAGGTGGGTTCCACCAAACCATCCGGGTGTTGGACCCACTATACAAGGTGGGTTCCGCCAAGCCAGGTCACAAAGCAGGTTTTGCCAGACCATTCGGGCGTTGGTTCCACTATACAATGCCACAAGGCGGGTTACGCCAGGTCAGGCCACAAGGAGGGTTCTGCTGGACCCTCCGGGCATTTGTCCCACCAAATAAGGCCATAAGGCAGATTCTGCCATGCCAGGTCGCAAGGCGGATTTCGCCAGACCATTCGGATATTAGTTCCACTAAACAAGGCCACAAGGCGAATTCCACCAGACCATCTAGGCATTGGTTCTACTAAAAAAACCACAAGGTGGATTTTGCCAAGTCAGGTTATAAGGCGAGTTCCACCGAACCATCTGAGTATTGGTCCCACTAAATAGGGCATTCGACGTCCAGGCCACAAGGTGGGAACCTGCCAGGTTCATGGCCAGGTGTCAGTCTTAACTGATAAAGAAAAATTCTAAGGCAGTTCATTCTCAGGCCATATGGCGGGCATCCACCACACCAAATGTACGGGTGTTAGTCCCATTCTCCAAATTTACTAAGTTATTTATTTCATGGCCACTAGTGAGGCCAATAAACAAGCATCACGATCGGATGTTAACCCCCTGAGTAATCTTTTAAAGGGATTATTCGCAGAGTATATAAACACTTAGTGAAAATAATGGCAAGATATTCTCATTAAAGTCATAGAAGATGACACAGGAGAAGGGTCTTCAGGATCATTCGTTCGAGTCTCCATTATGTCGATATTTTTTATACCTATTAAATTATTAAGAGAAACTCGAACGTTGAGAGTATCTTCAACATGCTCCCCTTCAACCTCATCTTCCTCCTCGGGGAGGTTGTCATCTATCCAGGAAAAAGCCTTGGAAGGAAAACACTTCGCCAGCTCCTTCTTCACTGAATTCTAGCCTTGAACAAACATCTCCCCACCCTGGGCCACTGTCTCCTTAAACTTCACCTCGAGCTCAGCAACTCTGGTAAAGGCAGCCGAGCTCCCTTAGCTTGCGCCTGCAGCTCCAAGACATGGCATTGTAGTAGGGCCACCTGATCCTCAGCAGATTTAGCCTGACTATCAAGGCTCTAGTTGGAAGCGAGGGCTTCGTCAAGATAAGCCCAGAGCTTGTCCACCGACTCTAGGGTCTCTTTCATAATACCCTCGACTTCAGCTATCTGAGCCTTCAACCTTGAACATTCCCCAGTCAAAAGTGTAATACCCGGCTAGACCCCGGTATCGGAATTCCTACCGTCCGGTGGAATCTCGGATGTCGGAGACCTCTAGAAGGGTAAAACCATGTTTTCATGAAATGTTTTAATGTTTTTGATGATTTTAAGTAAAGAGGAAATGATTTTTTGAATAAAAACACCCTTGGAGGAAACTCAGGTTCGGCCGCCGAAACTCAAAGTTCGGCCGCCGAACATGCATGTATTTCGGGTGAGCCTTAGGCCCCCGAAGGCATAAGTGAGGGAAGCCCAGGTTCGGCCGCCGAACCTCAAGTTCGGCCGCCGAACATGGCATGTATGCGGAGGCACGTTCAGTCCCCGAACGTGGCCTGGCCAGCCACTATAAAAGGGTCCCTTAGCCGAAAACGGGCGAGCTTTTTTCCCCATTTTTGGCCAAGGTGAGCTCTCCGCCGTTCCTCACCAATCTTGAGTCCTTTCCTTCAGATCTTTCAAGATTTTCACAAGTTTTTGCTTTGTTTTGAAGATTTGCAAGTTTTGAGCAAGTTTTGGAGTTTTGAGGTTCAAGAACTCAAATCTCTCCCATCTCCGAGCTAGGGTCGTCTTCCTCTCGATCTATAAGAGGTAAGGGCCGATCTTGAGCTCACTGCATGTTTTAAACAAGTTTTAAGTTGATTCTTGAAGTAGAAATGCATGTGTAGGGTTTTATGAGTTTTTGAGTTAATGTTAGATTTTTGAGCAATGTATGTTGGATTTGTGTTGCTTGATGTGTTGTAGTTGGGGTTTAAGGTAGTTTGAGACCCCTAGGAGCTTGTATGCATGTTTTGGTTGAGCTAGATGCATGATGGTATGAGTTGGAGGCATTTGGGCATGTTTGAACCAAGTTTCTGCCCTTTGGGAGAAACCAGGTTCGGCAGCCGAAAGGACTTTCGGCCGCCGAACCCTTTTGTGGAAGCAGCCTTCGGCTGCCGAAGCTTGCCCCCGAAAGGAGACTTTCGTCTCTGTCTGGGAGTTTCGGCCGCCGAAAGTGCCGCCGAACATGCATGAGTTTCGCCTCTGTCTGGGAGTTTCGGCCGCCAAAGGTGCCGCCGAACCTGCCTGACTTTTGGCTTTGGAGGGACTTTTGGCCGCCGAACCTGCCGCCGAAAGTGCCCTGTCTAGTCTTCCTTTGCATGTTTTTGCATGATTGTTTTGAGGTGTTTTAGGGGGTTTTCGGGGGATGTTTTTAGAGTTACGTTCTAGTTGTTTGGTCCCTCATTTGAGTCCACCTGTGTAGGTTCGGACCCGAGGAACCGAGGACCCCAGCAGTGAGTTCAGCTGCTTCTGAGTCAGTAGAGCTTCAGCCAGAGGTGAGTAGAATAAACCTTTATGTTTTAAAGCAAATGAATTATACAGTTGAGCATGTTCATGCATCATGAATACCATGTGATGAATTAGGTTGTTTGCATTAGAATTCACGAATATGTTGCATTGCATTTATGATGTTGATGTGGATTGGTTATTGAATGATCCTTTAGTCCTCATATGGCATGATGATGCTACGGCATGATATGGTATGGAAGTCCAGGTTGTACCCATTTTACGTCCCTGGCACTATGTAAGAGAAAGTCCAGGTTGTACCCATTCTACGTCCCTGGCACATTGGTATGTATGATATGTTATGTTAAGAGAAAGACCGGTTGTACCCATTCTACGTCCCAGCACTTTGGAATGTAGAGGACTATTGGTGACAATACCATCCGAGATGTGATTTGTTGTGATGTGTTGCATTACATGATGGCATGAGATTTAAATGATGTTTTCTATTATTCTGCTCACTGGGCTCTAGTAGCTCACCCCTTTTCCCTAATCCCCCAGGATTGCAGGTACGAGCTAGACAGAGAAGTCAAGAAGAGTAAAGTCTTGTAATTGTAATAGTTAGAAAGTGGACATGATAAATTGTAAGATGATGTATAACTGAATAGTTATGTTATGTATAATGATATTGAGGATTAGAAGTTGTGCTTGACCCTATAGATGTTGTAATCCCTTTTTGTTACATGATCTTAATGTTTATTGATGACTATGTTAGCCAACTCAACACATGTTATGCCACCCATTGGGGGCATTGATGAGATCCCATAGAGGGGTCAAGTTTATGATAATGATTATGTTCAGTGCATGCACAAGTTGAGTTTGGCGTATGATAGAATGTATGAAAGAAAAGTTTTAAATTTTTATGTATGTTGTTGATCATGTATGGGATTAAACAGGTTTTCAGGTTACATGTTAGGCTTGCTACGGGTCCCGGCGGCCTTAAGTCGACCTGGATCCTAGCGCCGGTAGCAGTCCGATTTTCGGGTCGTTACAGAATGGTATCAGAGCCCTAGGTTCATATGGTCGGACCTAGAGTGTCGGGCTCATAGATGTTATAGAAGGTCAAGCACAATAGGAAGATCATGTCCACTAGGATAGGATGTGGAGTCCTGTCTTGCATGATGATGTGAAATGCCATGATTATATGCATGTGCATTAATGATATGTGATGAGGGTTCATGTGTGCCCACATGAACCATATGATGCTAATGTTTGCTTGTTATGTGCTGCCTTTCAGAAAACAGGATGAGAGGAACTCGTCGATCTGCACGATTGACTGGAGTGCCACCTGAGGATGAGGGCATGAGCGCCCATCCTCCTACATTGCCTAGGGCAATGTCTAGTAGGTCTAACAGAGAAAGAGCAGTAAGAGACCCTAGAAGGTCTCTGGATCTGGGTAGGAGCAGATCAGTGAGGGGAACAGTTCAGGGAGGAATGTCAGAAGACATGGGGGATGATATGGATGTAGAGCAGAGGAGGGATGGCAGTCTGGGAGTTAGCATGTCAGAAGAGGGAATGGGAGAGTCCCAAGGAGGCACTCAGGCCTCGGGATTTGTTCAGCCACCCCACTACCCACACTTCTCACAAAATCCTGGGTGTTCGATGGGAGGTACATCGGATTACCCTAGTTTCACCCCTTATCCCACACAGATGCCATACCCACCCTACTACCCACCATATTCACAATACCCAATGTATCCACCCCCACCTTACTATCCAAATCCAACAAACCCTACCTCAGAAAATGTCGCACCACCTCCACCACCTACAGAACCAGCAGCCCCAGTTACTCAACCTCCTAGACCTAGCTCAGCCAGTGAGAGCAAGGTCAAGATGACCGACTACATGAAATTGGGTGCTCCTCAGTATGAAAAAGGGGATGACCCATTTGTGTACCTTGAAAGGGTTAAGGTGATCACAGATGAGATTGGGGCTGATGACAGTAGAGCCATTCAGATGGCTGGGTTCACTCTTAAGTGCAAGAAGGCACGAGAGTGGTTCAAGAATTATGTGAACCCGAAAGTAGACAGCATGTCATGGGAGGAGTTTGCAAACGAGTTTGCAGGATGGGCTTTCCCAGATAGTTCAAGGGAGCTGAAGATGATAGAGTTTGAGCAATTGAGGCAGACTGATGAGATGGGTGTAGAGGAGTTCACAGACAGATTCTTGGAGCCGTTGCCATTTGCAGGGCAAAATCTTGACTCGGATCAGAAAAGGTCAAGGAGGTATATCATGAAACTCCACGCCAGATATTCCTCCTTGATCCAGTCAGCAGATAGGGAGAGCTTCCATGCCATAGTGGATATGGCCCGGAAAATGGAGGCCAGTGCCATCGTTCAGGGGACAGTTAAGCAGTCAGTGGCACAGCCTTCTGGTTCTAAGACCCCAGGCTCTTCTTCTTTTAGTGCAGCAGCTTCAGGTAGCAAAAAGTGGAGTAACACCACTAGGAAGCCCAAGAAGAACAAGTTTTGGAACAAGGTCAAGTCTAGTCTGGGACTAGGGAGTGGCTCAAGCTCTGGCGTGGATAATACAGTTTGTGCAAAGTGTGGTAGGCTACACAGGGGAGTTTACCGGGCTGGGACAGCAGCCTGCTTCAGATGCGGGCAAGAGGGACACATGGCTCGGGAGTGTCCCAGGGCAGCTTTTGGAACACAGTCTCAGCAGACGGCTTCAGGTAGTGTAGCTCAGCCAGCAGCTCTAGCCATGACTCAGGCCAGTGGCAGAGGCAGAGGGAGAGGGGCAGCCTCTTCTTCAGCGGGTTTCAGAGGTGAAGGTCCATCAGCTCCAGCACGGATCTTCACCATGACTCAGCAGGAGGCAGATGCATCTAACACCGTGGTGGCAGGTAACTTAGTCATTGGTTGTTCAGATGTGTATGCCTTGATGGACCCTGGGGCATCTCATTCTTTTATTGCTCCGAGAGCCGTAGAGAGGTTGGGTCTGATGATCTCTGGGTTAGAGTGTCCTCTCTGGGTCAGTGGACCCAAGTGTGATCCATCAGTGGCAGAGTCAGTCTGCCAGTGCAGTCCGGTCTTTGTTGAGGGAAGATGCCTTTCCGCCGACCTTGTGGTTCTAGATTTGACTGATTTTGACGTCATTCTAGGGATGGACTGGTTATCTACCCATGGTGCTACCTTGGACTACAGGGACAAGGTAGTCAGGTTCAGAGGTCAGGATGGGTCAGAGGTTGTCTTCAGGGGAGACAGGAGGGGTACACCTAGAGGTCTGATATCAGCTCTTCAGGCTCGTAGGTTGCTTAGGAAGGGATGTTAGGGGTATTTGGCTCATGTGAGAGAGCTTAGCAGTCAGGTTAGAGAGCCCGCCTCGGTGCCAGTGGTTAGAGAGTTTCTAGACGTCTTCCCAGACGAGCTGCCAGGTTTACCACCTGCTAGGGAGATAGAGTTCGAGATAGAATTGATGCCTGGAACCCGACCGATCTCTATCCCTCCCTACAAGATGGCTCCAGCCGAGTTGAAGGAATTGAAAGAACAGTTGCAAGAGCTGGTAGAAAAGGGCTTCATCCGACCGAGCACCTCACCTTGGGGTGCACCAGTCTTGTTTGTCAGAAAGAAGGATGGATCCCTTAGGCTTTGTATCGACTACAGGCAGTTGAACAAAGTCACTACCAAGAATAAGTACCCGTTGCCTAGGATCGACGATCTATTTGACCAGCTAGCCGGAGCAGGTTGTTTCTCCAAAATAGATCTGAGATCGGGGTACCATCAGCTAAGGATAAGGGAGGAGGATGTGCCGAAGACAGCTTTCAGGACCAGATATGGGCATTTTGAGTTCCTTGTAATGCCGTTCGGGTTAACCAACGCCCCTGCAGCATTCATGGATCTCATGAACAGAGTGTTTAGTCAATACCTGGATCACTTTGTTATTGTCTTCATAGATGATATCTTGGTGTATTCCAGGAATGCAGAGGAGCATGCCCATCATCTGAGGTTGGTTCTGCAGACCTTGAGGGAACATGGCTTGTATGCCAAGTTCTCCAAGTGTGAGTTCTGGCTGAGGAGCATTTCGTTCTTGGGGCATGTAGTGTCAGAGAATGGGATAGAGGTGGACCCCAAGAAGGTAGAAGCTGTGGCTAACTGGCCTAGACCCACTTCAGTGACGGAGATCAGGAGTTTCTTGGGTTTGACAGGTTACTACAGGAGGTTCGTTCAGGACTTCTCGAAAATAGCAGCTCCTCTGACCAGATTAACCAGGAAGAATCAAAAGTTTGTGTGGACCGACCAGTGCGAAGAGAGTTTTGAAGAGCTTAAGAAGAGGTTGGCTTCAGCACCAGTGTTAGCCCTGCCATCTAGTGATGAGGATTTTATAGTCTTTAGTGATGAGGATTTTACAGTCTTTTATGATGCGTCCCGTGTGGGACTGGGTTGTGTACTAATGCAGAATGAGAGGGTGATTGCTTATACTTCTAGACAGCTGAAGAAGCACGAGTTAAATTACCCCACGCATGACCTAGAGATGGCAGCAGTAATCTTTGCACTCAAGATGTGGAGGCACTACCTCTATGGGGTAAAATGTGAGATCTTTACAGATCATAAGAGCCTGCAGTACATCCTGAGTCAAAGAGATTTGAACTTGAGACAGAGAAGGTGGGTAGAGCTGCTGAGTGACTATGATTGCAAGATTCAGTATCATCCGGGTAAGGCGAACGTCGTGGTAGACGCCCTAAGCCGGAAGTCACTAGGCAGTCTATCCCACATCATGGCTGAGAGGAGACCAGTGGTGAAGGAGTTTTACAAGCTTATTGATGAAGGTCTACAGTTGGAGTTGTCTGGTACAGGTGCTTTAGTGGCCCAGATGAGAGTGACACCTGTGTTTCTGGAGCAAGTGGCTCAGAAACAGCATGAGGACTCAGAGTTAGTGAAGATTGCCAGGACTGTTCAGTCGGGCAAGGACAGTGAATTCAGATTTGACAGTAAGGGGATCCTCCGCTATGGGAGTCGATTGTGTGTACCAGATGACATAGGGCTAAAAGGAGACATTATGAGAGAGGCTCATAATGCAAGATACAGCGTTCACCCCGGAGCCACCAAGATGTACCAAGATCTAAATAAAGTTTATTGGTGGCCAGCGATGAAGAAAGAAGTGGCACAGTTTGTGTCAGCCTGCGAAGTGTGTCAGAGGGTGAAGGTGGAACATCAGAAGCCGGCTGGAATGCTTAACCCGCTACCTATTCCAGAGTGGAAATGGGAGAATATAGCTATGGACTTCGTAGTGGGGTTACCGGCGACGTCCAACAGATTGGACTCCATATGGGTGATTGTGGACAGACTCACCAAATCTGCTCACTTCATCCCTGTCAGGAGTGGCTACTCTGTGGACAAGTTGGCGCAGGTGTATGTTGATGAGATCGTCAAGCTGCATGGGGTTCCTGTTTCAATAGTGTCTGATAGAGGACCCCAGTTCACCTCCAGGTTTTGGCGGAGTCTGCAGAATGCCATGGGTACTAGGTTGGATTTCAGTACTGCCTTCCACCCCCAGACTGATGGACAGTCAGAAAGGACCATCCAGACTATCGAGGATATGCTCAGAATGTGTGTGCTGGACTTTGGCGGTTCTTGGAGGTAGCATCTACCTTTGGTGGAGTTTGCCTACAATAACAGCCATCATGCTAGCATCGGGATGGCTCCATATGAAGCTTTATATGGAAGGAAGTGCAGGTCACCTGTTTGCTGGGAAGAAGTTGGAGAAAAGGCCTTGGCAGGGCCTGAGCTAGTAGAGATTACCAGCAGGGTGGTACCCATAATCAGAGAAAGAATCAAGACTGCTGCAAGCAGACAGAAGAGTTATGCAGACATCCGCAGACGGCAGGTAGAGTTTCAGGAGGGGGATCTGGTATTGCTCAAGGTGTCTCCAATGAAAGGAGTGGTTCGGTTCGCAAGGAAAGGTAAACTGGCTCCACGGTACATCGGACCCTTTGAAGTCTTGCAAAGGATTGGGAATGTGTCGTACAAGCTAGATTTACCTGCTTCAATGGAAAGAATCCACCCGGTTTTCCATGTTTCCATGTTGAGAAAGTTCGTGTCAGATCCGGGCAAGGTTCTTAGTGAGCCTGATGTGGAGATCCAAGAGGATCTCACCTATGTTGAGCAGCCAATACGGATCCTAGACACCCAGATCAGGAAGCTGAGAAACAAGGAAATCCCGATGGTGAAAGTCCTATGGAACCACCACAATTTGGAAGAATGCACTTGGGAGACACGGGAGTCCATGCTCCAGCAATACCCTTATCTTTTCTGAGGTTAGTTCCTTGTGAGTGATATGTGTTTTATGTGCTTCGTATGTATGTTATGTATATGCCATGCTATGTGCTAGTTGAGGAACATTCGGGGATGAATGTTCTTAAGGGGGGGAGAATGTAATACCCGGCTAGACCCCGGTATCGGAATTCCTACCGTCCGGTGGAATCTCGGATGTCGGAGACCTCTAGAAGGGTAAAACCATGTTTTCATGAAATGTTTTAATGTTTTTGATGATTTTAAGTAAAGAGGAAATGAGTTTTTGAATAAAAACACCCTTGGAGGAAACTCAAGTTCGGCCGCCGAAACTCAAAGTTCAGCCCCGAACCTCAAGTTCGGCCGTCGAACATGGCATGCATGCGGAGGCACGTTCGGCCCCCGAACGTGGCCTGGCCAGCCACTATAAAAGGGTCCCTTAGCCGAAAACGGGGCGATCTTTTTCCCCATTTTCGGCCAAGGTGAGCTCTCCGCCGTTCCTCACCAATCTTGAGTCCTTTCCTTCAGATCTTTCAAGATTTTCACAAGTTTTTGCTTTGTTTTGAAGATTTGCAAGTTTTGAGCAAGTTTTGGAGTTTTGATGTTCAAGAACTCAAATCTCTCCCATCTCCGAGCTAGGGTCGTCTTCCTCTCGATCTACAAGAGGTAAGGGCCGATCTTGAGCTCACTGCATGTTTTTAACAAGTTTTAAGTTGATTCTTGAAGTAGAAATGCATGTGTAGGGTTTTATGAGTTTTTGAGTTAATATTAGATTTTTGAGCAATGTATGTTGGATTTGTGTTGCTTGATGTGTTGTAGTTGGGGTTTAAGGTAGTTTGAGACCCCTAGGAGCTTGTATGCATGTTTTGGTTGAGCTAGATGCATGATGGTATGAGTTGGAGGCATTTGGGCATGTTTGAACCAAGTTTCTGCCCTTTGGGAGAAACCAGGTTCGGCAGCCGAAAGGACTTTCGGCCGCCGAACCCTCTTGTGGAAGCAGCCTTCGGCTGCCGAAGCTTGCCCCTTAAAGGAGACTTTCGTCTCTGTCTGGGAGTTTCGGCCGCCGAAGGTGCCGCCGAACCTCCCTGACTTTCGGCTCTGGAGGGACTTTCGGCCGCCGAACCTGCCGCCGAAAGTGCCCTGTCCAGTCTTCCTTTGCATGTTTTTGCATGATTATTTTGAGGTGTTTTAGGGGGTTTTCGAGGGATGTTTTTAGAGTTACGTTCTAGTTGTTTGGTCCCTCATTTGAGTCCACCTGTGTAGGTTCGGACCTGAGGAACCGAGGACCTCAGCAGTGAGTTCAGCTGCTTCTGAGTCAGTAGAGCTTCAGCCAGAGGTGAGTAGAATAAACCTTTATGTTTTAAAGCAAATGAATTATACAGTTGAGCATGTTCATGCATCATGAATGCCATGTGATGAATTAGGTTGTTTGCATTAGAATTCACGAATATGTTGCATTGCATTTATGATTTTGATGTGGATTGGTTATTGAATGATCCTTTAGTCCTCATATGGCATGATGATGCTACGGCATGATATGGTATGGAAGTCCAGGTTGTACCCATTCTACGTCCCTGGCACTATGTAAGAGAAAGTCCAGGTTGTACCCATTCTACGTCCCTGGCACATTGGTATGTATGATATGTTATGTTAAGAGAAAGACCGGTTGTACCCATTCTACGTCCCGGCACTTTGGAATGTAGAGGACTATTGGTGACAATACCATCCGAGATGTGATTTGTTGTGATGTGTTGCATTACATGATGGCATGAGATTTAAATGATGTTTTCTATTATTCTGCTCACTGGGCTCGAGTAGCTCACCCCTTTTCCCTAATCCCCCAGGATTGCAGGTACGGACTAGACAGAGAAGTCAAGAAGAGTAAAGTCTTGTAATTGTAATAGTTAGAAAGTGGACATGATAAATTGTAAGATGATGTATAACTGAATAGTTATGTTATGTATAATGATATTGAGGATTAGAAGTTGTGCTTAACCCTATAGATGTTGTAATCCCTTTTTGTTACATGATCTTAATGTTTATTGATGACTATGTTAGCCAACTCAACACATGTTATGCCACCCATTGGGGGCATTGATGAGATCCCATAGAGGGGTCAAGTTTATGATAATGATTATGTTCAGTGCATGCACAGGTTGAGTTTGGCGTATGATAGAATGTATGAAAGAAAAGTTTTAAATTTTTATGTATGTTGTTGATCATGTATGGGATTAAACAGGTTTTCAGGTTACATGTTAGGCTTGCTACGGGTCCCGGCGGCCTTAAGTCGACCTGGATCCTAGCACCGGTAGCGTTCCAATTTTCGGGTCGTTACAAAAAGCCTCCTGCCCATCTCGTTTGCACCAAACTCACACCTCAAGGTTTTATATCGCTCCTTGGCCACATAGGTGCAAAGGGCACCCTCCAATGCAGAGTGTATGGCATTATCAAACAGCTCATCCATCTCGATCTCATTCAGGTGGCGACAATCTATAGATCTCATGGCACTTTTGATTAGCAAGAGGTCTAGAGAAGGATCATCAAGGAGTGAGGGTGCCCGGTTTAGCACTAAGGCCAAGCGCTGGATGCTCGGAGGCTAGGAAGGCTCGACCCCTATGCTCATAGGAACTAGTACAGAGGGGGAAGGAACATCAACAAGGAGCTTAGAAGCTGGGGCAGAAGTAAAAACACCCAGGGCTAAAGATTCAAGCTAAAAGGGGGGCCAACTCCTCAGCCGCAGGTAGGGGCAGGGGAGAAGGAAGCACGATCACCTCTTCCACAGGGTGAGCACGCTTAGCAGGGGGATTAGCAACCCCGGCAATAGCCTTGTCTTTGTGAGCAGCATGTGCCGTCTCAACAAATTTGCTTGACCCAGCCATATCTACAGACAAAAGGAAAAGTAAGTAAGAAAGCCAGTTTGAAAAATAAAAAAGACAGAAAGAGAAGTACCTTGATTCCGAGTCAAGGAAATGCCTTCTCAAAGGCTGGGAAGGTTGGGCGAGTGAGGACCCGGGCCTGGTTTGCCTGTAGTTGACTCTGCCAAGACAAAATGACATTTGTAATACCCGGCTAGACTCCGGTATCGAAATTCCTACCGTTCGGTGAAATCTCGGGTGTCGGAGACCTCTAAAAGGGTAAAATCATGTTTTTATAAAATGTTTTAAAATATTTTATGTTTTTAAGTTAGAAGGAAAATGAGTTTTTGCATGAAAATAATCTTGGAGGACGACCCAGGTTCGGCCGCCGAACCTCAAGTTCGGCCGCCGAACATGCATGCACTTCGGGAGTGCTTTAGGCCCCCGAAAGCATAAGTGAGGGAAGTCCAGGTTCGGCCGCCGAACCTTATGTTCGGCCGCCGAACATGGCATGCATGCGGAGGCACGTTCGGCTCCCGAATGTGGCCTGGCCAGCCACCTATAAAGGGGTCCCTTAGCCGAAAACGGGCGAGCTTTTCTCCCCATTTTCGGCCAAGGTGAGCTCTCCGCCGTCCCTCACCGATCTTGAGTTTCTTCCTTCAAATCTTTCATGATTTTCACTAGTTTTCGCTTTGTTTTGAAGATTTTCGAGTATTAAGCAAGTTTTGGAGCTTTGATGTTCAAGAAACTCAAATCTCTCCCATCTCTGAGCTAGGGTCGTTTTCCTCTCGATCTTCAAGAGGTAAGGGCCGATCTTGAGCTCACTATATGTTTTAAACAAGTTTTAAGTTGATTCATGGAGTAGAAATGCATGTTTAGGTTGTTTTGAGTTTATGGGTTTAATGTGTGTTTATGAGCAATGTGGGTATGTTTGATGTGTTGTAGTTGGGGTTTATGCTAGTTTGAGACCCCTATGAACTTGTATACTTGATTGTGTATGATTGGGAGTGTTGTAGAATAGGTTTATGCATGTTTGAAAGGTTTGGGAGGCGTTTGTGCATGTTGGAGCTGAGTTTCTGCCACTTTGGAGAAACTCAGGTTCGGCCGCCGAACCCGCTTGTAGAGGCAGCCTTCGGCTGCCGAAGCCTACCCCCGAAAGAGGACTTTCGTCTCTGGAGGGCAGTTTCGACCGCCGAAACTGCCGCTGAACATGCATGAGTTTCGTCTCTATCTGGGAGTTTCGGCCGCCGAAGGTGCCGCCGAACCTGCTTGACTTTCGGCTCTGGAGGGACTTTCGGCCGCCGAACCTGCCGCCGAAAGTGCCCTGTTCAGCCTTCCTTTGCATGTTTTGCATGATTGTTTTGAGGTGTTTTAGGGGGTTTTTGGGGGATGTTTTTAGAGTCATGTTCTAGTTGTTTGGTCCCTCATTTGAGTCCACCTGTGTAGGTTCGGACCCGAGGAACCGAGGACCCCAGCAGTGAGTCAGCTGCTTCAGTCATTGTCAGAGCTAGCTGAGGTGAGTAGAATAAACCTTTATATTTTAAAGCAAATAAATTATAAAGTTTTGAGCATGCTCATGCATCATGAATGCCATGTGATGATTTAGGTTGTTCGCATTAGAATTCACGAGTATGTTGCATTGCATTTTATGATGTTGATGCGGATTGGTTATTGGATGACCCTTTAGTCCTCATATGATATGATGATGTTACGGCATGATATGGTATGGAAGCCTAGGTTGACCCATTCTACGTCCCTGACACTATGTAAGAGAAAGTTCAGGTTGACCCATTCTACGTCCCTGGCACATTGGAATGTTATGATATGTTATGTTAAGAGAAAGACCGGTTGACCCATTCTACGTCCCGGCACTTTGGAATGTAGAGGACTATTGGTGACAATACCATCCTTGATGTGATTAGTTGTGATGTGTTGCATTACATGAGAGCATGAGATTTTTAATTGTTTTATTATTCTGCTCACTGGGCTCTAGTAGCTCACCCCTTTCCCTAATCCCCCAGGGTTGCAGGTACAGGCTAGACAGTGAAGTCAAGATGGATTGAAGTCATGTGTATGTAATAGATAGGATGTGGACATGATAAATTGTAAAATGATGTAAAGTTATGAATAGTTATGTTATGTAAACATGATATTGAGGATTAGAGGTTGTGCTTGACCCTATGTGTATGGAGATCCCTTTTGTATACATGATCTATACTTTATGATGTTTATGTTCCACCAAGCTTGTGTATGATGAGATGCCCCATTGGAGCATTTGATGAGAGCTCCAGTGTGGGGTTTATATTTATGTTTATGTATATGCTTATGTGCATGCACAGGTTGAGCTTGGTAAAAGAAAAGAAAAGTTCAAATTTTTTATGTATATGTTGATCATGTATGGGATTAAATAGGTTTACAGGTTTTATGTCAGGCTTGCTATGGGTCCCGGCGGCCTTAAGCCGACCTGAATCCTAGCGCCGGTAGCGGACCGATTTTCAGGTCGTTACAACATTCCTCACCGCTTGGTTGATGTCAATTTTCTTTAGGGATTTAACCATTATTAGGAGAAAGGCTAAAGCTTTGTCTTCCTCTCTCCTCGGACGGACCCCATCCTTCTTCAACTCCACCCAATAATGCCAACTTGTTTGAAGACGCCCAAAACTCCCTAGCGTTTGGTGACGAAGGACAAAAAATTTATTCTTCCATCGCTTCAAGGAGGAAGGCATCTAGTCAAACATGTTCAGATACTTTCGACTACTGAAGTACTAAAACTCCTCATTTTTACCGGTACCCAGCTGGTATAATTGGGAAAAAAGCACTACACTTGGTTCAATGTGATTGTTAAAGCACACAAACTAGAAAGTCACCAGAATTCTCCAGTTATTAGGATGAATCTGGGCAATCGAAAACTTGTGGAACTGGAGGACATCCATAAAAAATGGATCCATATGAAATTGGAGACCCGCTTTCAATTGCTCCTCAAAAACAATAATAGTATTCTTAGCAGGAATCGAGTCACTCACGCAGACATGCGAAGAAGGAGCAAAGACACGGAAAGACTTCTGAAGAATTTGGTAAGCATCATAGAGACGGTCCACATTACGCTCTAAGAGGATAGATGGGTCTCACTAAGTGAGCTGCCTTTGTTTTTTGGAGACTCCCTCAACGGAACGATGGAAGCCGGTGTTCGAATGGGGCCATCAAAGGAGGAGCTGGAGGAAGAACATTCGCTAGAGAAAGAATAAGTATTTATGTTCATATTTAAGAAAAGAAAAACAAAAATTACAATAAGAAGTACAAGTTCATGAGGCATAAAAATAGGGAAGAAATTGTAAGCAGTTTTCTCTGAAAATGATTACAAGAGGTAGCAAATGTAGAACTGGGGAAAATGGAGGGCTTTTATAAGATGATTTTTAATGGTTGGCTTTAAATGCGGCACGATAAGAAGTACAGTCATCATGGAAAGAGTAGATAGGTGAAACGACGTGAGAAGCATGAAACCAATCTCAGGAGGCCACGTACCCTAAATCTTGAGAACAACTATCCCTTTCGAATTTGAAGAATCGAAAACCAGCGGGGGACCTCTGATGCTACATAACAATCGCCCAAGGTAAACTATAATCTGTCACCACAAGACAGAGTCACGTGGCAAGGACCTGATGAGTACGAAAATGCGAACCAACCCAAGGAAAGGAAGACTCGGACACCTTAACACCTGATTCATCCTCTGAGACGCCCTTCCCACGACAGAGCGAGTCACGGTACAAAGTTACCGTTATCAGGCATGACCCGGCGTATCCCTATTATGCCTGTAATCGCGGGATTACCAATTTATTAGCTTGCGATATATTCCTTATCAAGCAGTCGGTCATATCATCGCTAGATTATCAAAAAGTTCCATATTCATCACTACCTTCTTACGGTATAAGAGTAGAAGGATCACAAAAGAAAAGGTACGCTGTATTCTAATACTATTCAAACTCTTAGCAATTCATCACTTTCTATTCTTCAAGACACTAACTTGACCGCCAGAGTGACTGCTGTGGGCACCCACCACTACCTCACATCTCTTCTTTACAAATTCTAATCAATCACAACATAACTCTATTCTGATTATATCATAAATCTAGCCTGTGCAATATCAATAATCGTGATTAAATATAAAATTTTAGGCTTTTATATGAATTAGATATATTATCTTAGAAATTGACTATAATTTATTATAATCGCAATAAATTTAAAAGTTCGAAATTTTTATCCAAAATTAAAAATTTTAGCTATAATCACGATTAAATATAAAATTTTAGTTTTTTTTATTCCATTAGAAATAAACTTTTATATGTTGTAAATAGTGAAAAAAATACTCTTCTTATCCATTAATTTTTTTATAAAGTTAAATATTAAAGATAAATAAAATAAATATTAATATTAATTAAATTATAATAACCCGTAAATGTTTTTAAATATTACTATAAATATTATTAATTTTAATTGTATTTTGTTTAATATTAATAATAATAATAATAATAATTATTATTATTAATTTAAGAAATTAATCTTAACGAAAGAAAAATAAAGAAGAAAGAATAAATTGAGAGATGAAGAGGAAAGAGTATATATGTATATATATCTAAAAATTTGTAATAATAGGTAAAAAAGAGTTTTATAATACTTAAATTAAATTGAAAGAGTTTTAAGAAAATAAATGAAATTAAATGACTAAATTAAAAAAAATTGAGTGATTGTAAGTAGAAATTATCACTTTTATATATACTAGCTTTTTATCTAAGATGTGTTTCCACGTTTTTATATTTATTTTAATATTCGTGATTTATTTTGTAAATAATATAATTTTAATTTTCATATAATTTTATATAAAAATATAATAAAATTAAAATTAAGTACACGAATAATAATTTTAAATTTAAATAGAAATTAATTTTTAAATAAATTGAACGTTTAAAATAATAAAAAGTTTATATTATTTCTTAACCAATCAAAATTGAAAACAATTAGTAATTATTAATCTTAAATAAGAGTATTTTAGAAATTCTCATTATTTTCCTCCTTTTCATTTTTATATATAATGTAAATCATTAATTAAAAAATAATAACATCGAAAAAGAATGATTTTAAAAGAAAATTAAATTAATTAATTTATAAGATATATAAAATAAAATATATAATGTGTATTATATATAAAAAACACATGCTATTAAGAAAAATTAATTTTATATTAATTTTATTTTACAACTAATTTACAGTTAAGAAAATATTTATAAATAAGTCACTTTTATTTGTAAATTCTAAAAAAATACATATAAAATCATAAAGAGTTATTTGATTGTAGTTTTGGTATTAATTTTTAAATAATAAATATAAAAATTTAAATTCAAATAAATATGATTAATTTTATATAAAAGAATTATTTATAAACATATAACTATAAAATCTCAATATGAAAATAAAAATAACGAAACTATAATAAAAGAAATAAAAATTTATTTGAGATTGGCTAACTATTCATAATCTATATGAGTCCACCTAACAATAGATCAGTAATATTCTTTAGATTTTATCATTTTGAAAATAAGTTTATTAATGATAATAAATAAAAATTATATAATATTATCTAATAGTTTACTATGTGAATTGCCCTCTTAACAACCTCCTTTTGCATGTATTAAGAGTAATGTATATTTTATAATTTTATTTCTAATAATATATTGAAATTATAATATTATATGAACAAAATACTATAATATTAACTCAATCAATTTTTAATTTATTATTTATACATAATAAATCAATTTATAACCATTAAAATTTTAAAAATATAAATAAAAAATAATTCACAAAAAATAACAGGAATAAAAATATGATATTACATATATTAAGATGATTTAAAAAATAAAAATATATTTTTTTAAAAAAAAATTGATTATATTAATAAAATTCGATTATAAGTAATAGATTCGCTAATCAAAATATGAGCAGTTAGAGTTTAATTACGACGAACCCAGAAAGATCAGTTTTAGAATCTAACAAAGATTTACAATCATTCAAAATCAAACTCCTACATAAGATAATTTGATAAAAATGCTCATCAAGTGTTTATTTAAATCCCTGCATAAGATAATTTGGCAAAAATGCTCCTCATTCTTTCTCATCTCTCAAGCATAAATCATTAAAGTCTCCCGAATAAAGTTACGGAAGAGAACTTCTACGAGATAAAACTCGAATAAGATTCCAAGACTGACGTCGTTGTTGTGACTCCAGAAACCCGTAATAACTAGTAAACCAAATCAATAAAATTTAAAGAAAAAGTCAACCACAGAAACAGACACATAACTCTTCCACATTAACGAAAGACCTCCTAATTCTTGTCTATTGACTGAGAAGCAAACATTAAAATGTAAAAAATTACGAAAAAATTACTTACGAGAACTAAGAGCTTTTTATTTTCATAAAAAATAAAATATCCGACTTATAACTAGTAACCAAATCCTTCAATGCATTAACTGTCCGAGGATTGCTGAATTCTCGGTAGTTCAAACACAGGATAATCATTGCTTTCAGCTATCCCGACCTTTGACGAGATGAGGCATCCTTCCAAACAATGAGGCATCGATTGTACAACCAAGGGCTCCACTCTCTGTATTTTTAAAATCAACATTATTAAAAAATCGAAATAAATATCTTTTTGTCTCTAATTTCATAATAGATACCCCTCTAAAGGATACTATAAATCTGCCAAAGAGATTTGCATATTCTGAAAATTGATTGGATTGTATGTGAGAAACATCCCCACTATACAGAAATCATAAGTAATGATCGAAATATCCCTGTAATTGTTAATAAGGACAACACCATATAAGGACAACACCATTTTCTTTTTAATCGATAGTCAATTGACGCATATCGTCCTCTTTTGCATATCGTTCTCCATGGGAAAGGAAAATAAGAAGTTAAATTTAAGGAAGAGGAAAATGCGAGAGTATCGAGTCATAAAGGGACCATAGAGAGAAACTTATAAATAAAAACATTCTTATTAGTAATACATAATTTATTTTTTCTTGATCTTATACCGATGCATACTCTTTTCTCTTGTAACTATTAATAACTTTTCTTTTATATCTCTATCCTTTCGGTTTAAAACACTCAAAATATGAATATTTAAATACAATAACATATAAAGATAAAAACTGATATATAAAAATAATGATAGAATTAATATAATTTTAATATAAGATTAGATATTATTAATCTAATTTATAGATTATAAAGATTACAATCATACTTTATAATTAGATTTAAATAAGTGATCAATTAAATTAAAATAAAATTATAATCTAACATATATCCTTAATTAAAAAAATGTAATTTTATTATATTTTTATATATTTTTAAAGATTTTTTTAATTAATTAAAATTAATTTAAAAAAATATAATTATCATCTATTTTAAATATTAAATTTTAAATAATAAAATTATCAACTACTTAAATAATTTATAAATAATTTAAAATTTTAAAAATATTTTGAAAAATCCAATTATTTCACCCTTTTTCTCACTTTTATGTATAGTATAGATTATAAATAATTAAAGCAACAACTTATTATATATGATAATTTTATATAATTAAAATTATTAATCTTTTATAATTATATAAAAAAATATTATATTATATTAAAATTATTTAATTTTTTTATATACAGTTAATTCTTAAAATTATTATAATCAATTTAATTATTATTTTATAATTTTAATTTTATAAATTTAGACTTATTATATAATAATTTAATATTATTACAATTAATTTAATATTTTAATATTCTTAATTAAAAATTAATTTATCATTGTCTAAATTATATTTTTATTTATTATCCTATAATTTTTTATATCAAAATTTAAAATTTTTATTATTTATGTATATCGTAAAATTTACATACTTATACATTAACTTTAAATTAATTTTAATAATAACAATTATTTTCACTTCAAAAATAAATTATGATTGTTATAATTAAAAGATCAATGTATTATCTAATAATTTTACATTATCAAAATTATTATTTTTATATTTCTTTTCATAATTAAAATAAAATGTAATATTTTATTATGAAATTCAATATATAATATAAATATATATAAAGATTATAATATCACACTATAAATTAATTAATAAATAGTATATTAATAAAAATTAGATTTAAAATTTTTATTAATATATATAATAAAGTCTATAAAATTTTTTTAAAAAATATAGCTTAACTTTAATATATTGACTAAAATAATTCAAATGTCTTCATAAAATATAAGATTTATTACTTGTTATTTAACTTGATTTTTTAATTATTTTTTATTAGATAAAATAATTTAAAAATAAATTTAATAGTAATTATAAGTTTAATATATTAAAAAATTTTAATTTTTAAATGTTATAAATATTACTCAATTTAATATTAAAATCTATTTTTTTTTCAAAGGGGTAAGTTTACATCAAATAATTTATAAAAATTAAAAGCTTTCATTTTTAGATGATTTTAATTTTTTTTAATAATTTTAATTATAATAAAAAATTAATTAAAATAATTTACATATAGGTGTAATTGTAATATTTTTAAACTCAAATCTATAATTGTAATTGAATTAAAAATCATAATAAAACTATATCCATTAAAAAATTTAAAATTTAAAGTTAAAATAAGAAATTCATTTAATTAAAATAATATTTAATTTACAATGTAAATTTAAAATAAAAATAATAAAAATTTTATCGATTAATCTAATAAAATTTAAATTTAAATAAAAAACTCACTTAATCAAATATAATTTAAATATTAAAAAATATTCTCAATTAATTTGAAATAAAATAAAATATAAATATAATTAAATTAAAAATTTTTAAATAATAAAAATATTGTAATTATTAAATAGTAGTAAGAGTTTAATTCATTTTAATTTAAAATATTTTGTTTTAAAAAATTAAACCATATATAATTTTATAAAAATTTATTTAAATTATTTTTAAAAAAAATAAATAATTGTAAATGAAATTAATAAATATAGATTATATGCAATAATAGTAAGAGATATACAAGAACTTTTTTTTTTTTTGTTAAATAATGATGTTGATTAGGTTGAAAGAGAAGAGTTGAAAATAAAGCAGTCCAAGAGAATCTTTCCACCTCATACCATTACCAATCTCATAGTAATAATAATTAATAAAAAAATAATAATGTGCATTAAAAAGGAGGAATTTGGGAACAGAAATCCTGAAATTATGGAAAGATTAGGACAAGGAGCCCTCAAGGGGACATGAAATTGACCTTTTTAGAGGCTTATACATCTCAAACCATTTTCTATTTTTTTATTTTTTATTTTTTTATAAGACATTATTGAAAGCAAGAGTCCATTACCTTCCCTAAGAAAAACAAAGTTAAAAATGAAAGGACCCAAAGAGAAAATTATCATTTTTTTATTAAAAAAAATAGGGAGTGAATCAATATGTTGATTAATTTATCAATTGAATTATTTTAAGTAATTTAGTCAATTGGATTAGTATGGTCGTTAATCGAGTGTAAATAAACCAAACTGGTTTGTGAGTTATTCAAAATTCAACTCGATAAATACTCGATTGAATTCGACTTATTTTTTAAACGAGTCGAGTTCGAACTCATTAAACAAGTCGAACTCGACAATAAATTTATGAGCAAACTCATTTGGCAACACTAATTCCACGTCGAAAGTTAAAAGATATGGATGATAGTGACTTCTCTATAAATGAATAACTTTTTTATATTTTCTTTCATTAATTTTGAATTTGAGAGATTTTAATTAAATAAAAAATTTTAATTTAAAATTCTCTTAATAATTTTATAATTTAAATAAATTTAAATTATTTTGAGTTTGTTTATAATATAATCGAGTTTAAATTCAAATCTAAATGAGTTCAAATTTAAATTTTTTAAATGAAGTTTAAATTGACTCGTTAATACGATAAATAAATTTAATGAATCAAATTTAAGTTTAATATTTATTTTATAAATTAAGCTTATAAATGAAGTTTGAGTCGAATTTAAATTTAAATTCAATCGTTTAAATTTATTTTTTAATCAAACTTAAATTTATCAAAATTCGATTCGACTCGCAATAATTATTAAGACAATGAAAAGGATTAATCACTCTTAGCAATCAGTCTCATACCAAAATATTCACAACTACAGCAAAAGTGGCTCCAAAATTATGTCAAGACTAAGAAAAAGCCATAAAGGTTTTGGTTGGGCAGTTCACCAAGAAAATCAATAATATATAAAAGAAAGAAACAAAGAATGATGTATGAAGCATCATGCATGTGCATCCCACATTATTAATATAAAAGAAGGAAGCTTATTATTAGATAGTGACTTCCAATCAAAACATTGATTAAATTTATACTTCAACTTGAGAGTCTGTGTGAGCGCTTTTCTTTCACAAAGTCTACAATTATATCCCGTTTATATAAGAATTTAACTAATTCATTTATTTTACTATATTTTTAATTTTTTTAATACATAAATTATTTATTTAAAATAAATTAAAATTTTACATTAAAAAAATATCATAAATATTTTACATTCCAATATAATTCTCAATCTATGGCAGTGTGTTAGTATTATATGAATGATTTTAACATATGTTTGGATAAAGTTTGGAGAAATGAAAATTGGCAAAGTAGGACATAGATTTGGGAAATTATTAAGAGTCACATCTCGAGTAAAATACAAATTTGACAAAGAAAAATCAATTAAATATAAATATATATATAATATATACAATGTCCTTTTGATTGGATGGCAATTTTATCTGGACAGTGATGAGATTTCATTTAAGATAATAAATAATGAAAAAAAATTTACTATTTAATATTTATAATAAGAAAAAATTTATTAGTAAATTTTAAAAAAGTAAGCTCTATATTAAAAATATTAAAAATTCTTTTATAATATTTAATTAAATTATTAAATTATTATTAATATTAAAATTATTAAAAGAAATAAAAAATGTATTTGCTTAAGCTATTATAGTTTTAATTCATGACTGCGAATTTTAATAAATTAACTACTTTATTGATAATAACATATTTTTAAATCAAATTATATTAAAAAAATGAATTGTAATTTTTATTAAATTTTATAGATTAAAGTTATATATTATTGGGCTTTTTATAAAATTAGGATCGGGGCTACTTTTATTTTCGGATTTGGAATTGGAAAGATTTTATTTGCGATTTTGGGGTTTATGGCAGTCGAAAAGGACGCCTGGCGCCAGAGCCTGGCGCCGCTTTTTTTTTTCAATGTGATCTGACACAACTTTAAGTCGCGGTAAATATTTTTTTTTTAAATTGTTATTTATTTATTTTTTAATTATTAATATATTATAATAAAATATTTATATTATATTATTTTTTTTATTTATATTATATTTTTATAATAATAAATATTTTTTATAATTTTAATATATTAATATTTAAAAAAATTTATTATTAATATTTAAATAAAAATTAATAAAATTATATTTCAGGATTATAAAATTGATATTATGTTGCGTTTAGATGGATAAATTTTTTTTATTATTTTAATATATTAATACAATAATTCTGTAATTAAATAGTATCACGTTTAATATTATTTCATAGTTTTACAAAATATTAAGATTAGTTATAAATAATTATTATATTTTATAAAAATATTTTTAATATGTAAGAATACTATAAAAATTAATAGTAAAGTGATTCCACACAAAAATATTTAGAAATATAATATTATACGGCTATTAAATCTGTATAAAATAGCTTTATTGAATTAATTACTTAATTTAGTTATTTTTTATTTTTAATAAATTATAAATAATTCGTATAATATATTTAAAATTATTATATTATCTTATTATTAAATATTATATGAGAACTGAATTATTTATAATTTATATAAAAAAAATTAATTAATTAATTTAATCGTAAAATAAATTAATTAGATCTATTATATTTAATAAATTATAAATAATCAAGTGATCATATATAATATTTAATTATTATTATTTATTAATTATTTAAATTACATTATTGTTTATAATTATAAAAATAAATAAATATTAATATTTAAAATTATAAAATTTTTTTATTAACTGCTCTTTAGAATTATAGAATATTATTATAGGCCACTTAAATGTTGCATGCGATTGTTTATAATTTATCAAATATAATAAATTTAATTAATTTACTTTGAATTAGATTAATTAATTATTTTTTTAATAAATTATAAATAACTCAATTCTCATATAACATCTAATAGTAAGATAATATAATAATTATTTATAACTATAATAATTATTTATAACTACGCTTAGTATTTTGTAATGTTATAAAATAATATTAAATGTGTACAAAATATTTATACTATTTAATTGCAGAATTAATGTATTAATATATTAAAATAATAAAAAAATTTATCTCTCGATAAATATATACGATATAATTGAATTATTTTTATACATCTAATAGTACATAATATTAATTTTATAATTCTGAAATATAATTCTAGTAATTTTTTATTTAAATATTAATAATAAAATTTTTTAAATATTAATATATTAAAATTATAAAAAATATTTATTATTATAAAAATATAATATAAATAAAAAAATTAATATAATATAAATATTTTATTATAATATATTAATAATTAAAAAATTAAAAAAATATAATTTAAAAAAAAAGTCTAGCGCCACTTAAAGTGGCATCAGACCACATTTAAAGAAAAAAAAAAAGCCTGGCGCCACTTAAAGCAGCGCCAGGCTCTGGCGCCTATCAAGGAGACGCCAGACAACCGAACCCTAAAAATCTTTCCAACCTCAAATCCGGAAATAAAAATAGCCCCAATCTTAATTTTGTAAAAAGTCTTATATTAATATAATAAAAAGTAGTTTAAATATACGTCCAATCGAATAATTTTTGTGCACGTGTGTCTAAGTTAAAAAAAAATCTCATCAATTGTCAATGTGATTCCCTACGTTAGCATTAGACCGCTCACAGGGTCCACCTCCATTTACAAGTCCAAGCTCCCCTCCCCCCTCTCCTAATAATAAGGAAAATTTACATTTTAATCTCTAATTATTATTATTAATAATAAATTAATTATTATATTTTTAAAAATTTATTAAAATATTCTTAATTTTTTTTCGTCAATAAAGTCATCTTTTCATTTAAAAATAGATAAAGGATGAGAGAGAATTTTTAAAATTTAATTTTACCTTCAAATAAAATTCCTTATTTAGTCATTAATATTATTATTAACAAGTCAATTTGATTTGTCCTTATATTTTCAAAAATTTATTGAAATGTTGTTATTTTTTCTCATAGTTATTAAAAATAAAAAGTAAGAAGAAAATTTGCCATTGGAGAAATTGATTTAATAGAAAATTTAAAAGAAGAAAAATAATGTAATTAAAATGGTTGGATAATAAAATAAATAATTAGATTAAAGACTCAGATAATTAGAATTAAGAAGTTTTAAATTAATTCTTTAATATAAATTCCACTAATTTTTAGCACTTAAATTAATTTTTGATTAATTAATAATTCCATCAAATTTATAGATTTAATTAATTAACTATTAAAATTATTTAAATTAAATCAATTAATTACTTAATATAAACGAATATACTAATTGCTATTTGTATTAATCTAATTAAATAATTACGTATTTATTTGAATTAATTAGCAATAAATTGTCTGCGTAGGAAATTCAATAAACCTCTTAATTTTCTAAGAGTATACAATAACGGAGATGATGTTCTCAAAAATAAAAATTAATTGAAAATAGAAATAAAATAAACAGAAATTTAGAATAAAATCTCACAACTTTAAATAAACCTCTATTTAATTAACTTTCGACCGAATAAAAAGGATTTATCCTTTAAGAATCATAATAAAATTGTAGAAAATAAAAAAAAAGAAGAAAAATTCCACCAAGGAGGAACCGAAAAAGAGTGAGGAGACTATGAATTCTACTTTTAGAGTAGTGATTATATAGATTTTTTTTCTAAACAAAAAGATAATTATCACGATTTAAAAAAATAAAACACTATTTTATGATAATTTTTATCTTAATTCTAATATGATCATATTTACGTCTATTTGAAATAATTTTGAATTTAGTGCAGCTCGCAAATTCAAAATTTTAAAACCTGTCCATCGACTTGAGCTACAGCCTTAGACAACTCTAACTTCCACTAAGAAATCACTCTAAAATAGTACTTTTCAGTTTTTTTTTATTTTCAATTTAAAATCTGTTCAAAATCAAAATTTAAATAAAAATTAACCTTTTATCTTAAAATAATAATAAAATTATAAAATTTAATATGTAAAAAAATAGTGAGTTTTGCAGCCCATAATAATATATAAGAGAAATGATATATTAATGTAAAAGTGAAATTTTTTATTTTTTATTTTGCTTTTTTGGAATTTAAACCATCCATTGTTGCATGGATAACAATGATTTAAAAGGAAGAAGAGGAGTTGATATTTTTACATGGAAAGAAAGAAGAAGAAAAGTTGATATTTCCTTGATTTCTTCAGAGTTGAAATGAGCAGTATAGGGTCCAGTCATTAATTGAAATATTTAATACCAACAAGATTTTCCAAGAAAATTTACGAGTTTGATTGAGACTAAAAGAATATATTGAATCAAATTATAAGATCTCATCAAATCATCATCATCATTGTCTTCAGATTCATTGATAAAGCTTTCTAAACAGAGTACTTGTTCATCACACTGCTCACCCTTCAATGGTCTTTGGCATTCAATATTTCCAAGGACACCATGTTACCCAGAAAATTATACAATTTTCTTTTCTTTTCTTTTCTTTTCTGTACCTGTAAGAAAATAAGCTGACTTTCTAACCTGTTTCTGGAAATTATTTCAAACAAAACATAATGCATTTTGCTTCCCAAAGATTTTCCATCATTCTGCACTCTATAAGTGATGCACACTAGTACACTGCTTTCAAATGGTAACCAATTCCATGCTACACTCATTAAAGCCTTCATCTCTCTCCATGAAACCCATATATCTGCAAAATTTACATTTCATTTGTTTGCAAAAAAAAAAACTTATATTTTAAAAAATATTTTTCATAAATTTTTAGACTGTACCCATGCTAAATGCCATGGCAGACCCATCTATTAATAATAATAATAATTCTAATTTATTTATTTATTTTTGAGTAGGTGATTTGGTTGGCAACTTTTGATGGTGAATAATATATTCTAGTAATTGAAAATTCTTACAAGTTGACGTGAGATTGTCCCTTCCAATGAAGGCTAATCTTACATTTTAATTATCTGCTGATTTTTAATCCTTTACAGCCGACAGCATTACCACATCTGCAGCTTATAAAAATTATCTTAATTTTTACATACTCCTTTCTTGCATGTGCACTGCACTGATACTTCAGATTCCACTTTTCATCATATTTATAAATTAAACCCAAAAAAAACTAATTACAGCGGATCCTTTACTTTGAAAGTATAGAATATAAAATCTCTCGGATTTATTCAGATTCAGTCTTTAAATTATTACATAAAAAAATTAATTAGAATTGATTTTTTACTATGAAGGAGAATAGAATATAAAATTTCTCAAATTTATTGAGATACAGTCTTCCTAAATTATTACATAAATTCTGTTCCATACAAAACGATTGACTTTCCCATTCCAAGCCAACAATTAGATTGGATCTCAGTTTTTTTTTTTCCTTTAATTTCGATTCAAATTTGAATTTAGAGATTATTTTTTTAATTTTATTTTCTTTTATACTCATTTAAAGGAGATGCCAAATAAATTATAACCCAATTAATAAATAATCAAGCCTCCGAAATTAAAATTATTTTAATTTTATAGTTATAATATTTTTTATTAAATAAAAAATTTATAAATTTATAAATTTTTATATTTATATCCTAAATTTAAAATTTTAGACAATAAAATTAATTCTTTCCCATTTATCTCAATTTTAACTATTAGATTCAATCAATTTTAACTAATTCTTTTTTAATTTGGTACCATGAATTATTATTAAAAAATCTATTAGATAAAAAATTTAAATGTTTACATTAATTTATATTTATATTCAAAATTTTAAATTTTAAAAACATTCAATAATAATTATGATTATGACTAAAAGTACTAAATTGAATTTGTAAAAGTTATTGGTAAATTATAATATAGTCCCTAAAAATTTTATATTAATAAAATATATAGACCTTTAATTTAAATTTTATATTGAAAGATTTTATTTTATACTTATTATATGTAATATTAAATATATTATATTAAATAATTATTTATTACAAATAAATTTTCATTACATAATACATATATAAATATTATATATTAAAATATTTCATTAAATATTTATATCAAATATTATAAATTGTAGGCATATTTTTAATATATAAAAAGTATATTTTATATTAATAATATTAATTAAATGAGATTATTAAGAATGTAAAGTAAATAATGAGATTGATAAAAAAAGAAATTTTTTAAAATAAAAAAATATATTTTAAAGATTTTTATTAATTTAACAAAACTTTTAATTCCATAAGCATCGTTACATCACATTTCAATACTATACTTTTACATTACATCATATTCATGTCCACATCTAGCTATTACATAAAACATGACTCTACTCCTACTGAACTCCTGGTCTACCTGTACCTGCAAGCCTGGGGTTAAAGGAGAGGGGTGAGCTATAAAGCCCAGTGAGCAGAATAATAAAATATTCAATTTAATTTTCATGCTTTCATAAAATGCAACGCATCACAAACAAATTATATCAAGGATGGACTTGTCACCAATAGTCCTCTATATAGTCCAACTGGCGGCGTAGAATGGGCCTCACTGGTCTTTCTCTTACATAGCATAACATAGCATAACATTTCATAGTGTCAGGAACGTAGAATGCGCCTCACTGGTCTTTCTCTTAACATGGTGCCAGAAGCGTAGAATGGGCTGACTATATTATAGTGTATCACTAATGTCTGTATATTCAATTTAGTTCTCTTATTTATAATAAGATAAATTGAAAAGATATTATTTAAAATTTTAAATATAAATATAAATTAATATAAATACTTGAGTTTTTTATTCAATAGGTTTTAAATCAAAAGAGAAATTTGAAATGAAATTAAGGGCAGGTTGTGTAGAGAAAGGTCCTTAAACAAGTGAAAAGATATTGGGAGAGTGAAGTTAAAAAGGCACATGCTTGGTTGTGACCACAGAAATTGATGGACCACCTGCATTCTTGCATTATTAAACAAGACAAAACTCATTTTGATTTATAGAATCCACTCTCAAAATTTTATATCTATACATATATTCAATGGTTTCCTCCTGTGGTGTTTTGATCTGCAAACCTATCACTGTCCCTTGCTTAAATCCATCAATCACTCTGTCAACCTGAAATGTTACTTAGTTCATCTGAATCAGTCAATCAAAATTCTTGGAAAATATTTTTTCATAATGTCTTCAAATACTATAAATAATATCTTAAAAATGGTTGTAGATCAGTGTCTAAATCTTAAACACAGTAAAATTTGTAGATGAAATAAATGGAGTATTCATACTTTCAGTTAAAAAAATGGATTTATCTTTTTTTTTTTTAACAGAGAATGCCTTAATTGGTTGGAAGAACATGACAGAAGAAAGAAGGAAAAAAACATCCAGAGACATAAATAAAACAAAAATATTAATCTCCTCGTCCAATTAGAATAATAATGGAATAAAAAAGAAGGTGCCTTTCGATCCAGATCTTCTGCTTTTCTTCTATAAACAAAACATGGGGTTTCGCCCTCTACAATCCCAAAACAGATCAACAGTTCTCATCTCTCAGCAATGCCTGAAACTCTAAGGAATCTCTTTCTTTCTCCCAATATCTTCTCCTTCACTTTCTTTCTATCAATTAACTCTATTTTCTTTCATTCTTGTTACTCCATTGATGAACAAGGCCTAGCTCTTTTGACATGGAAGAAGAGCTTAAACAGCTCCACAGATGTACTCAATTCTTGGAATCCTTCAGACCCAACTCCATGCAACTGGTTTGGGGTTCGTTGCAACTCAAATGGAATGGTTACAGAGATAAGCTTGAAAGGAGTAGATTTGCAAGGTCCATTACCTTCAAATTTTCAGTCTCTCAACTCCTTGAAGACCTTTATCCTGTCCTCTGCCAATCTCACCAGCAATATTCCAAGAGAGTTGGGTGAATATCAAGAGCTCAGTTTCATTGATTTTAGCGACAATTCTCTCTCAGGTGAAATACCAGGGGAAATATGTAGGCTAAGCAAACTGCAAAGCTTATCTCTCAATACAAATTTTCTTGAAGGCGAAATTCCTTCTGATATTGGTAACCTCTCAAGCCTTATGTACCTGACTCTTTACGACAATCAACTCAGCGGAAAAATTCCAAAGAGCATTGGAGCATTAAGCAAGCTGGAAATCTTCAGAGCTGGTGGGAACAAAAATCTGAAGGATGAGCTGCCTCAGGAGATTGGGAACTGCACCAACTTGGTTGTGTTAGGCCTTGCTGAAACTAGCATTTCTGGGAGCTTGCCTTCATCAATTGGAAAGCTGAAAAGAATTCAAACTATAGCCATTTATACAACACTCCTATCAGGTCCTATCCCAGAAGAGATTGGAAACTGCAGTGAGTTGCAGAATTTGTACCTGTATCAGAGCTCTTTATCTGGTTTGATTCCAAGGGGAATTGGGGAACTTAGCAAGCTTCAGAGTCTGCTTCTTTGGCAGAACAGCTTAGTGGGTTCAATCCCAGATGAGCTTGGGCGATGCACAGAGCTCACTGTCGTTGATTTTTCTGAGAATCTTCTGACTGGAAGCATCCCAAGAAGTTTTGGGAATCTTTTGAAGCTTCAAGAGCTTCAGCTAAGTGTCAATCAATTAACAGGCACCATTCCCGTTGAAATCACAAACTGTACAGCCCTCACTCATCTTGAAGTGGATAACAATGCCATTTCGGGTGAGATTCCTGCAATTATTGGCAATCTAAATAGCTTGACTCTGTTCTTTGCTTGGCAGAACAATCTAACAGGCAATATTCCCCAGTCTCTATCAGAGTGCCAGAATCTTCAGGCTCTTGATCTCTCATACAACAATCTTTTTGGTTCAATACCAAATCAGATTTTTGGGTTGCAGAATCTCACCAAGCTACTGCTACTTTCCAATGATTTATCTGGTTTCATACCACCAGATATAGGCAACTGCACCAACCTGTATAGATTGAGATTGAGTGGAAATAGGCTGGCGGGCACTATTCCATCGGAAATAGGAAAATTGAAGAGTTTGAATTTCATGGACTTGAGCAACAATCGTCTCGTCGGAGGAATTCCCCCATCCATATCTGGATGTAAAAATCTCGAGTTTCTTGATCTCCATTCAAATGGGATTGCTGGTTCTTTACCAGATTCTCTGCCCAAAAGCCTACAGTTTGTGGATGTTTCAGACAATAGGCTTACAGGTCCACTGACTCATAGTATCGGGTCATTGACTGAATTAACCAAGCTTATCTTGGCAAAGAATCAACTTTCAGGCAGTATTCCGGCGGAGATATTATCTTGCAGTAAGCTGCAATTGCTCAATCTTGGAGACAATGGCTTATCAGGAGAAATTCCAAAGGAGCTTGGTCAAATGCCAGCATTGGAAATCTCTCTCAATCTTAGCAGCAACCAACTTTCCGGTGTGATCCCATCAGAATTTTCTGGTCTCAGCAAGCTTGGAGTGCTTGATCTCTCCCACAACATGCTCAAAGGGAACTTAGATGTTCTTGCAGACCTTCAAAACCTTGTTTCTCTCAATGTATCTTTCAATGACTTCTCCGGTGAATTGCCTGACACTCCCTTTTTTCGAAAGCTCCCCTTAAGTGACCTTGATTCGAACCAAGGTCTCTACATTGCTGGAGGAGTAGTAACACCCACAGATAGCATGGGACGTGCAGCACGCAATAGATCAGCAATGAAACTAGTGATGTCCATTCTTCTCAGTGGCAGTGCAGTGCTAGTTCTCCTAGCAATCTACATGCTTGTCCGCGCCCGAATTGCTAACCATGGGCTAATGGAAGATGGAAACTGGGAAATGACTTTGTACCAGAAGCTTGATTTCTCCATAGATGACATTGTTCGAAATCTAACATCCTCTAATGTTATAGGCACAGGCAGCTCAGGAGTAGTATACAAGGTCACAATTCCAAATGGGGATTCTCTAGCAGTTAAGAAGATGTGGTCATCAGAAGAATCAGGAGCATTCAATTCTGAAATTCAAACACTTGGTTCTATCAGACACAGGAACATTATCCGGCTTTTAGGCTGGGGTTCTAACCGACACCTGAAGCTACTTTTCTATGACTACCTCCCAAATGGAAGCTTGAGCTCCCTTCTTCATGGTGCTGGAAAGGGAGGGGCAGAATGGGAAACAAGATATGGTATTGTGTTAGGGGTGGCACATGCACTCGCATACTTGCATCATGATTGTTTACCACCAATTCTTCATGGAGATGTAAAAGCCATGAATGTACTTTTAGGACCAGGCTATGAAGCTTTTCTAGCTGATTTTGGCCTAGCAAGAGTTGTGGCTGATGATGATTCAGCCAAACCAAGCCAGAGACCTCACCTAGCTGGTTCTTATGGATACATGGCTCCAGGTACTTTTTTTTTTCTTAAAAAAAAAAATCAGGTTTGGTTGTTAAATTTTATAATGTTAAATCACGAAATCATGCTTAATTTTCTTGGATTTCCTTAATTTTGCAGAGCACGCATCAATGCAGCGGATCACTGAGAAAACCGATGTGTACAGTTATGGTGTGGTGCTTTTAGAGGTCTTGACGGGAAGACACCCATTAGACCCAACATTGCCTGGTGGTGCACCCTTGGTTCAGTGGGTTAGGGACCACTTGGCAAGCAAGAAAGACCCAGTTGACATTCTTGATGTAAAACTTAGAGGGAGGGCTGACCCTACAATGCATGAAATACTCCAAACTTTAGCTGTATCATTTCTGTGCATCAGCTCCAGAGCTGATGATCGTCCAACAATGAAAGACATTGTTGCAATGCTAAAGGAGATTAGGCATGTCGACCCTGTAAGGCCAGAAACTGACTTATCAAAGGGAGGTTTGGCAGAAGCTCGATCGCCATCCCCTAGGATTGTAGTGTCACAAGGATCTTCTAACTGCTCATTTGCTTTCTCTGATGATTCAACCTATAATGGGTAAACATTTCAAGGATAGTTTTCAGAGCTTTCATGTTCTGTACATTATCCACCACTTGATGGGGCAATCATAGTAGTAAAAGGTCCTCTCTGGGTTGTAATTTTCACCATATTTGATGTTTTAGATTAGGAGAAAATCTGTTAAGAGTAAATTCAGCTTCTGGGTATGTAAAATATATTATCAAAAGCAAAGAAGAATAAGAGAATTTTCAGAACTTTTAAGGGTAGAAATAGAAAGGGGTCCATACTCTATGGTGGTTTGACAGCTCCAATGCTGATGGGGGGATTACCTTGGGAGCAGAGGAGAGCATGTAGGAGCTGGACCAATCAATCATTGGTAGTTTTGGATCTATGTAGTTATAATTTAATGCAAGGAATGTGATTCTCTATCTAAAAATTAAAACAAAAGCAGCCTTTCCAGCAGTGCTCACATGGTCCCACGTTCCTTAAGCCACATGTCCATGTGCTGTCTGAGAAAGACCTTTCCAGCAATGTGCAAAGAGACATCTACAGCCAAAGAATGCTAAACACTTGCATGTCTTAATTCAGAAGCACATGCTCTGAGCAGGACGATTATACCTGCTCATGAATTCCAAAACAATGTAATAGGCAACTAGCTCACATGAAGTTTATAGCTATAATGTTAAACAATCTAATCTAATAATTACTAAGACACTGTTAATTATATCAACTCATCACTGCTCCAGTTAGTTGCTTTTTGACTTGCTAGTCTACTTGGTTGTAATTAGGTACAAACAAGTACAATGAATATGCTAATTAGTATCAATTATTTGTCAATCTTATCAACAGTAAGAAGATCTAGCTGAAATATTTTCATTAACTGGATAGAAATTAAAGAGTTGACATCTACACCAGCTCAACAGCAAGATCTGGATGAAATATTTGCACTAACTGGATGCATGAATTCTTCCATTATCAGTATCAAACACATCTACTTGTACCACTTGCTGATTAGTCTTGGAGGTGTTTCCTAATTAGGATGGGCTTTGGTTCTGCGTAGATAAGATGGCAATGGCCTACATTAATGACGTAAGATGAAACTTGGCACAGTGAATGGTGAAGTGGACAGTTTTTGGCCACAACAATGTGGTGCTAAGTAGACAGCAACTTATCCTCATTGAGCAACTTATTTCTTCGGCGACAGTGTGGACCATCGGCCGAAATTGAGATGGCCCGCGCCCCTTGTGTCGCATCAGGGGACATAAATACTTGTTATACTATAGGAAGAATGCTGAGATTCTCAACCTTTCCAATATGAAACTAATTAACACCCAGCTGAAGTGACTGAAGCCGATGAA
This sequence comes from Manihot esculenta, assembly GCF_001659605.2. NCBI lineage: Eukaryota > Viridiplantae > Streptophyta > Magnoliopsida > Malpighiales > Euphorbiaceae > Manihot > Manihot esculenta. The sequence goes on along the minus strand of NC_035165.2, from coordinate 32,797,215 downwards.
TTTTTCTTGATTTATGTGTCTCCTTGGGAACATCATGAACTTGAAGCCACTGTTTCGAACCCTGAACCAAAATATGATACATAGAAAGCTTTGCTAAGGCAAGTCTTGACTCGCCATCCTCAGAAACCAGCTTTATGGACTTCTCTGCATTTGCTTTACTAACTCCCTTCTGCCTTGTTAAACAATCAAATATTAAGCAGTAGGGGTTGGCATTTCTAATTGAAAATACACATAAAAAGAATGAAAATTCATCAATTTTCTCATCTTTCCTTTCTTTTCCCATTTCCAGCCAATAGAATCCACTTACTAGTGCTTATCCACTAAGCTCAGTGACCTCTCATAAGTTTCTTAATATCAATATTTTGTGGCAGTATATGGGTCTCTAGTGTGCACCATGGAGCCACCGATTCATATGCCATTCTCCCACTAAAGCATTTCGAGTCTTAAGTGCAGTCCCCATTCTTCTCTGCATTGATTTGCTTGTATAAATATATGACAAAATAGATAAGAACTAGAAACTTAATCACAGGATGGCAACTGATAGAGTATTTTTGGGTATCGGATCCGACTGAATTCTAATAGGACGGACTTGAATATTTTTGAATATCGGATTCGACTGAATTTTAATAGGACGGACTTGAATAGTTATAATGAGGTTTGTGACGAATTCAAATTTGAAAAATAATACTGCAAATTTGGATTGAATTCGAATTTTATATATAAAATACTCACTATACTTTCGATTTATTCATATTTTTGATTTTAAACCAAATACTCTTCTTATGCGCTAATATTATGATTTATTTATTAAGAATTATTCTCTCCCCTTAATATTCATGTTTTTTCCTAAAAAACGATTGAGTGATCTAAAATTAAACAATTTATTTATTTAGTCTCAAAATTAAATTTTCCAAAAAAACAAATTATGAAAAACTAATTTAACTAAAACTATATAAATTACATAAAAATAGATAACGTTGTTCTAACTTCTAATATTATTATTAAAAGAAATGAGATTATAATAAGAAAACCACTAAAATTTTATATTGATGAAAATAATTTGAGAAAACAATGTAGAATCCTGATCATTAATCGGTTTAATAAAAAAAAAAATCAAATTATATCAATTTAGTTCAATTTTTTTATAATTGGATTCAATTACACTTATAATGTTTTTAAAAAAATTATATTATTTGATTCAGTCCATTTAATTGAAAAATCTTAATTGAATTAATTTATAAATTATATAAATTATTGTTTTTTTCATTATTATCTATAATCTATTACATATATAAAAGTTGGAAGAGAATGAAAATAATTGAAATGATAAAATTATTTTTAATTATTTATATTATTTACTATTATAAAATTTATTATTTAAGTGAATTTAGTTTATTTATATGACTTTAAAATTCTAAATGTTATAAAATAGGATTGTAAAATTGAGATATATATATATATACTTCAAAAAATAATAGAACGCATGAATTGAAATTAAAAATAAAAAAAAGCGCTTTACGTGCATTACTACTTGGTAAAATTTTGAATTATTGTTTTTATTAAATTAAAAATTAATTAATAGATAATAATTGTACATACAGGTTTTAAGTTAATTTTGTTTATTATAGCCTAAAATTTAGAGTTAGTTTACGAATAATAAATTTTATATTTTCATATATTTATATAATTATATTAGAAAATTATTTGCTAAAAATTTATTAAATAAATATTTAATGATAATAATTCACAATATATATAAACATAAAATTATCTATAATTTGATATTGATTGAAATAAAATTATATTGCGATTAGTCAATCTGTATAAAAGAAAGCGAGTAATAATCACTCTAATACTCAAATTAGTAAATTGAAAAAAGTGACGAATGTAATGGACGATTTAGAATTGAAAAGCAATTGTATAAAAATGCGTATTTTAATATATGTGTTTATCTGTTTTTATATTATAAAAAAATAGAGTTTGATTATTAAATACCCTAAAAATTCAATTAATGTTAGTTAATAAATAAAACATTTTGCGATTATTTTTTATGACAGTACTTTTTCCATGATATTTTGCTCTAGGGTGGGTTTTTATGAAAAACTGAGATTTACATCGCTTGATTTTTTTTTTATCGATGGAATCAAATATCAGTTGATTAGATTTTTATTATATGGTTTTGTTTTTAAATATCAATTTATAATTTATTTTGAGCGATTTTTTTTCTTATTATATCAGGATGAATGATGATATATTGTCCGTAAAAATTAAAACGGTGAGAATGCTACCATGAAAAATTGGTTTATAATAATAAAAGAAAATTTTAAATTATTAATTAAAGATAAACTTAAATATTTTTATTTAAAAAAACTACATATAAAAAAAAGGATAAAAGTGAATTATATTAGAGATAATATAGATAGAGAGAATTCAAGTTGAATATTGGTTTGAAATAATTAAATTATCATAGAAAAGAAAAAAAGTAAAATAACTCCTATTTTATATAGATTGAAGTAAAATCTTATATGAACTCGAACTAAATGAACAAATAAAAAATAAAGTAAATAACTAAATTTTACATATTTAAGAAAATATAAAAATAAAAAATTACATTTCAATTATATAAATTTTATAGTAAGTTTTACTTTTTGCATTCTCGTATATTTATATTTTTTATTTAAAATATTATAGATTAAAAACCTCTTATCTGCAATTATTAAATTATTTCAAGTGAAGATATAAGGTTGATTTTATAATAAAAAAAAAATCTTTTATTTTTCTTTTAAACAAAATAAGAATTTTCTATTAATTTCATTGAATTTTGATGATAAAGTATTGAGTATTTAATTTAAAGTAATATTATGATAGAAGTCCTATTCGAAAAATAATTAAAAAAGAAAAAGAAAATTAGATTCAATTTAGGTTATCATCAAATCTACCATGATTTATGAGTTATTAATACTTATAAACTTGTTCAGAGATAGATTCAATTCAAGAAAAGTTTTTAGTAATGTGCAGAAAGAAAAAAAATTACTATTTAGTCCCTATAATATGAGGGAAAGGGCATGAATGATTTCCAAATACTCCATTCTACCTGAACCTGTTTTCTCTTCAAAGAAAGAACATGTAGCTAATTCCCGAAAAATAGTAAGAGGAACTGCACAATATTCAAGTGAACAAGGCAAGAAAATGCAAACTATTCTTTCTCTCAGTTAGCTTTAGTACAACAGAGTTTCTCCAAATAAAGTGACAAAGAGCAAAAAGAATAAATGGAATATTAATCTGGTGGGACAAAAAAAGAAAATCAGAAACAAGAAACTGAAAACAAAATCCAAAGTTTGTAGCCAAAACTTCAGCAGGATAGAATTCCTGTTGGCTCCTAGAACTATAAAATTAAATGGGAAAAAAGGTCAGATATCTAGCATCCTATGTACATCATTTTCCAGTAGTTTTACCTCCTGTAGTCTCCAAACAGGAAGCTTTCATAATGTGTTCCTTTGATAGCCTTTTGGACTTCATCCCAATTCTCAACCAGGTTTGATAAGGATCCTTTATGTATCTTTACTTGACGACTCCTAAGATCACTATGTGGAACCTTCAGAAAATCTTGAACCTCTAGCAATTTCTGCAAAAGACGAGAAAATAGAAATTTGGTGTTCTAATCCTTTTTCATGCCATTTGGTGAAATGAAGCCACATTTAACGGAAGTTACTGGTGAAGCATTTCTAACAAAAAGTTTCAAATACTTTGGCTTACAGTGTGATTTTTAACGATATCCTCGTAGTAAAGAATTATGTGCCTGGTGCTCTTGAAGTACTCTAATGCTTTTGCAGTTGTGTCTTCTACTAGCTCCAGATTGGGTATCAGCAAAGTAGCATTAATATAGGGTTTGTATCTAGCTAGTTTTTCTGCCTGAAACATTCCTTACAATAAGAAACCTGACATTTGAGAGAGAGAGATACGACTAGAGAAAGTTTGAAAGAGAAAGACCTCATCAGGTGAATGAACATGAGACTTGTGGGTCCCGTTTAACAGTTTAGCTTGTCGATCATAGGAATTCGCAAGTACTGAAATCATCCTGCGCAAAAGGTTTCTCCTGAAGAGAAAGATAGCTGAAACACCTCTGGTCTTAAAATACTCCACTATTTGATCATGATGTTGCATCACACCCTACATCAATCAGTGTGAAGGAAGGTTAAAGGAAAATAAGATGAATAAAATTAAAAGAAAGCGATAAAATGCATGGAAAAAGACAATGTCCTATTAAAATCAGTTGTAGTGGGTGAATACTTTTCGCTTTAACTGAAAGACTGACCAAGCTGAAAGAAGTAAGCTATTTCAGTTTGTTCAATAATTAATTTGAAGAATTTGGTTTTCAGTTCAGTTAATCAACCGAAATCAATGAGAGAAAGCAAACTGATTGATTTATAACAATTATATATCCTCTGCTGTTTTTAAGTTTTAGTCCCACCGTTTTATGGCCTCTATAGAGTTTAAGTTTATGTCTGTCATATATCTTCATTCTGAGGCTGCTGTCTCTCAAGAGTCATAGCTCAAAGGCTGGTAATTGCGAGGAAGCTGCTCTCTCGACTCTGCCCTCGCTACTACACATGTCATTCTGGCCTCCATTTTCTGTCTCAATCTGGCGTCAGCTCCATTGCTTCCTCATCTTTGCCTCAATCTCTCCATACAGCTTCCCCTTGTCACCCAGTCACAGATAACCGCATGAACATCCTCCTCCATTGCAGATCACAGATCGCTGATGGCTGTCCTCAACGGTCACAGATCTGGGTTGTGAAATTATGCAAACGTGGGTTGTGAAATTATGCAAAAGTGGGTTGTGAGATTATGTTGATATGGGTTGTGAAATCTTCAGAGTTTTTGAATCCAGATTGTGAGCTTTTTTTTTTTAATCTGGGTTATGAAATTTTTGGAAAACCACATGCATTTGTTCTGGTATTTTTTATGTTATGTTGCTCTTTTTAACTTTCTTTAATGAATTCATGTGACATTGAGTGTGGTTGCATGGAGATGGCAATTGAAATGCAGCAAAGAAAATGCCAAAAGTGAAAAACTATACTGAACCAAACCGGTTTATCCAGTTTGACGTAGGTTTTCAGTCTTAAAATAGGTTTTGTTTCAGTTTGCTCAACATTAAATCTAGTCTTTTTTCTATTTTTTATTTCAGTTTGGTTCAAAACCGAACCGATTGTTTGAACTGCCCTAATCAGTTGCCCACCTCATAAAGTGTAGTTTCAGGTGCCGTATTCTTTAAATCATCTGGCAACAAGTATATCAAGGAAAATTGAAGACTCTGTTCAGTGTTTACAGACAAAGGAATCTATGGATATTGACTAGCAATCGCTACAAACATCACTATTGAAGGAATTGAGGGCAGACCTCATAAGTCATACCAAGCATGGACAGTAATAGCAATACAACCTCAGCTTGGACTTCTTTAGCAACCATAACTGATATGGTTGAACCACCATGTTACCTGATCAAGAAGCTTCCGCGTGTTATGCTGCTAAACCTATTTTACTAATCAATAGCTCAAACAAGCGGTTGCAACGATTGGTCTCTTGATGCCTTACACTAGAAGTGAACATTGGGTGATTCAGTTTGAAAATAAGCACCACCGAAATACCCATTTTTACGGAGAAGTGACTGAGCCAAAACTTAATAATTTGGTTCAGTTTGGTATGATTCAGTGGTTCTAAGTCCCATTATGTAAAGAAATATGTTTTCCTATAATATTTGTGTAAATATATAACTTGGTTTTGCTTCGTTATTTTGATTTTTACAGTGAAAACTGAATCAAAATGAAAACAGAAATGTGCCAGTTTGGTTATGTGTCTTAAATAGAATAGGGCTCTCCCTACCTTAATAACCTGCACCTACTACAGTAAAAAAGATGTTTTCTCAAAAGCACCAATGTTAATAATCAGCCTCTACTCATTAGGTAGGAAGGAGAGGTGAAAATTATTATTCTGTTTGACTTCTATTATATATATATATATATATATAAGAAGAAAATTAGGTCCACTTAAATTTTCTAGCTAAAAAGTTTGTTGAATAACTTTTCAAACTTCAAAGCAACTGTTGAGATTATTTCTATATATTGAGATTATCACTACAAATAGCTCAATATATAGAAATAATCTCAATAGCAACAACTGCACATAATACACCACCTCTTTGTTAAGGACTTGAATAATGTTCTCTTTCAGTTTAGTCCCATTTCCCCTAAACATAAAAAATTCTCTTCCCTCTCTACTTTAAAATTAAGCCACATCTTAGCATCACACCATCATGCACTTCTCTGATGATGTTTCATTGTAATAATGGAAACATTTGATCCATTTAAGTTTTTCAATGATGGAATTTCAATTAGGTGTTGTTACTCACTGCTCTATAGCACACTTTTGGAGCAAGTTCTGAACAGAAACTAGAAAACATGTGAAATAAGAACCATATAAATCAAAAAAGTTTTCCAAAAAAAAAGAGTAAACATTCACGATGATCCATGTAGGACATAACATATTTCCAGCCTCACAATAGCACCTCGGATTTGGCCATTGACATGAACAAGAACACTTGGTTGGACCTTGGACTTTTGCTGTTCCCTTTTCATTTTAGTTCACACCCTAGATCATAAAAAAAAAAAAAAGGTAAAGTGCATCCCCCCACCCTCCCCCACCAGTACAATGGGAGTAAGTAAACAGAAGACCAGCCCGATTCCATTAAGAAAATCCTAGGAACAATTGTACTTGAGATTTACCCACTAAAATGTTCAGCCACAACTTCAGATATAAATTCAAAGGCAACAGTTAACGATCTTTCAGAAATTCGGACATCTACTAGAGTCTAGACTCACCTGGATACCTAATGGACAGACAACCAATAACCTCAAGCCTTTACCATAAGAAAGCATAAAGCATTGTCCTTTGCAAAAGGCCACTTCAAGGATTGGTCAATATATAAAGAAATGGTTCCAGTCCTAGATTTCAAAAATGATTGTGCAACATTTTGTATAAACCAACAAATGCGTGGTAAAATGCTTCACATCCAGTTCCCTGTGGATCATGGAACCAAAATATTTTAGTGATTTACACTATAAAGCTACTGGTTTCCTCAGATAATGCACTTGTAAATGACATGCAAAGCAGCCAGGAATTTATATTACAACTGACAACTATGGGAGCATATTTTAAGTAACTTGTCATATTTTTGTAGGAGGAGAAAACATGAACTAAGTGTTGTCCTGATGACCTAATTTTAACAGCTGGAAAAGCATTTTAAGGATTCAGATATGATCATGGATTGCAAAGAAATTTCTATTTACTCAAAGAACATAACCAAGTGACCAATTCTTTCAATGCACCTAACCAAAAAGCTTGAGCTTGGAAGAAAGGAGCCATTGTTGAATCAGCTTCCTTTTTCTTTCTTTTTCTTTATGTATTTTTTTTTATTACTGTTACTATTATTACTATTGAATAATCTCATATTTAGGAGAATATCATTTAATTGATTGGAAAATCAGCAGCTTAGTAGGTTCTTATATGAAGAAGTGACTTGTAGTCAATTACATAATATTATCAAAAAAATAGCTGGGTAGTTACCATATATTGACATTATCTTTTACTATAACCATGTTCTCCTGTGTCTATGGAACACAAGTGAATAGAAAAAATTGTACCATTAATTCTTTTGTTTTGGAGGAAGCAGGCCATCTAGTGAAATCATGCAAACCTTTTTCTTGTTCCATTTTTCTCATCCTATCTCAAATTTCATCATAATGAATAGAATAAATAAAATGAGAGCATGAACAGAATATGCTAGCTTTAGACCAACTGAAAGTTAATTGACATGTTGTGAACTAGTTGCCAGTTGAGGCCACCTTGCATGTTACTTCTTTGATAGGCTAGTCAAGCTATTATTGTGGATACAGCGAGTAATTATGCCAAATACAAAACTCTCTAGTTTGAGTATTGGATCATAAGGTATGCAAATTTCTCCTAGATATAGTTCATATGAGAGGGTTACAGATAACCCCTGATATATGCAAAAACTTAAATGACATGTTCTGATATTCATCTGGCGAAATTACCACAAATGAGTTAAAAAAAGGATAAATAAATAACCAGTACTCTCACCTGATTGAGCATCCACTTTAAACCAACTGCTGCAGTGCACTCATTCTTGGAAGCACTACTTAGCCAGTCCAGATTATAAATTGTGTCCAGAGTTTCCGTAATCATTGAAACATTACTCCTCCTCACTTTAACAGAAAAAATCTCTCCATTTGAGCTTATGTTAGTGTGGTTATTTAATAAAGTCTCGAACCATCCACTCCCAGATCTCTGCATTGAAAGAATCGCAAAATGCCGCACCGGATTGCACGCGCATTCAGCCCTAAAAATGTAGCAGATAATTAAATTACTAAAGTTAACAAAGACTTTGGACTAAAATGCACTGCGTTAATGTGTTACCTGCTATAAGTTTTGGGTTTTGGGTAGTGTACATAAGGAATCTCCCAAGGTTCAATATTAGGTTCTGGGCATGGCTTTTCAATCACTCCAAGAGTTAAAATTCCAGCACTGTTGTGGATGCTAATTTGCTTAAGACAAACTGAGCATATATAGACACCACATACCATTACAAACACCAAAACAATCATCCTAAGCAAAAGTGTAGACTTCTTGGGGGCCTTTATGATGAAAGTATCCTGTAATTCATGAATTACCCATATGTTAAACAATACAAAAGCAAATTAACAAGCAATCTGAATGAGAGAAAATTCCCAAAGTTAATGCCTTACAATGTTTATGAGCTAGGATTCAGCACCAAAACTAATACCCAGACGAGTAAAAGAGCAAATCAAAAGAAAACAGTAAAGGATATTGATGGAAATAACCAAGTAAAATCCAATATGTACATTTTAATCGAAGTCAAGCTAAACAAGCTACTGTTACTGTCAAAAGAAGATTACCCACATAGAAGAGTTCCAATATATCTAATATCTTGTTGGTGGTATATCTCAATCTGAACAGAAAATCTGGGTTTGCTTCTTTCTGAATAGATACAGAAAGCAAACCCGTAAATATGGGAACACTATATGATATTTAAAAAAAAAAAAAACAGATCATAAAAAAACCACAAAATTACATTTTATCACCAAAAACAAATTAAAAAAAAAATATTCACAGACAAAAATATGCATAAAACAAAAGACAGTATGCAAGCAAAAAGAAAAAGGAACAAATTTACAAAGGCGATTATGAGCAGACCTTAGATAAGAAGCAGAGATCGTCAGGCATAGTTTTTGATAGCTTGAAAAGGGAAGATGAAAGGAAAAGGCATTTGGCAGCTCAGATTCCTTCTTTACATTCACTGTCAAGCTTTATCTACCGCGTCTTCAACTCATTATTATTACCATATAAAAGGCAAAAAAATTCAAATAAAAAATTTTAAAAAGAAAAAAGATGAGGGAAAGGGTTTTCTCGTGAAGAACAAAATAATTGGGGATGCTTTTAGACCGTTGCACGCTGTGGATGTCTATGTGAAATTATGACACTGGGAAGGCAGTGGCTCTCATCTGCTGCTCCCAGACCTTTTACAGAGAAGACTCTAAACCCAAATACTGAGCTCAAAACTACAACCCTTTTTTGCGTTTTGCTTTAATTACTGTGTCGTTTTGGATTGAAAAAGAGAGAAGAAGATAAGGTTTTAATTACTCTAATTAACATGGCGAGGTTGAAAGTTTGAATCACAGACGACCGTGGATTGGACTTTTTTGACTGGTGTTTTTTTACCATTTGGAGAACTATATTCAATTTTAATATTTCTTTACCATTTTGGTACACAAAATTTATAGACCGTTAGATGATAAGATTTAATGAGTCCATTTGTGAATGCCACTTATCTAACGGTTAAATTTTTTTTAACGTATCAAATTTTTTTGTGAATTTGAATTTGACAGTTGACTTTTGTTATTATTAAATGGTTGTGATTTTGAAAGCAATATGTTAGTTAGTCCTAAACGGTGGTTAATCTCTTTGAGCGTAGATGACGGGATGATCAAAGTGACTTTTCCCTGGAAGATTACTTTATAGGAAAAAACATATTATTTAGTTTTTATGGAAAAAATTTATTAATTAATTTTTTAATTTTAAAAAATATATTAAAATTGTGGTTCGGAAAGACTATGATATCAGTGTTGCACTTGAGGAAGCCTGGCTTCCTCTAGGCGGTTATAGCTTGCGGGAGACTCAAATAATTGTTGCAATTTGCCAAAGACCAACTGTGAAGAAACAAATATGAATTGGGTGTTATATGCTCAATCGAAACATGGACGTCTTTCCAGAGGAGCTCATTTATGCTTTTCCACATAACCCATAGGATCATACATAGTGATTTTCAACTATCATCATTTGAGGAAGAGAAATGTTGATCCATCCAACCTTAAAAGTTAACAATTGGAAACATTAAGACCTGGGGAATAGAGTTCTGCCAATATTCTTTAGCCGTAAGGCATTGAGTCTAATGTTCAAGATTTTCGTCAGCACTTCCAGAGAAAGATGCAGGTGTCTTCTACTTGAACCTATTTCATTTGCAAATTTATCCTTATTGGCAGGCAACTCGAGTATGCTCTGTAAACAAAATTCTGCACCTTTGGTGAATCTTGAGATTCCATAATAGTTTTCGAAAGGAGTTTTGTTGTTGGGTAGGCCATTTCTTTAAATTAGCCTATAAGCACTTTTTACTGAATAAATTCCATTCTTTTCCTCTCACCAAAATCAAGTATCTCCACCTTTATTTTAGCGGCCCCTTTCAATTAACTAGACATCTCCTTGGTTGAAGATTTGAGTGAATGAGATTCTGATTCTATTGAAAGGAATGGAGTATAAATAAATCATAAACTTTTAAACTTTCAAGGCCTAAGGAGATATCAGTGGATGTAAATGGGTGATCCTTATTTGGTAGCCATGGATTTAGGGATGTAAACGGGTAGGGTACCCGCGAAAATTAAACTATCCGAACCTGAACCCGATTTATATTAGTAATATCTGAATTCATACCAAACCCGATTATTATTACCCGAATAAAACCCGAACCCATTTAATCTTATATATTTTAATTAATAATTTATATAAAAAATATTTCTCATTAATAATTTTCATTTAAAAAATCTAATATTTTTAAAAAATATTTAAATTTAAATTTTTAAATAAAAATATATAAATTTTTTTTTAAATATTATTGTAAAATATATTTTTTATATTAAATTAATTATTTATATAAATGGGTTCGGGTGGTGGGTACCCTATCCATAAAACCCGAATCCGATCCGAACCCGCAACGGGTATTATTTTTAAAATTCGAACCCGTCCCAAACCCGATTATAACTACCCAAATCCGTTTTATTAGGATTCGGTCGGATCGGGTACCCGAAAATACCCGATCCGTTGCCATCCCTACATGGATTAGACCACATTAAGATGGATTGACCATTATATATCCTCCAAAGACAGCTTGAAGAAACCAAGGGGATGACAGCTACAATGCTTTGCTAGATAAAATCGGGTTCTGGTCTAATGCTGCATCAAGAATACTTGAAGCGCAATAACACTAATATTCTTAAGTATTCAATTAGAAAAGCACAAAGTCATAAGAATTCTAAAAACATTCAAATAATTCATGCTGAATGCCGCATTTGAAAAAAAAAAAAGAATGGCTTTATGTTCTTAAAATTTATGGGTTAAGTTTTAACTATCATTAATTCACTTTTGAAAACTCATATATGAGATATTTTAGTAATTTTTTATGTGTTTTTTTAATTATATATAGATTAGGAGTCAAATTAATATCATTAACTAATAGAATTCTCCTAAATAAAGAGGGATTTGACTTATTAAAATGATGTATGAATTATGAAGTCCTATATCAAGTAGAAGGCTATCAATATTTCCTTATCCTCCCTCAGTAGAACTATTATTGAAACCCAACCACCTAAACCTAAACCTAATCCATCAGTAGAGAGCAAGATAAAAATGACAGATTACCTAAAGCTAGATGCTCCTAAGTATAAGGAGGTGATGACCCGTTTGAGTATATCAAAACTGTTAAAATGATAACTGATGAGTTAGGAGCCAGTGACAACACAGCCATTCAGATAGTAGGGTTCACTCTGAAGTGAAAAGAGGTGAAGGAGTGGTTCAAAAATTATATGGAACCGAAATTGAATAGCTTATCCTGGAAACAGTTTACAAATGAGTTTGCAGGATGAGCTTTTCTAGATAGTTCAAAGGAGTTGAAAGTGAAAGAGTTTGAACAGTTAAGGCAGACCGAAGAAATGAGTGTAGATAAATACACAGATAAGTTTCTAAAGTTGCTCTAGTATCACAGATTAGAAAAAGGGTAGGAGGTATACCATGAAACTCACTCTAGGTATTCCTCGATCTTAGTAGCATATAGAAAGAGTTTTCACACTATAGTGGATGCAGCTAGAAACATGGAGGCTAGTGCCATTATTTAGGAAACAATGAAGCAACATGTGACACAATCATCTAGTTCTAAGGCTTGGAGTATAAGAAAGTTTGATCTCTCTTCTCTGATTGCAGTAGCCATAGAAAATAGAAAGTGAAATAAGTCCACTAAGAAGACAAAGAAAAATAAGTTCTGGAACAAGTTAAAGTTTGGTTTGAGAATGGGCAATGGTTCAAATTCTAGTCCAGATAGCTTTGGATATGTCAGATGTGGAAAGTCTCATGGAGGGCCTTGTCGATTTGGGACTATAACTTGTTATAGATGTGGACAAGAGGGACACATAGCAGGTGAGTGTCCCAATACAGCTAGGATGGCACAATCCCAGCATATAACTTCTAGCAGTGAGGCTCAGCCAACAGCTTTAGCCACATCTCAAGATAGAGGGCAAGGTAGAGGAAGAGGAATAACCTCTTTTTCAGCAGGTTCCCCAAGAGCTAATCCTTCAGCACTAGCACAAATCTTCAACATGACACAGTAGAAAGCCAACACATCGAACATAGTAGTGTCAGGTAAACTCACTATTGGGTGTTCTGATGTGTATACTCTTATGGATCCTAGTGCCTCTCATTCTTTTGTTTCTATGAGGGTCATAAGTAGTTTTGGTTTGATAGCTTCTAGGCTAGAGTGTCCTCTTTGAGTCAATATGCCCAAGTGTGATCCGTCCGTGAAAGATTCAGTCTATCAGTTCAGTCCAATTATAGTAGAGGACAAATGCCTTCTAACCGACCTTATAGTTATAGACTTGACTGATTTTGAAATCATTCTAGGGATGGATTGGCTCTCTACTCATGGTGCTACTTTGGACTGCAGAGACAAGATAGTTAGATTCAAGGCACAAGATGGTTCAGAGATTGTCTTTTGAGGAGACAAGTCAAGTATGCCTAGAGGTTTGATATCTGCCTTACAGGCTCATAAGTTGCTTAGGAGGGGTTGTAAGGGGTTTCTTGCTATGTTAGAGAGTTTGACGGTCAGATAGGGAGCCAATTTTAGTGCCTGTAGTTAGAGAGTTTCTTTATTTTCTTCCAGATAATCTGTCAGGTTTACCACTTGATAAAGACATAGAGTTTGAAATTGAAGTGTTACCAGGAATCAGACCCATCTCTATTCCTCCCTATAAGATGGCATCTGCAGAGTTGAAAGAGTTAAAAAAACTATTGCAAGAGTTGGTAGATAAGGATTTCATCTGACCTAGTACCTCACCCTGGAGTGCTCCAGTGTTATTTGTGAAAAAGAAGAATGGGTCCTTGAGATTTTGTATCGACTACAGATAGTTGAATAAAGTCACTACCCAAAATAAGCATTCTTTACTCATGATTGATGCTCTGTTTAACAAGCTAGTAGGAGCCAGTTGTTTCTTCAAGATAAATTTGAGATCCGGGTATCATCAATTGAGAATCAGTGAAGAATACATGCTTAAGACAGCTTTCAGAACTAGATATGGGCATTATGAGTTCCTAGTAATGTCGTTCAGGCTGACCAATACCCCTGCGGCATTCATTGATCTCATTAATAGAGTTTTCAAACAATTTCTAGATCACTTTGTTATTGTCTTTATTGACGATATCTTAGTGTATTCTAGAAATACAGAGGAGCATGCCCATCTTCTGAGGAGAGTTGTAACAGCCCGGAAACCGAACTGCCACCGGCACTAGGATCCAGATCGACTTAAGGTCGCCGGGACCCGTAGTAAGCCTGCTATCCTGTGTATACCTGTGAAATCCCATACATGATCATACATTTTCTGTAAAACACATAAAACTTTTCTTCATTCCAAGGCTTAACCTGTGCATGCACTCTCTCTGTTCTCTACCAATCCCTACTAGAGCTCCTCATGGCTCTAGGCGGATCAAACTCATAATGTTAAGCCTGGTTTTGCTCATACAACAAGAAAGAAACATACATAAACTGATCATGTGACTCTACAAAGGGATTACAAGTCTTATAAGTCAAGCACCATTCTATACACTGTACATATACATTCTCTCTATACATTTACATGTCCACACTAGCTAGTACACCACTCTGTACTCTTCCTGTACTCTGCTGAGTTCTCTCTGACCTCTGAACCTGCACAACTGGAGTTAGGGGAGAGGGATGAGCTACGATAGCCCAGTGAGTAGAATAGTAATAAAATAACAGGTGATAAAACATGCTCTCATGGAATGCAACATATAAGCACATCACCTCGGCCGGACGGATCAAAACTCCCTCTATCTCATCTGGGGTACCGGAGTACCATGTGCCTGGTCCCCGTAGGGCTGTTCCAGGTCTTTGTGTCTGGTCCCCGTAAGGCTGTTCCAGGTCTTTCCTCTGAGGGCTAATGAATCCTCACGAAGTCCGTGCCGTCTCACATAAGCAATGTACAAGGAGCAATGCCAAGTACAAGGATAAATGCAATGCATCATCTTTGTGTACACTAATGCACTCACCCTATAGCATATTCATGATGCATGAAGCATGATAAAATACTCAGTTCTCAGATTAAAACATTACATTCAGTTAAATTCCACTCACCTCTGGTTATCTTTGCACTGACACTGCAGGTTCTGACACTGGACTCACTGCTGATTTCCCTGATTCCTCTGGTCCGTCCCTACACAGGTGGACTCAAATGAGGGACCAAAACAACTGGTACTCACTCAAGAACATCTCTAAGAAACTCCCCAAAACCCCTCTAAACAAACCGAAAACCATCACATAAAACATGCAAAAGAAAGCTGGACAGGGCACCTTCGGCGGCAGGTTCGGCGGCCGAAACCCCACTCCAGAGACGAAACTCATGCATGTTCGGCGGCACCTTCGGCGGCCGAAGGTCTCGTCCAGAGACGAAACTCACACACTTTCGGCGGCCGAACTCCCTCTTTCGGCGGCCGAAAGTCTCTGTCTAAACCGAAAGCCTAGCGTTCGGGGGCAACCTTTGGCAGCCGAATCTGCCTCCACAAGGGGTTCGGCGGCCGAACCTTCCTTCGGCGGCCGAACCTTCCTTCGGCGGCCGAACCTTCCTTCGGCGGCCGAACCTGGT
Organism: Manihot esculenta; assembly: GCF_001659605.2. Taxonomy (NCBI): domain Eukaryota; kingdom Viridiplantae; phylum Streptophyta; class Magnoliopsida; order Malpighiales; family Euphorbiaceae; genus Manihot; species Manihot esculenta. Next base: position 32,781,644 of record NC_035165.2, on the reverse strand, counting down.
TTTGCCCGAAGGACAGAACCCTGCTCTGTTTCATGCAAACTTTGCCCAAAACCCTACAAACATGCATATCAACTACTCCCAACTAGCATATACACATATATATGCACAAAGGGGTCTAAAACTACCCTAAACCCCCAAACAAACATAGCACATAACACTTAAACATGTTTGAACACCAAAAATCACCAAAAACCTCACCTCAACCTAAACATGCATACTACCCATACAAACTTCATAAAACCTTTCAAAATCATCAAAGAAGCTCAGGATCTTCACTTACCTCTTACACAACGTGAGGATGAAGGATCCTAACGTGGAGATATGAAGAAAAGCTCTTCCAAAGCTCCAAGCTTCAAAACTTGGTTCTTTTGCTCAAAACCTTCATAAGTCACCAAAACTCTTAAAACTCTTGAAAGATTTGATGAAAATCATGGAAAACATGAAAGTCAACGTAGGAGAGGCTGAAACTCACCTCTGGCTGCAAGTGGAGGAGAAATAACCTCCTTCCACCGACCCTTGGCCCTTTTATAGGTGGCTGGCCAGACCACCTTCGGCAGCCGAACGTGAAACCGCAACCATGCAATGTTCGGCGGCCGAAAGTGACCTTCGGCGGCCGAACCTTTGCATTTCTCCCTTGTTGCTTTTCTTTCAAAACTCAATGCTTTTCACACTTCAAAACATGAAAACAAGTGAAAAGACCTTGGAAAACATATGCATTACCCTTCTCGAGGGTTCCGACACCCGAGATTCCACCGGACAACAGGAATGCCGATGCCGGACTCGAGCCGGGTATTACATTCTCCCCCCCTTAAGAACATTCGTCCCCGAATGTCCCTCACACAACATAAACACAGAGAAAAGGGGAAACGTAACCTTAAAACAGATATGGGTATTGCTGGAGCATGGACTCCCGAGTCTCCCAAGTGCACTCTTCTAGGTTGTGGTGGTTCCACAAAACTTTCACCATTGGTATCTCCTTGTTTCTCAGCTTTCTGTTCTGGGTGTCAAGGATCCGCACTGGCTGCTCTACATAGGTGAGATCACTTAAGATTTCCACCTCAGGTTCACTAAGAACCTTCTCTGGATCTGACACAAATTTCCTCAACATAGAAACATGGAATACCGGGTGAATTCTTTCCATAGAAGCCGGTAAATCTAGCTTATACGACACAGGCCCGATCTTCTGCAAGATCTCAAAGGGACCAATGTACCGTGGAGCTAGCTTACCCTTCCTTCCAAAGCGAACCACTCCCTTCATCGGAGACACCTTAAGCAATACCATATCCCCCTCCTGGAACTCTATCTGCTTCCTACGGATGTCTGCATAGCTTTTCTGTCTGCTTACAGCTGTTCTGATCCTCTCTCTGATGATAGGCACTAACTTGCTGGTTATCTCAACTAACTCTGGCCCTGCAAGAGTTTTCTCTCCTACCTCTTCCCAGCAAACAGGTGTTCGGCACTTCCTCCCATACAGAGCTTCATAAGGAGCCATCCCTATGCTAGCATGATGGCTGTTGTTGTAGGCAAACTCCACCAGAGGTAGATGCTGCCTCCAAGAACCACCAAAGTCTAACACACACATTCTCAGCATATCTTCAATGGTCTGGATGGTCCTCTCTGACTGACCGTCTGTCTGTGGATGGAAAGCAGTGCTGAAATCCAACCTTGTGCCCATTTCGTTCTGCAGACTCCGCCAAAACCTGGAGGTGAACTGAGGTCCTCGATCTGATACTATCGACACTGGAACTCCATGCAACCTTACTATCTCGTCGACATACACCTGCGCCAACTTGTCTACAGAGTAGTTACTCCTGACTGGAATGAAGTGAGCAGATTTAGTGAGTCTATCCACAATCACCCATATGGAGTCTAGTCTGTTAGACGTCGCCGGTAACCCCACTACAAAATCCATAGCTATGTTCTCCCATTTCCATTCTGGAATCGGCAGTGGGTTAAGCATTCCAGCCGGCTTCTGGTGCTCTAGCTTCACCCTTTGACATGTCTCGCAGGCTGACACGAACTGTGCCACTTCTCTCTTCATTGCTGGCCACCAATACACCCTTCTCAGATCTTGATACATCTTGGTGGCTCCCGGGTGAATGCTATACCGCGCATTATGAGCTTCCCTCATAATGTCTGCCTTCAAACTGCTATCATCTGGTACACATAACCTCTTACCGTGCCGAAGAATCCCCTCACCGTCAAATCTGAACTCTGCACTGTGGCCAGACTGAACAGTCCTGGCAATCTTCACTAACTCGGGGTCTTCGTGCTGTTTCAGAGCCACTTGCTCTAGAAACACTGGTGTCACTCTCATCTGTGCGAGCAAAGCACCTGTACCAGATACCTGCAACTGTAACCCTTCCTCCACGAGCTTGTAGAAATCCTTCACCACCGGTCTTCTCTCTACTGCAATGTGGGATAAACTGCCAAGTGACTTTCGGCTTAAGGCATCAGCTACAACATTAGCCTTGCCCGGATGATACTGAATCTGACAATCGTAATCACTGAGCAATTCTACCCACCGTCTCTGCCTCAAGTTTAACTCTCTCTGACTTAAGATGTGCTGTAGGCTCTTATGATCCGTATAGATCTCACACTTTACCCCATAGAGGTAATGCCTCCACATCTTCAGTGCAAAGATAACAGCTGCCATCTCCAGATCGTGTGTCGGGTAATTGCACTCGTGCTTCTTTAGTTGTCTCGAAGCATAAGCTATTACTCTGTCCCTCTGCATCAACACACAACCTAATCCCACTCGGGATGCATCACAGAACACTGTGAAATCTTCATCACTGATCGGCAGCGCTAACACCGGTGCTGAAGTCAACCGTCTCTTTAACTCTGCAAAACTCTCCTCACATTCCTCTGACCATACAAACTTCTGATTCTTTCTGGTCAATCTGGTCATAGGAGCAGCTATCTTCGAGAAGTCCTGAACAAACCTCCGATAGTAGCCTGCCAAACCCATAAAACTCTTGATTTCTGTCACTGTAGTGGGTGTAGGCCAATTGGCTACTGCCTCTACCTTTTTGGGATCTACTGTTATACCTTCCTCTGATACGACATGTCCCAAAAAGGAAATGCTCCTTAGCCAGAACTCGCACTTGGAGAACTTGGCATACAAGCCATGCTCTCTCAAGGTTTGCAGCACTATCCGCAGATGCTGGGCATGGTCCTCTGCATTCCTGGAGTACACCAAGATATCATCAATAAAGACGATCACAAAACGATCCAAGTACTCCCTGAAAACCCTGTTCATGAGATCCATGAATGCTGCAGGGGCGTTAGTCAACCCGAACGGCATCACAAGGAACTCATAATGCCCATATCTGGTTCTGAAAGCAGTCTTGGATACATCTCCTTCCCTGATCTTCAACTGGTGGTATCCGGATCTCAGATCTATTTTAGAAAAACAACCTGCTCCTGCCAGCTGGTCGAATAGGTCATCGATCCTGGGTAACGGATACTTGTTTTTGATAGTGACTTTGTTCAACTGTCTGTAGTCGACACAAAGTCTCAGAGGTCCATCCTTCTTTCTGACAAATAATACTGGAGCACCCCAGGGTGAGGTACTCGGGCGGATGAAACCCTTAGCTACCAAATCCTGTAACTGCTCTTTCAACTCTCGCAACTCTGCTGGTGCCATCCTGTAGGGAGGAATAGAGATCGGTCTGGCACTGGGCATCAACTCAATCTCGAACTCTATTTCCCTATCAGGTGGTAGTCCTGGAAGTTCTTCAGGAAACAAATCTGGGAAGTCTCTAACAACTGGTACTGAGGATGGTTCCCTAACCTGACTGTCTAGCTCTCTCACATAAGCTAGGAACCCCTGACACCCCTTCCTTACCATCCTACGAGCCTGGAGGGCTGATATCAAACCCCTAGGTGTCCCTCTCCTGTCTCCTCTGAAGACACACTCTGACCCATCCTGGTCTCTGACACTGACTACCTTGTCTCTACAGTTCAGGGTAGCATCATACGTAGATAACCAGTCCATCCCTAGAATGACATCAAAATCTGTCAACTCTAAAACCACCAGGTCAGCTGGAAGGTATCTACCCTCTATGCACACTGGACTGAACCGACAGACTGACTCTGCCAAAGATGGATCACATTTGGGTCCACTGACCCATAGAGGACACTCTAACTCAGACACCATCAGACCCAACCTCTCTGCAGCTCTAGAAGAAATGAAAGAGTGAGAAGCACCGGGGTCCATTAAAGCATACACCTCGGAACACCCAATGATGAGATTACCTGACACCACCGTGTTCGACGTGTCTGCCTCCTGCTGAGTCAGGGTGAAAATCCGTGCTGGGGCTGACGGACCTGCACCTCGGGAACCCATCCCTGATGAAGAGGCTGCCCCTCTTCCTCTTCCTCTACCACTGCTTGGTGGTATGGCTGAAACAACGGGCTGCACTACACTGCCCGCACTCATCTGCTGGGATGGTGCAACTAAAGTCGCCTGAGGACATTCCCGTGCATAATGTCCCTCCTGCCCACATCTATAGCAGGCTGTGGATCCCAACTGACAAGCTCCTCTATGCTGTTTGCCACACCTCTTGCACACTGGAAAATCTGCGCCAGAACTGGAGCCACTACTTATTCCCAGACCCGACTTAAGCCTGTTCCAGAACTTGCCTCTCTTTCCTCTGAATTTCTCCCATCTCTTCTTACTTGCACTTGCTGTACTCTGTGAGGAGGAACCGGGTTTAACACCAGAAGACTGTGCCTTGATTACACCTTGACTTATGGCACTGGCCTCCATCTTTCTCGCAGCATCCACAATAGCGTGGAAACTTTCCTTCTCCGCATGAAGAATCAACGAGAAATACCTGGGATGAAGCCTTGTGGCATATCTCTTTGCCTTCTTCTGATCTGTATCATATGCCTGACCGACATATGGCAACAATTCCAGGAACTTATCTGTATAGTCATCAACGCTCATCTCCTCCGTCTGTCGCAACTGCTCAAACTCCACAACCTTTAGTTCCCTGGAACTGTCAGGAAAAGCCCATCCAGCAAATTCGTTGGCGAACTCTTCCCATGTCATACTCTCAAGTCTCGGGTCCACATAGTTCTTAAACCATTCTCTAGCTTTCTTGCACTTTAAAGTGAACCCTGCCATCTCAATGGCTCTACCGTCATCAGCTCCCAACTCACTTGTTATCATTCTGACTGCACTGAGATACTCAAAGGGATCATCTCCTGTATTGAATTTAGGAGCATCCAACTTTAAGTACTCGGTCATCTTCACCTTACTTCCCCCTGAAGAACTGGGTTGCTGTGCTTCCACAACAGTGGCTACTGGTTCAGGAGGTGGTGGTGGAGGAACTGGTTCCCTCACTTCCGGCTGTACTGGACTTGGATGAACAGGTGGGGGTGGATACATGTGATATGGTGGATAGAAGGAAGGATAGGGCATATATGGCATGTAGGGTGGATATGGAGCAAAGCTGGAGTAATCCGACGTGCCTCCCATCGGATACTCTGGGCCCTGAGGAAAGGGTGGATAGACAAACCCCGAGGCCTGTGCGCCTCCTTAGGACTCCCCCATACCTTCTTCTGACCTTCCTACACCCATGCTTACATCTCTCCTCTGATCCTCTTCCATCACACCTCTTTCTGCTACTGACCTTCCCCCTCTGCTTACTCCTCTCCTGCTCTCGTCAGAAGACCTTCTAGGGTCTCGTGACGTTCCTTCCCTGCTTGACCTGTGAGATCTTGCCCTTGGCAAGGCAGGTGGACGAGCAGCTGTACCCTCACTTACAGGTGGGACTCCAGTCAATCTCGCGGATCGACGAGTTCCTCGCATCTTCACTCGCTGGAAAAACAACAAATCACATAACACATCAGCAACCCATCACAAACATGCACATGCATAACTCATGGCATTACACATCAGCCTATAGACAGGACTAACAGCCTATCCTCGTGGACATGTTTTCCTATGATGCTTGACCTGCTAAACCTCTCTATGAGCCCAACTCTAGCTCATAGGTCCGACCATGTGAACCTAGGGCTCTGATACCAATCTGTAACAGCCCGGAAACCGAACTGCCACCGGCACTAGGATCCAGATCGACTTAAGGTCGCCGGGACCCGTAGTAAGCCTGCTATCCTGTGTATACCTGTGAAATCCCATACATGATCATACATTTTCTGTAAAACACATAAAACTTTTCTTCATTCCAAGGCTTAACCTGTGCATGCACTCTCTCTGTTCTCTACCAATCCCTACTAGAGCTCCTCATGGCTCTAGGCGGATCAAACTCATAATGTTAAGCCTGGTTTTGCTCATACAACAAGAAAGAAACATACATAAACTGATCATGTGACTCTACAAAGGGATTACAAGTCTTATAAGTCAAGCACCATTCTATACACTGTACATATACATTCTCTCTATACATTTACATGTCCACACTAGCTAGTACACCACTCTGTACTCTTCCTGTACTCTGCTGAGTTCTCTCTGACCTCTGAACCTGCACAACTGGAGTTAGGGGAGAGGGATGAGCTACGATAGCCCAGTGAGTAGAATAGTAATAAAATAACAGGTGATAAAACATGCTCTCATGGAATGCAACATATAAGCACATCACCTCGGCCGGACGGATCAAAACTCCCTCTATCTCATCTGGGGTACCGGAGTACCATGTGCCTGGTCCCCGTAGGGCTGTTCCAGGTCTTTGTGTCTGGTCCCCGTAAGGCTGTTCCAGGTCTTTCCTCTGAGGGCTAATGAATCCTCACGAAGTCCGTGCCGTCTCACATAAGCAATGTACAAGGAGCAATGCCAAGTACAAGGATAAATGCAATGCATCATCTTTGTGTACACTAATGCACTCACCCTATAGCATATTCATGATGCATGAAGCATGATAAAATACTCAGTTCTCAGATTAAAACATTACATTCAGTTAAATTCCACTCACCTCTGGTTATCTTTGCACTGACACTGCAGGTTCTGACACTGGACTCACTGCTGATTTCCCTGATTCCTCTGGTCCGTCCCTACACAGGTGGACTCAAATGAGGGACCAAAACAACTGGTACTCACTCAAGAACATCTCTAAGAAACTCCCCAAAACCCCTCTAAACAAACCGAAAACCATCACATAAAACATGCAAAAGAAAGCTGGACAGGGCACCTTCGGCGGCAGGTTCGGCGGCCGAAACCCCACTCCAGAGACGAAACTCATGCATGTTCGGCGGCACCTTCGGCGGCCGAAGGTCTCGTCCAGAGACGAAACTCACACACTTTCGGCGGCCGAACTCCCTCTTTCGGCGGCCGAAAGTCTCTGTCTAAACCGAAAGCCTAGCGTTCGGGGGCAACCTTTGGCAGCCGAATCTGCCTCCACAAGGGGTTCGGCGGCCGAACCTTCCTTCGGCGGCCGAACCTTCCTTCGGCGGCCGAACCTTCCTTCGGCGGCCGAACCTGGTTTTGCCCGAAGGACAGAACCCTGCTCTGTTTCATGCAAACTTTGCCCAAAACCCTACAAACATGCATATCAACTACTCCCAACTAGCATATACACATATATATGCACAAAGGGGTCTAAAACTACCCTAAACCCCCAAACAAACATAGCACATAACACTTAAACATGTTTGAACACCACAAATCACCAAAAACCTCACCTCAACCTAAACATGCATACTACCCATACAAACTTCATAAAACCTTTCAAAATCATCAAAGAAGCTCAGGATCTTCACTTACCTCTTACACAACGTGAGGATGAAGGATCCTAACGTGGAGATATGAAGAAAAGCTCTTCCAAAGCTCCAAGCTTCAAAACTTGGTTCTTTTGCTCAAAACCTTCATAAGTCACCAAAACTCTTAAAACTCTTGAAAGATTTGATGAAAATCATGGAAAACATGAAAGTCAACGTAGGAGAGGCTGAAACTCACCTCTGGCTGCAAGTGGAGGAGAAATAACCTCCTTCCACCGACCCTTGGCCCTTTTATAGGTGGCTGGCCAGACCACCTTCGGCAGCCGAACGTGAAGCCGCAACCATGCAATGTTCGGCGGCCGAAAGTGACCTTCGGCGGCCGAACCTTTGCATTTCTCCCTTGTTGCTTTTCTTTCAAAACTCAATGCTTTTCACACTTCAAAACATGAAAACAAGTGAAAAGACCTTGGAAAACATATGCATTACCCTTCTCGAGGGTTCCGACACCCGAGATTCCACCGGACAACAGGAATGCCGATGCCGGACTCGAGCCGGGTATTACAAGAGTGTTGCAGATCTTGAGAGAACACAAGTTATATGCCAAGTTCTCTAAATATGAGTTTTGGTTGAGAAGTATATCTTTTTTAGGGCATGTAATGTCAGAAAATGGAATCGAGGTAGACCTTAAAAAGTAAAAGCAGTAGATAACTGGTCCAAACCCACTACAGTAACAAAGATCAAAAACTTTTTGGATTTGACAGGTTACTACAGGAGATTTTGTAACGACCCGAAAACCGATACCCCTCTGTAACGGCCCGAACCGCCACCGGCGCTAGGATCCAGATCAGCTTAAGGCCGCCGGGACCCGTAGCAAGCCAAACATACCTCTTATTACCTGGTCAAATCCCATACATGATCAAAACTTTAACATAAAAACTCAAACATCTGATGTACAAACCGAACCTGACCTGTATGCGACATAACTGAAAACATAAAAGGACCCCCCCTACTAGAGCCCTCATCAAAACTCTAGCTGGGTCTACATAACATACATCAAGCCGGAGTCACATCCAAAGAACCAAACCTAACCTGTGCATTCATCAAACCACAACACAAGACCTCCACTAGGGTCCTCATCCATTACCATAGCGTGGTAAACAACACATGCCACAAGATTAGTTCAAACATAACTCAACATCTAGCATAACATACATCATGTATTAAACAGGGACTAACCAAGTCTCAGGGCCAAGCACAGTACTAAACCATAAACATAACTCCACTTAACTTTACATTACATTCTCTTGCAAATCATTATATCAATTTATAATACATGTCCACACTAAAAGTTCCGGCATCGGAATCCCTACCTTCCGGCGGAATCTCCGTTGGAATCTGGAATTTCTGAAGATGCCAGAGGCTTCTAGAGGGGAAAATGTGTTTTCTAAAATGTTTTCACATAATTTTATGTTTTCAGTTATGTCGCATACAGGTCAGGTTCGGTTTGTACATCAGATGTTTGAGTTTTTATGTTAAAGTTTTGATCATATATGGGATTTGACCAGGTAATAAGAGGTATGTTTGGCTTGCTACGGGTCCCGGCGGCCTTAAGCTGATCTGGATCCTAGCGCCGGTGGCGGTTCGGGCTGTTACAGAGGGGTATCGATTTCCGGGTCGTTACAGATTCGATCAGAATTTCTCCAAAATAACTGCTCCTTTGACCAGGTTGACTCAGAAGAATCAGAAGTTTGTTTGATTAGATCAGTGTGGAGAGAGTTTTCAGGAGTTAAAGAGAAGGTTGATGTTAGCACCAGTATTAGCTCTACCTACAAGTAATGAAAATTTCACAGTATTTTGTGATGCATCCCGAAAGAGACTAAGTTGTGTGTTGATGCAGAATGATAGGATAATAGCTTATACTTCTAGGTGGTAGAAAGAGACCCTAGAAATGACATGGAAGGACATACCCTTGCTTATGCTCCAAAGACACACTTGCTTATAGAGATCCTTAACAATCAACACTTTCATAGTGGAAGAGGCTACTAGGTGGTAGAAAGAGACCCTAGAGATGACATGGAAGGACATACTCTTCACTCGGACATACCCTTCACTCTCTCAAGCTTCCAAGAAAGATGATCTAATTCATATTGAACAATAGAGAAAATGGAAGGTCTATATCTAACACTATGACAATTGTCTCACTATAAAAATGGCCAACTCCCAAAAGAAGAAGATAAAGATGAGAGAAAACTCTCCTTAAAAGATATAGAGACAGGGTTCTATTCTTTTTAGCGAATTGAAGGAATGTTTGTTCTTCCATTCATAAAATTAATTAATGGACTTTTGAAGGCCAAAGAAAGTATATATATATATATATAGCTAATAATAATTTTTTATTAAACAGAATAAATTTAAATCTTGTGTTTATACTTAATTAATTTGATAAAACAAAATGAATTTAAGTTTTTTAGTACAATTTTAAGTTTTTTTTTGTTTGGTTTACGAAAGCCTAATTTTCAAAAGGATTAAACTTTTACTTTTCTATTATATTTCTTTCAATTTCTTTTAACAAACTTATAAAAGAGATTATGATTGTAAGCTTAATTTTAGTCAATTATTTAAAAATTTAGAAACTCACGATGCAATTGTAAATTTTTTTTAAAGCTGAAAATATTTTTAGTCAATTTACCTAAAATTAAAATTTATAAAATTAAAATATTTAATATTATTATTATATTTATTTTAACTTTATCAGCTATACCAATTTATATTAATTCAACTCCCAATTAACCCTCATTCTATATTATTTTTTTGTAAAATCTACTAAAAATCATGATTAACAATATAATTAATTTTTTTTTTTAAAAATACTATTTATAAAAAAAATATATTAAAAAAATAGAATTTAATTGATAGTTAAAATAATATACAGAGCAATTGCAACTATATCATTAATTATATATATATATTACTTTCAACTATATTATTAATAATGTATTTTTTAAAATTATAATAATATTTAAAATATATTTCAGAAAAAATAATCATGCATAAAACTATATATATATATATTATAAATTTTAATTTTAGGTAATATTATTAAAAAATATTTATTTTTTAAAAATTTATAATTACACTCTAAATTTTAAAAATTTATTAATTAAATCATAATTTTTTAAATTTTTATTAATTACACTTTAAATATTGCTAATATAACAGCATAAAATTTAAATAACATAGCAATTTCGTTAGTTTTGAATGATAAAAATATTGATAGTATATATTTAAAATAAAAGATAAAATTTAGGATTTAATTAATAATTAAATTAGTATAAATAGTTAAAATTTATAAAAAAAAATAGAGTTTTTCTAATTAACTTTTTTTTATAAATTTAAATAACTTGGCTATTACAATTAGCGTTGAAATGATATTTATTTTTAAGTGTTGTTTTCAAAATTATTACTAAATTACATTTAATTTTTAAAAAAATATATTTGGAATATTATTATAATAACTAGAGAATTCAAATCTGAATTTCCCTAAACTTGAGTGAAGAACACAAATTAAATGAGTATTAGGTGGGAGGGAAATAATTAATAGTAATTAAGCTAACTAATCAGCATAAAAATTAAATTTCAACGGAAATGTTCAATGTGAATCATTGCTTTAAATACATCATACATGAAATGGACAAATCAAATGCTTACACATATGGTCTGATTTGAATTTAGGGGTTTGTAATGATGATGTGGACTCAACATCTGAAGTTCCTTGATTGATTAATTGAAATAAGAACAAGTTGTTAGCATCATTAAACAATGCATTGGTTACATTGTCACTTTCACATCTCATCATTTATATATATAACTATTGCATCTTATAAAGTAGAGATGAGAATGCAGATTTTGACTTTTATTCCATCTGAGGCTAGAGTCAAAATATTTTATTCAAATCGAAAAAATTAATCGAATCAAATTAATTTAAAATTTTATTTATTTTGATACCGTTCAGTTTTAATTTTAAAAATTTCAGTTATTTTGATTCGATTCGATTTTAATCAGAAAAAATTAAAAATTTTTAATCGAATCGATTAATAATAATAATATGCTATTTTTTATATATAGATAAATTATATCATAATTAAAATTAAAATATTTTAATTAAATTTTAAAATATTAAAAATAAGATATAAAAAATAAAAAATTTATTAAAATATTGAACCGATAAAATCCAATTAAATTAAATCAGTTTGATTCGGCTTGATTTCTATTTAAATCAATTCACTTCGATTTTTATTAATATTTTTTTTGAAATAAGGATCGGGAATTGAGGAGTAGAACATGAGATCTCTCATATTTATTCAGATACGCTTATCATCAGGCTAAATTTATAAGTATTTTATTAATATTAAAATTTTAATTTTTAATTTATTTAATTTTGTTAATTTTGAACTAAACTGATCGAATTCTGATTTTCGAAGAGTTTGGTTCTAAAACCCAACAAAATAAGATATCATACCGTTCAATTTACTCAATTTATTTTCTTTGGAATTGTAATAATTTTACGTTTTTAATTTTGATATTTCATACAATTTAACTCCCTCCATTTGGAATGAATGTTTGATAGTTAATTGGTAAAATTAATAAAAAAAATATTTTATTAATAAAATAAAAATTTTATAAATAAATTATTTTCTATAAAAAAAAAAAATTAATTGTGGATCAAATTAAATTTAGGAGATTATATTATAAATTTTCTTTCAGATAACATTTAGAAAAGTTGAATTTAGGTTCTGACTGAAGATGATTATATATTTATTTAGAATTTAATTAGATTATTGTTAATTGTTTCATACATTTTGCTCATTTATTAATTTATCTAGTATTGAATGAACCAATTTTTTTTTATCCAACTTGCCATTTTTTAAGCCAATTATTTTTCCTTTTAAAATCCGAAAAGTGGTTGGAAAACACTTTCAACTGTTTTATATTCCATAAAAAGAAAAAGCATAACTAAATAACTTAATTTTTTTAATAAATAATATTTTAGATTTTTAACAATGTGTATGAAATAAACACTAAAAAATCCAAAAGTTTTTTATGTTAAAGTTGCAAAATTTAGGATTTTCAAAGCAAAAGAAAAAGATTATATAATAATTTGGCTTAATTAGTAATTTTACTATGCATATTCAATGACGGAGGGATAAATTATCAATGAAAATGTGGAAGAAAACTCAATTTTTCTTATAAAAGAATTCTTAAATTTGCTTCTGAATTTTCATATAGGGTCTAATTTCGGACAAGACTAAGTTTACGATCCAATTAAGTCTCAATACAACCCTTTTAACCAAGAAAGCTTGGCACATGATTCAAAACAGGAATGCTCTATGGGTTAGGGTTTTGAAGGCAATCTAGTTTAGATCAATCCTGGATTTTTAATCTGTTTGGGTGCTTCTTCTAATCCCATTCTACATAAGGGAGAAGCTTGTGAGAAAACAGAAAGAAAATGAATAAATCTTTTATTGATCCTTCTTGAGAATATGAACGTTACACTATTTCAGGAAGAAGAAGCCTTGTATAGTGAATAAGGCAAATAACACTATTAATATTTATTAGTACAAAATAGGACATGTGAAGATAGAAATAAGTAAAGACATTAAATATAGTAATTACAGACAGTAAGACAATAAGCAAATAAATATGATTACACTAAGCATAATTACAAATTGATCTTATTACATTAATCCTTAACACCCCCTCCTCAAGTTGAAGCTGTGAGTGGAAGCAGGTTCAACTTGTGAGATAAGAATTGGTGTCTATCTGCAGGCAAGGCCTTAGTGAATAGATATGTTAATTGGTGTTGAGTAGAAATATGACTGGTGCTAATTAATCCCTGTTGAATCCTCTCTTGGACGATGTGGCAATATATATCAATATACTTAGTCCTTTTATGAAAGACTGATCAATTAGCAGCAATATGGATTGCAGCCTTGCTATCACAATGGAGTGGGATGGGGAGTGCAACTGGTACCTACAAATCTCGAAGAATATAAGCAATCTAGAGAATTTTACAAACAGTAATAGCCATAGCTCTGTATTCTATCTCAGCAAAAGACTTGGATACAGTGGTTCGTTTCTTAGCTTTTCAGGATATAAGAGAAGAGTCTAGAAAGATACAGAATCCAGAGAGAGACTTTTTGGAATATGTATAGAAGGCCCAATTTGATTCACAATAAGCTATAAGGGCTAAATCAACCGTCACAGGATAGTAGAGACCCTGATGCAAGGAACCTTTAAAATATCTCAAAATGTGTAAGGCAACCTCCCAATAGGATTGGTGAGGCATGTTCATAAATTGGCTAAGATGTTGCACACATAACTAATATCAGGTCTTGTCAAATTAATACAGAGGAGCCTACCAAACAACCTTCTATAAATATTAGGTTCAAGCAGAAGGTCTCCACTATTTGGGGATAAATGTAATCCTTGAGGCAGAGGAAAGGATGCTGGTTTACAATGCAACATACCAGCATCCTTCAAAACATCTGAAATGAACTTGGTTTGGCTAAGATCTGTAGTTTTAAAAGATCTTGCTATCTCAAGGCCTAAGAAATAAGTTAGAGGACCTAAGTCCTTGATAGTAAACTTAGCATGTAAAGCCTGTTTTTAGTGATTCAAGTCATCAATGGAATTCCAAGTCAATCCACATCATCAACATAACATATATCAGAAGAGCAACAAATACATTGGCAGTATGCTTAATAAAGAGGCAGTAATCAGGAGATGATTGTGTAAAGCCTAATGACTTAAGAAAGCTAGATACTTTAATATTCCACTGTTTGGAGGCATGTTTAAGACCATATAAAGACCTTTTGAGTAAACATACTTGCCCTAGTTAGGCCTTCTGATACCCTTGAGGTGGTGTCATGTATATTTCTTCATTTAAGTACCAATGCAGAAAAGCATTATTAATGTCCAATTGGAAGAGGGGCCACTGTTTGGAAGTGGCTAAAGTAATAAAGATTCTCACAGTGGTCAATTTTACCACTGGAGAGAATCCATCTTTGTAATCCAGCCCTTTTATTTGGTTGTATTCTTTAGCAACCAAATGGACTTTGAATCTATCAATGTCACCAGAAGATTTAAATTTAACTTTGTAAATCCATTTACAGCCTATGGTTTTCTTTCCTTTGTGTAATTCAGTTAATTTCTCAGTCTAATTTTACTCTAAAGCTAAGAGCTCCTATTTCATAGCCTCTATACAACAGGCATCTTTAGATGCTTGAGTGTAGGTACTGGGCACATGTATTTTAGAGACATTATAAATGTAATTGGTGTGTGAGGGACAGAAAGAGAAAGAGGCAGAATGATTAGAAGTCCCTACACCTACATCTAGACTAGGTAGATGTATGGTTTTGCCAGGCCTCCTAGGGGAAAGCATGTTGTCTTGGTTGGATGTGAGAGCAGCAGGGCTGCTCGGCTGAGGGTCTGAGTCCATAACAGGCATAGGAAGAATGACATCTTCCTGAATATCTTATTCTTTGAAGGGAAATGTGTGCTCATAAAAAGACAAGTCTCTATTAAGAAAGAAGCACTTGTCAATTATATTGTACAATTTATATCTTTATGACTTCGAGCATATCCAATTAGGACTACCTTAATGGCTCTTGTGTTAAATGTATCGTTATGTTTGCCTACATGAATTGCATAGCAAAGATACCCAAATTTTTTGAGGTGGGTATATTGAGGTGGATAACCATATAATCTATCATATGGACTTTGCCAATTAAGTTTCTCAACAGGCAATATGTTTATTAGGTAAGTAGCAGTGAGTATATATTTTGACCAGAAGGTTTTTGGAATATTAGATTGGATCTTTAAAGCGGTAGCTATGTCAAGGATGTGTCTATGCAATTCTGTTGGGGAGTATAGAGACAAAATTTTTGGTGAATAATGCCCTTATTAGTGATACAAGCTTGACTGAGGAACTCACTGCTATTATCTGTTCCGATGGCTCTGATTGAAACTCCAAATTGAATTCCAATCATTTTTATATACTTACATAGAATATTAAATGTCTTACCCTTAAGATGCATCATAAATATCCATGTTGCCCTTGTATGGTCATCAACAATAATGAGAAAATATTTAACACTTGTAATTAATGCCTCTTTATAAGGCCTCATATATTAAGATGTATTAAGTCAAAGGGGTTTGAGCTATGTTATTACTAAAGGAAAAGGGATGCCTGGATTGTTTAGTCAAAGGAAAAATTCTTTAGAAATAGAGTTCAAAATCCAAAATGTGACTATGAAATCACATCTTTTTCATTGTTCATAAGATTCAGAATATTTTTCAAGCATTGAAACTGTTCCTTCGACAAACCCTAACTTCTACTTGGCTCTTAGAGCTATTTTAATAGCCCTATTCTAAAAAGCGGTGCAGAAACTAATACCATACTTGGATGATCAGATGATTGGAGGTTAAGTGGATCTCCGACCTCTTGTACGCTAGCTTGTCCTTTGTTGGCAACCATTGCTGATGTCTGCTCCTTGCCACTATTTCTATGCTACAACATGCTTCTCTTTGAGCACTAGTATGACATAGGTTTCAGACAACAGTTTTAGAAAGATTCAAACCCTAAGTTCTGGTACCATCTAAGAAAGTAGAGATAAATCTTTTATTGATCCTTCTTGAAAATATAAACGTTACACTATTTCAGAAAGAAGAAACCTTATAATGTTACGCTATTTAAGAAAGAAGAGTTTTTTTTTTTGAATGGGAATTGGAGATTGGGAAAATAGAACCTGAAACCTCTTAGATTTACTTAGATGGATTTACCACTAGATTATGCCCGTGAATACAACATTATTAATCTTTATTAGTACAAAATATGACATGTGAAGACAGAAACAAATAAAGACAGTAAATATAGTAATTACAGATCGTAAGACAATAAGAAAATAAACGTACGATTACACTAAGAATAATTACAAATTGATCTTATGACATTATCCCTAAACAAAGCTATTATTCATGAGATCCAAAGCATTCGTGCACCCTTTCCCCGGTGTATGTTTCAATGTGTTGTAGGGGAGGACAAATGTTTGTGCTAATTGGATTGCTTGTAATGTAAGAACTGGATCTTTATTTCCAGGCTGAAATTATATACTTCCTACCTAAGTTTTCTTCTTTTTTCAACATAGGTTGTTGTATTCCACTTATTCATGAATGACAGCACTCTTTTGATAAAAATAAAAAAAAAATTATTTTCTTTTTTATTAATATTGCAAATATAGCTGAAATTCTAATCGATTCAAATTTTTTTTAATTTGAGTTTTTATACCATGAATTTTATAATTTTTTAGGATAAATACTGCTAAGGATGGTAAAAATATAAAATAGAATAATTAAAAAAAGAGAGTAAATAAGGAGAACTGAGAATTTGGTTGAAAAACTTATTAGTTTATTTTTTAATTTTAAAAGATATATTTAAATGTTTTTTAAATTTTAAAAAGTCTATTAATTAATTTATTCATTAATTTTAGTTGTTAAGTACTTATATAATGAGAAATTTATTAATAATTAATTTTTTAATTAAAAAAATTAAAATATTTATAAAATTTTAAAAAAATATACTAATTAGCCCTTTTTTAATATTTAATAATTAAAAATTTTAAAAATATTTAATATATTTTTTAAAATGAATAGAATAACAAAATTCTCAAGACAAAAAATAATAATGTTACCTTAAAAAAACTTCCCCAATAATTGAATTGCCTGAGCCAAAGCCATAACAATGATTAAGTCCCACACAAACCATGTTAGGAAGCACATGTTAGGTATATATATCATAAACAATTCCAATTCAAATAGGGGCGATAGCTCGAATCCAAAAAATCAATCAAAGTAATTTAAATTTTTAATTTAATTTTTTATTCATTTCGATTTAATTTAATTTTTAATTTTAAAAATTTTAATTATTTAATTCAACTCGATTTTAATCAGAAAAAATTAAATCGAATCCATTAGTAATAATAATATATTATTTTTAATAATATTAAGAGATTAGATCATATTAAGATTAAAATATTCTAATTAAATTTTAAATATTAAAAAATAAAAAATTTATTAAAAATTTAAATTAATTAAATCAAACCAAATCAGATCAATTTGATTCAATTTAATTTTTAATTAAAATCAATTTGATTCAATTTTTATAAATACTAAAATTTCAATTTTTAATTTATTTAGATATTCACCCCTAAATTTAACCGCGGACCCTTCTGAAAATCTATTTCTAAAAAGGATAATTTACAGTAACCAATATCATAAATTAATTTCCATTTTTTATAAAACATGATTTTGCCTTTAAATTTTTATTTTATTAATTTTACGATTAATCAATTATAAATTAAATAAATTAATTCAAATTTAAAAAATTGTATTTTGCAAATATCAAAATTATAAAAAAATAAATTGTTTTAAATATTGAAGATATTGGACTCAATTATAAAAAAGTAAAAGTCAAAAATTTAAATTACAATAGTCTAAAAAAAATTTTAAAATAATAATGAACAAAATAAAATTCTAGCAATTAAATTATTTTTATTGAAACACTGAGACTAAATAAAATTTTTTATTAAAACCTAAACTGCATTTTCTGAAATAACCTAAACAAAACCAATTTAGGTTTTTTTAATTTTTCCACTCAAACCAAACCCTTGATAAAAATTAATCAAATTTTAAAATTTTTTTCCCCTTTAAAAGATTGTGAACAGAAGAATAAAACGCCAAAGCTGTTAAAAGACAGACAGCAAAAGCTGGGGGCCCACAGAACGGCCATATTTCCAGCTGTATGAAAACCATTGTCACTGCCACCCTGTCTTTGCCTCTCTCTCTCTCTCTCTCCCAACGTTCACTTTCTCTCTCTAAAAACCCTCCCAACTTTCTCTCTCTACCTTCTCTCCCTGTTCCCCTATATATATAAAATACAAATACCCGCTGCACACACAAAGCCACAAGCTCTTGTCTCTACACATTGCTTTTTCTCTACCATTCCTCTTTTCTACATCATATACTCAGAAGAGGAATTGTAGAGTCCAATTCTCCCTTCAAGATTCTTTTTTTATAGTTCTATAAAAAAATCAAAAAGGGTGATTAAAGAGATGGAAGCAATGAAGATGAATCTGTTTGTTGTTTTGATGGTTGTGTTGATGGCTTTCTCCACCATGCAAATGGCTGCAGCAGCTCATGCACCAGCACCTAGCCCTACTTCTGATGCTTCTGTTTTTATTCCCACATTCTTTGCTTCTTTGCTTGCTCTTGCTTTTGGGTTCTTCCTTTGAACCTCTTATGTACTATGACTTGATTTTTTTTCCCTTATTTCTCTCTCTACCCATGTCCTCTCTATTTTTTTCTCATATCTATCTCCCAATTTCATGCATGCTTTTCCCTAATTCTTCATCCACCCCATCTGGGTCATGTATGGATATGGAGGAAGAAAAGAGAAGAAATGGGTAGGGCTTGTTTAGATTTAATGTTGATGATGTTGGTGTGTTTGATGTATTTGGTGTCATTTTGTACTATTATGACTTGGTTATTTGTATAATTCCTATGCAAATTTTATTATTTTTTGTTCTAAGAAGATGTGGGATTTGTTAGGTTGTGGTGGTGGTGGTGATGGAGGAGGAGGAGGAGGAGGATTTGGGTGATCCACTTGTATTTGGGTTGATGAGCTACTCTCACTTGTATCTGTGATTTATTCTAGAAATAAATCTTTTTTTTTTCTTAAATCAATTGATCTAGTTCTCACTGAATTGATATGATTTCTAGAATTCTCCTCTTCACCAACAGTTCTTTTTTGTTTTCTTTAAAATTTATATTTGTATGTAATATTAATTATTTTTTGGCATGGTGATGAACTGTAGTTTTGGCAGTTTTTGAAGAGTGTCAAGGTGATAATTGAAGACAGAAACTGTGGGCCATCACTTTTCATTGAATTTTGCAGCCCAAGGGTTTTAGCTATGGCCTACCCATGTGAAATGCTATAAAGTGGTCCAACTCCAAAGGATTTTTCAGTTGATTTTTTTTAAAAAATCTGTTTTAGAAAAATTGAGGATTTTATAGTGAAATCACAAAATAATTATTAATTATTACAGAATTTACATGAAATTCAATAAATAATTTTAATAAAATTGTTATATACATTATTAAAGTTTTCTTGTAACAAGAGTTAAATTTTTCCATTGTGTGTTTTTCTTTTTTACTTGGCAAATAAAATAAATAAAATAAAATACACTTTTTATTAAAGGAGTAAATAAGCACAATTCAATTTTAAAAAATAAATAAATAAATAAATCTCACTTTGCATGTAAGTACAAACCAATTCCGACCACACAATTTTATTTTTCTATTAATATAAGTATTATTTTTAAAATTTTAAATATCAAAATTATTCACTAAAATATATTTTAAAATAGCAAAATATATTTTTATAATTTTATTCTAAGAGGCTATAGGTCTCTTCCCTTTTAGTAATTGTGTCAAGTATCAAGTAATATGCAACGACTAAGCACACCATTTTTAGAGATTTTACTCTTTGAGAATATTAATCTTTGTTGCTTAGCTAAAGGATAAATTTTCATAAATGCTTTGGCTGCTTTGAGATATGCAACATTTTAGCTTGAGAATAATGACCTAATTTAGCATGCCAGTTAGTAAAAGGTAGGTTTCTCCGGCTAGTAGTGATATTGCAACCTTTATTTAAACATAAGATACTTGGTAAAGGATAGGATTTATTGATTTCTGCATCCAGCTTGTAAAGTCTTCCTTGTAGGCTTCCAGTAGCCAAAACCTCACTGGTCTAATGGTCCTGTAATGAACAGTAAGAGTTAAAAAAGTGTACTAATGTTTGGGAATCTTGGGCTAAAGAGTAAATTAAATTTAAAGCTTGGGGTAAAAAGAACATCAAGAAGTATGAGTTTGGGATTTAAAAACACAGTTTCAGCATGAGTTACTGGTTTAGTATTGCCATCTAGAAATTTTTGTCTAGCTTTGTGGGGTTGATAAACAGCAAAAAAATTATAGCACATATGGGTTATGGCTCCTATGTCTATGACCCAAATACCTTTGTCAAAACCTTTGAACTAGAGGAATAGTGGTTTGATACAAAACATTTATATTCATTTAAGGAAATGCACCCTATTTCATTTACTTTAGAAGGTTGTTGCTAAGATTTCATGTAGCTTAGGATCTCTTGTTGTAACCGCAGCATATTGAACATCCCTTTATTCCAACCATCTTGTTTTGTTTTTGCTGGTTACAAAAGAGTGTCATGGGTTTGTGAAACAGCAGCTATTGTGGTTTTGCCCTTGTTTTTCTTCTTGAGTTCTATGAACCATTCAGAATATCCATGCACTTTGAAACATATATCCATAGTATGGCCTGTTGATTTGCAATGAATACAAATCTTGTCATCTTTCTTCCCAGGTGCTCCCTTACTAAAAGCAATCTTGCTATATCATGTGTTTCCTTTAACAGCAAGAGCATTGATATGCAGTTTTCTTTGTTTCTCAATCCTTAAAATCATTGAATATGCTTTGTTAACACTAGGTAAAGGATCCAATAACAGTATTTGATTTTTTGCATGATCATAACTATCATTTAATCCATTAAAAATTGTATGAGCCTATCCTCATTTTTCATTTCACACAAATCCTTTGTAGCACATACATAGGTAGAGGCCTGAAGCATGCAAGTCCATCCCATGATTCCTTCATTTTTAGTAAAATACAGCATAATCGACAAATTAGATTGAGAAAAAAAAAACACTTATCTCCGTTTTCAGTTGATAAAGTAATGACCTATTATTTTCACCAAACTTTTCTTTAATTTCTTCTCATAGTTGTTTAGCAGATTTTGCATAGAGAAAAACCTCTGCAAGGTCTTTTGATAGGGAGTTGAGTATCCAGGAGGTAACCATATTGTCCACTTTGTGCCATTTGTCCATTAATGCTGGATCATCTTTAGGAACTTCATATCTGCCATTGATGAAGCTTAATTTGTCTTTTGCTTTCAGGGTTATAATCATGGATATGCTTCAAGTGAGGTAATTGGTGCCATCAAGGGGTATAGTGACAAGAGTCATACTAGGGTTATCAGAGTTTTAAAGATTATACACATCATCTCAAGGTTTTTCAGTAGGGGTTTTGGGTGTGACTGATATATGACAAGTGCTATATTCAGCTATTGTTTAGTGTCTGGGTAGAGAGGATAAGCAATAGCAAAAGGTAGAGGTTCAACAGCACAGAAAATACTCTCATACCATGCTAAAATTAAAATTGTTACAACAAATCCAGTTTTATTGACACGTCTATAGGTGTGAGAAAGTATGTGAAGGCATGAGAAGAAAAAGAAGCAGGCAGAAACAAGGTGCAATTGTGAGCTTGAAACGCATCGCTTTGTTCAATTGATTGCAACACACTCAATTAAATTGAGAAAAATAGGACTTCGTCTAGTTTGGATTTGGATTTGGATATTGAAATTGTAGTAGCCACAAAAAAATAGTTAGCAGGAAGAGCAAACCGTTGGATATTAGGAAGAACAATGCTTATGGAGTTATTCTGCATAAGCGAGGCTATTGCTTTGAGTTATGATACTCGAAAAATTTCTAATGAGGGTGGGGATATAATCAAGGGTATTACTCACTATCAATGGCTTAGATTCATGGAAGAGATATAATGAATAAACTAGGGATTTTGTTTACCTGCAATTAGGGAAAACTCCTTCCCACTTAATGGGTGAGGGGAACGGGAATAAACAGATTGAGCTAAATGCTCTTTATTATTTTCTTAGGAGTTTCAATTAACCAAAAAATTTATTAGGAGTTTCAGTGAATATTTAAGTAATTGTCAGAATTCAAAAATGTCTTTTTGCCTTGTATTAAATACACACTCCAAAAGAAAATTAGTGAAAAGTTAAGCATTAGATACTTATGATTGGATGAGCATCTGAAAGCTTGGCTGGCATTACCGAGTTGATTGGCTCTATCGCATTGGCCAAGAGGATCCATTACGCACATTACCTTACAAGGAAGAAGATATTATGTTAAAAATCTTATTTGGAGAGCTTTAATTGGGGCTCTCTCAACTAACATGAATTTGCTTTCAAGGAAAGTGGAGATTTTCCCTTTATTACCATTTGTGGGAATGAGAATGAGGATGTATTCCGTATTGCAATTCAATGTTGGTTTCATCTTGGTCAATTTGATTGCAGTGACGCATCTGCTCTTTCTACCTGGTTGGAATATGATTTCTCGATATTATGATTTGGACACGGTGTGCAAATTTTTCATGCTCCTTTGGTCACTTTGGTGGCATCGTAATCTGCTTGTCTGGTGGCATAGATCCACTCCATTATTTCCAGCAGATAGTTATTCTCATAGTTTGGTTTTCTTTAAGTGATTGAAATGGAGCTCGGATGGTTAATGTGGCTCCTATTTCTACTGTTGCTGCTAATGTTGATATCAAATAGGTCCCTCCACCACATTCTCTAATCAAAAGTAATATAGATGCTTCAATTATCCCAAATGCATCTGAGTATGGTTTGGATTGGCTTCTAAGGGATCACAATGGTGCGATTCTGTCCAGGTATTATGTTGCTATTGTTGAAACTGTGACTATAAAGGAGGCTCTAAGTTGAATTTTAAAAAAATGGGATTGATCTAGTTAGGTAAATCTAATACTCTTCATGTTGTTCAAGTGATAAAAACAACTTGGTCTTGATTATTCTTATGTTAGTAGCGTTTTAAAATATGTTAAAACTCTTTTATATGAGCTATCTATTTTATCTCTCTTTATTAAAAAGTATGCGAATTAGTATGCTCGTACTACGGTCATCAATTTTTGTGTCAAGCTCAAATGTTCTAAATCATGTTCTCATATTCTTTAGGTGATATATTTTTATTTGTCATTGCTAATATATGAAGTACAAATTTATATATATATATATACAAAACAGCTCAGGAATAACTTGTTACACAAAAAAAAATTGAAAAAACAAAAAACAAAGTTCTTTTTGCTTAGGTAAATACTCCAAATTGATTGAGAATTCTCCTCCAGTAATGAAACTTTACTTTCTTTAGCTTAATATGATTTTTTTTTTTTCTTGTTAAACAAAATACAACATCTCCAATTTTTAAGGTCAAAACAATTTAATTTTTTTTCCCATGTTAAACAAAATACAATGTCTCTAATTTTTTAGGTCAAAATATTTTAATCCCAATAAATCAAGTTATCTAGTTAGTCTTCTTTGGAGTCTTCCCTTATACTAATTATAGGATGTTCACTTTCCTTGAAAAAACGGAGAATATTATCGACATTTATACTTTTAAAAAAACAATTTAATCTCAAAAATTTTGAGTCCGTTAACAGGTCTAAAAAATATTTTCTTTTCCTGCAATGAACACAAATATTAAAATTCCTAAAATGAAAAATTGCGAAGAAAAAATATTATTATTGAAAAATAATAACATTCATATATTACTTACAATTTGATTTTGACTTGCTACATTGAACTTTTTTTCAAAAAAAAATCACCATACTTTCGGAGAACAAAGTTCTTTTAAAACATGTTAAGCAAACAACAAAACACCCAGTACCTTGGCAACTAACATTACTTGGAAAATGAAATAAATTATCACACAATCACTGTTTTATTTTATTTTCTTCCATAAATATGTTTTAAAATTGAAATAACCCTTTACAAATTTCTAAATGTCACCCAAGTTTAAGGAAGTATCAATTTTGTAATAAGTATCTTCCTAGGAAATTGAAGATTTTGAACGCAAAAGCATTTTTTTTATTGATTTTCTGCCAAAAAGAGAAAAAAAAAAAAATCGATTCTTATTTCCCCTTATCAATAATATTAGAAACAGGGGAGGGAGAAGGGAAAAGGAGAGATGGAGCGCAATTCTCGTCTCCATTTCCCTGTAAGATCAATACACACTTTATTTGTCCTTTTCTCGTCAATAAAATAGTGGTACCAAATTAATATCCATACAAGGCCAAGAACAACTCAAAACTAGTCTAGCTCTAGCTACCAAAAATTCAAAACTTCAATATCATGTTCCATAACTTCACTGTTT